>NC_142582.1:115972944-116284610 GCF_965207765.1 Zootoca vivipara | reverse complement strand
GTTGCTAGGTGTGGATAAACTTTTTTCTTACGCCATCTCAGAATGGATTAACGACATCAAGAAAAACCAGCTACCAGGTATTCTAGGAGGAGTCGGGCCAATGCATTCATTAGTTCAATTAGGTAAGTTCCTGCAGCATTTTTAAGCCTCTCAGTTTTTTTATTCTACGCGCATGCATTCATATGAATGAATATTTTTCTTGAGCGATTATCCATGGCATGCTGTCTTTAATTACAGTGCAGGGTCTAAAAGACTTGGTGTGGTTACCAATAGAACAATACCGAAAAGACGGTCGCATTGTAAGAGGCTTTCAGAGAGGTGCAGCTTCTTTTGGTACATCTACTGCAATGGCAGCATTGGAACTGACAAACAGAATGGTTCAGACCATACAGGTATGTTTTCCCTTTATCGATGGGGATAGGCAGAGGAGGCCTAATCTTATATGAAGCAAACAAGATTTTGGGAAATGGTTTCAGAAGAAGAAGAAGAGTTTGGATTTGATATCCCGCTTTATCACTACCCGAAGGAGTCTCAAAGTGGCTAACAATCTCCTTTCCCTTCCTCCCCCACAACAAACACTCTGTGAGGTGAGTGGGGCTGAGACACTTCAAAGAAGTGTGACTAGCCCAAGGTTACCCAGCAGCTGCATGTGGAGGAGTGGATATGCGAACCCGCTTCCCCAGATTACAAGTCTACTGCTCTTAACCACTACACCACACTGGCTCTCTCAGAAGTCAGCTAAAGCCTACAATTACATAGCCAACTGAGATCTCTCTTTTTTCATCCTTAATGAGGAGAAGGGAAGGTGTGGCCTGTGATGTTTCTATAGCTTGGTATTTGGAATAGCATTTTAAAGAGTTAGGCATGAATGCTGAAATCTGAACACTCTGGGTTTTTTCTTTTTGAAGTCATGTCTATTCATTGCTGGCAAAATATCTGTAGATGCAGCAGGCGTTGTGTGAGAGAGGAGCGGTTATATACTGTAAGGAGACTGTGGGGCTGCGTATTGCAGCTCCCCGTGGGAATCATGTCAGCAGAGCCCAGGTAGCGTAGGGTTGGAGATGAAAGACTGATTTTATCCACACCACAGTAATAGCCCCAAGAAATATTATATCCCCACAGAAGTGAATGTCAATAATTAACTTAGTTGGGAGAAAATGAAGGTGTGCTCTAATTGGTCCCCTTGGAATGCCATAATTTGCTCTTTTTTGGACCATGCCCTAGTGTATGTTGGGAACCGGCAGGAGTGGATAGATAGATTACATGGAGCCCTGGGAGAGGAGAATGCATTCTTAATATTCAGCATCGGCTTGTGTTTTAAAAAGCTAGGAGGCTTATCACAATGTACAGATAATTGGATATTATGGACATATCTAGGTTTTTACTGGCTCACCACACGTGGTAAGAGAATGCGTTTTTGATTTATTTATTGAAACTGATACTTAGGCAGCTGCAGAAACAGCTTATGACATGGTTTCCCCCGGACCTAGTTTAATTGAGACAAAGAAGATCAAACGACTTTCTCGCTACCGCCTGGCTCATCAGCCTGTGGACCTTCGTGAAGGTGTGGCCAAAGCATACAGCGTTGTAAAAGAGGTAAGGAGCGTTACCATTGCCTTCTGGCCATCTGCATTGCATTCACAGAGGCAGGGAGAGATGCCTTTGGAATGCGTATTGAGCGCCCTTTTTAGGATATTGCTTTGGCTTTAATGAGGCTGTATATCCTTCATTTTTCTGCACAATAGTTTTATTTCTCCTTAGGGGAGTGGTATTTTCTCCAAGTTGGTTTCTCAGGTGGACACCCAAGAGAGGGTTGCGGTTGCTTGGTGTCTGTGCAGTGTGGCATTTCAGCTACCCTTTGTGACATGCTGAAACCCCTAACCACTGCTGGCTCTGATTGCTGTATCGTTGGTTTCTTTCCAATGACTAGGAACAGATTTAAATCCATGCTTGACATTTTTTTTTCCTCTGCCCAATGTGCGGCCCAGCAGGCCACACACTGCATTTCACTACGGGTTGTACCCACTCGCTTTGAAACCAGATTCTGGAGCTTAGGCGACTCACGTGGGCAACAAGCTTATTTAGCCAGTGCAGCTCTGCAAGAATTGGATTCACCATTTTGCTGCTGTGCGGGAGGGGCTTCCCTGTTTCATTGCAGTGAATAATGGGATGCAATTGAGAGGGATTCTGGGGCTTACAAAGACTGATGACCCAACCCACCGCCCCCACCCCCCAGCAGTTTACTTCACTAAAGGGAGATGGTGCAGTTCTTAACACTCTGTTTTGTGTGTCTGGGACTCTCTTAAGGGGATTACAGATACGGCACATACCATCTATGAAACTGCTGCTCGAGAACATGAGAACAGAGGAGTCACCGGAGCGGTGGGAGGTGTCCTCCGCCAGATCCCGCCAACTGTGGTGAAACCTCTCATAGTGGCAACGGAGGCGACGTCAAATGTGTTGGGCGGCATGAGAAACCAAATCAGGCCCGACGTGCGTCAGGAAGAGTCCCAGAAGTGGCGCCTTGGAGAGGACTGATACAGTAGCTTTAAGCATGTTTGACGTACAGACTGGGAAACTGGAAGCATAAATCGTTTATCCTCATGGCAGCTTTAGATGGGACGTATCCTTTTAATACGCTTATCTCAGGAACACAAGAGATTGGAAAGCAATTGGATGGCAAAACCTGAAAGCAAGTTTGGTCAGTGCCAAATGGAGTGGCACCTTTCAAAAACAATTACGGCCAAATCCAGGAAAATGCTGGCTTTAGACTGGGCACTATGTCCTCCTTGGTATCTTGATATTTGTTGTTTTTTTGTCCTTCTTTTGAAGCAACCGCACTTCCCATACTTATCAGTCTACATGTATATAAAGGGGTTCCCCAACCATGGTTGAAATACGTTTAAAAAAGCAAAGGGTTACATTAGTGCCCTTCTGTAACAGGGTTGATGTCTGGTGTGAGATATGGACACTACAGGATACTAAAAGGAAGAGGGGATTTCAATTATTTTGGTAATTGTGAGTGTCTCACATGTGGCACTTGGCAACAAGGACAATCTGTCTTGATACCTGGTCAGAAAATTGTTTTCAGGTGACTGTGGACACTAATTGTTTCCCCTACATAATGAATTCCTCCTTTTGTGGAGATTTGAGCAATCTGAATGTTGCAGACATGTTCTGTTGTGTTGCACTTTAAAGAATTTTGCCTGTAAATTGCCTTTTTAAAATAGTTGTTAATAAATGTGCATTTTGTCCTTGCGTAGTTTTAAAACTTATGCAAATCACTTAAAGGGGCAGAACACTACAAGATCATCAGTGACATTAAAAATGGATTGCAGTGCTTACAGTTATTCAGATTGCTGCATAGGAAAAAGGTGTCTAGTGAGCGGTTGGTTCTGAATACACACAGAGGGAATATAGTTTGTGGGGAAAGGTGTCTTGTGAAAGGAATATTGGGACTTGTATATGTTGACATGAGTTCATGATTCAGTTTAAATGCTATGCAACTTATAGCTTGTTAGTCATTTTTTTCCCCAATTTTCACAGCAAAGAATTATTTAAAACTTGTTCAGATGTCAGAATATTTTTTGAGTAATTTGACAAGCTGCTGTTCTACTGTGATCCTAATTTTCTTAATTGATTCCAAATCCTAATTTGTGTGCACTTTTTCATTGGAAACAGAGCTCAGAAGTATTGTACCTTGAGAGGGTATGCAGATTCATATTAAGCTTCTCTTCTGACACACAGTGGTATCTGAAGAAGTGTGCATGCACACAAAAGCTCATACCAATGACAAACTTAGTTGGTCTCTATGGTGCTACTGGAAGGATTTTTTTTATTTTGTAGTGGCAACTGCCGTGAATCTTCTTTAGCAGTTTCTTCAAAATAAACTCTGCATTTTGGGGTTCTTCATGGAGACATTCAGCAATGAAATCAGTTGCTGTCATTTAGAAGCTGCTTTCTTAACATAGTTAAGAAGCAATGTATACATTTGAATAAAGGTCCTCTTGGCAGAGGTAGCCAGCTAGTGTTTGAGTGAATGAGTGAGACTATATTTCGATATAGGTGCTAACAGAGCAAAGAACAAGCATCAGTACGCTAAGCAATAACATTACAATCTTTGACCCTCCAGATATTTTGGTTCCTCACCCCTGCTCTAATGCACAAGGGAAATTGCAATCTACCCCACTCTTCTGAGGCTAGTACTTTTATTTCTGACATTGGCTACAAGTGTTTACAACATTCATTCCCCATCTTTCTTTCCTTTGGGATACCGTGGCCAATATAACAGCCACGGCTTCCTGCAGTATTTTCTCCTGAATTCACGTCTCTGTATGCATGCCATTTGACACTATGACCCTGGATTATTTATTTTTGGTTCAAAATATTGCCCATCCCTAACCTAAGTTACTTACGAACTTCACCAAACTATTAGGATGGATGTTCTGGTCACCTTGTCCAACAGCACTTAATGCAAAGTAATCTTTCTCCACTTCACATTGCTGATTGCTATGTTAACATGATGACAATGAGTTGAGAAGAAGTAAAGTCAATACATTTACTGATGTGCTGGGAAGAAACACAGTTTCACTTGTCCTGAGTGCACTGTTGGCAGTATTTTGCAGCTTAAATAATGGTAGTAATTGATACAAATGGCTGGATCTAGAACAACTTAAAGATTAGACCCACAGTGCATAAGAAGAATCAGACTGCCTGCCTTGTTTGGAGTGCTTCCATTAACAAGCAGACATTACTACGAAGGACTTAAATCAAAATGCTAATCGATATTTATTGCAGAAATAGCACGTTGGTGTGTTGCTGCCTTTTTTTGCAAAACAAATTCAATCCCTTGATATTCAAATACAGTCATCACAATACACAAAGCGCAACAGGCTGAATAATAATAACTAAACATTTTATTGTATATACTGTACATATGAACTGTATATGTTGCACATACTGGGCTAGACCTTTATGTTAGGAAATAACAAAAAAAATGTTTACAGTTATTATTATTCAGCCTGTTGTGCTTTGTGTATTGTGATGACTGCAAAGGCAAAGCAATCCTGTTTCTCATTTGCCAGTTTCCCTTTAGGTCATGGGTAGGCAAACTAAGGCCCAGGGGCCGGATGCGGCCCAATCGCCTTCTAAATCCGGCCCGTGGACGGTTCGGGAATCAGTGTGTTTTTACATAAGTAGAATGTGTCCTTTTATTAAAAATGCATCTCTGGGTTATTTGTGGGGCATAGGAATTTGTTCACCCCCCCAAAAAAATATAGTCCACCCCCCCACAAGGTCTGAGGGACAGTGGACCGGCCCCCGGCTGAAAAAGTTTGCTGACCCCTGCAGGTGTTTAATCTGCTCTTCCATCACATGCACCGAAGATAAAGGGGCAGTGGCATTTACAGGCTTCTCGTGCAGTAAACAGGCAGACCAAACCACCCCATCATAAACCTCCTTTAACATGTCCAGCCAATACAAATACCCCACATTTCTCAATACAGTGCTGTGCAGAAAAGGAAAAAGAAGGTGCGTTAATATACGTTGCCTGTAAAGTACACATTTTAAAGAAGTGATGCCACTTGGTCTAGATCTGTCCTTAATCTCTAGACTGCGTGACACAAATGGTCAAAGGCAGAAGAACTAGGGTTGAAAGCTCATTTGTGCCGATTCAACTCAAGAAGCTTTCCATCGGCGCTCCTTTGTTAGCCTCTAGCCAACTTTCTTTGTGGTTGTCTAATGTCTGCAAGATGAGAATGAAAACTGGTCATGAGTCGATGAGATTTTAGCATGCTCCATAGGTAATGGCCCATTGGATGCTAGTAGCAGACCGCCGATCTAGGTGTAGAAACAGATTTTGAACCAACTTTTGAAAACTTCTCTAGAGGAAAAGAAGCTACAAGCAAGCCCTTGCATTTAGATCCCAATGCAGCTGGTTTGGAGTGCTTAACCATTGTTGTGTATTCAGTGTCCTGATTCAGGCAGGCTGCAATATATGTCTATGTACTTCTCGCAGATGCTGATACCTTGCCTGTTTCCCTTGATCAACAGAAGGAAGTGTCTACATAATTTTTTCTGGAACATATCAGAACCAAATTACTAACGTTTTGCAACTTGCTACTTTGCAGAAGGCAAGGTATTCTATGTCGGTGTAAAATAATATGTACAATTAAACCCAGTTGGTTCACATAGATGATCTGTGGGAGCATCTGTTTCGCAATGGCAGAGGAACATAGGAAGCTGCCTCATACCAAGTCTGGCTAGCTTTTGAAGAGTGGCAATGCCAGTAACTGAAACTGGGACCTTCTGCATGTGAAGCAGATGTTCTTATGCTAAGCTATGGCTCTTCTCCAATGAGTTCACATCAAAAGTCTTGCACAGTCGTCCCAGTTTTGCTCAGGCATCATTTGCACATAGTTGTGGTATCCTGTGAACATGCTTTCCTAGCTAGATCTCCCACCTTTCCTTCTAAAAAACCAACTGCCACCACAGTCCTCCTTGACTATGAGAAAGGTGGCACAGAAAAGGTTTCCCTTTGGCTTGCAGGGCTGGTAGAATGGGTTACGGCTCCACGTTCAGCCCAAGGCAGGAATTAACCCTTTGAAAGTGGGCCACTATCATGACGCTCTAGTTTGCTTCCTGCCTTTGACACTTTCAGTCAACCATCCCTTCAGCTTCTTCAACTACTGCTCAGGCTAGTTCTTTGCTATTTTCCCTCCCTCTCTGCTTAACGCGCTATCTTTCTTGCCTGTCCCTAATGCTTTGCTTTGGGCTGGTGTTCTTTTGATTTTGGGTTAATAATACGGTGCATTTACCACCGTTTAGTGAACTTTATAAACCAAAAGCTGCATCCTTGAAGCTCCATAAATCAGCAGCAGACGATGTAAAAGAAGCCGAATCTCTTGGAAACTGAGCTAGACAACCTGCCGGTGGGACACCTCATTCTTTTTCTACGTACTGTATTTGTAAAATAGCAAGACACAGTTAATTTAGTAGAAATTTGTTTTAAATGTGAAACATGCCAGGCCTCGTAGCAATAGAGTCTTTTTCAACAGTGGCAAACATGCGGGTATACGTTCTCTTGGATTGCTGTTGTTTATAACCTTGCCTCGTCCATTACCAGCCTTCTACAGCTTATGATTTTGACAGGAAATGGAACTTTTTGCAAATGCTGGTTCCTGTTTACATTTTGAAATCAAGTTAGTACACATGTACTTTACTTTGTGTGGTATAATTTTGTATATAGCCTGATATTGTAAGAAAAAAAAGCAAAACCAAACTGTAGAATCAAATGAAAACTAGAAGCTACTCTGGAAGAGAGCTGCTGTAGTTCTTTTTTCCTTTTTTCCTTATTTGGCTTCAAACACTGTAGTTCCCCCCACCCCCAGCTATGCTTCCAGCATAGTTTCTTGGTACTAGTATTGATGTATATCGACTAGTAAAGGCCTTACACAAATACGGTGTTCTGTTCGATGCAATTAATTCATGATTTTGTCAGCTGCTGTCATTATCAAAATAAACAGTCTAAACTGATGTTTTGTGTGGGTTTCCTTGTGTCGACTTATCGTTAGAACTGTAACAAGGTCTGATGCACATGGCCAAGGGTTTTTTTTGCGTTTTTTTTTGTAGCGTCCAAATTGGCAGGAATCCTACAATTATATGATAAGGGAACCAAAACCAGCCCTTTGACTTTTAGCAAAAGTCACCCCAAATACCAGGTTCCCATATATACTGTGAATTCCAGGACCACAACGTGCCCAAAGGAAAGGAGTAGCAAACTACAGTATTGGCTGGATCCCACATGTGTGCCTTGGTCCAGGACTGCACAATCAGATGGTGACAGGATTGTGTAAACAAGACATTGTAAAACACCATTGAGTTTCCACCTTTAATTGAGAAATTAAAGGGCTATTGTAGACATGTCTGAACCAGTTTAGTTAACTGCACTCAAGCGACCAAGCCGATCACCCTTAAGTCACTTGATTTTTTAATATTTTTTTGGAGGGGGGGTGCACACAACATGACAATATCATTAACTGAGAGTGCGAAGCTTCATCGCTGCGCTTACTTATGGCCTCCCATGGCTCACCTAAAAACAGGCACTACAAATTTACACCTTTCGGGGATAACCAGTTTTCATTGCCTGAAGGCAGCCACTAAAATGCTAAAGCAGTTATCCAGAGTGCTGAACTTCAGGGTAAGTTAAAGTGTGTTGATAGATACTGTTTTGATTTGTATATATTTTGTGTTTTTATATTGTGGTTCTATTCTGTGAACCGCCCTGAGACCTGTGGGTATTTATTAAATTTATATACCACCTGAGGGTGGTATAATAAATAATAATGATGCTGATGTGAAAAGGATCTAGGAGTTTTGGTTGACCACAAACTTGACATGAGTCAGCAGTGTGATGCAGCAGCTAAAAAAGCCAATGCAATTCTGGGCTGCATCAATAGGAGTATAGCATCTAGATCAAGGGAAGTAATAGTACCACTGTATTCTGCTCTGGTCAGACCTCACCTGGAGTCTTGTGTCCAGTTCTGGGCACCACAGTTCAAGAAGGATACTGATAAGCTGGAACGTGTCCAGAAGAGGGCAACCAAAATGGTCAAAGGCCTGGAAACGATGCCTTATGAGGAACGGCTTAGGGAGCTGGGTATGTTTAGCCTGGAGAAGAGAAGGTTAAGGGGTGATATGATAACCATGTTCAAATATATAAAAGGATGTCATATAGAGGAGGGAGAAAGGTTGTTTTCTGCTGCTCCAGAGAAGCGGACACGGAGCAACGGATTCAAACTACAAGAAAGAAAATTCCACCTAAACATTAGGAAGAACTTCCTGACAGTAAGAGCTGTTCGGCAGTGGAATTTGCTGCCAAGGAGTGTGGTGGAGTCTCCTTCTTTGGAGGTCTTTAAGCAAAGGCTTGACAGCCATCTGTCAGGAATGCTTTGATGGTGTTTCCTGCTTGGCAGGGGGTTGGACTGGATGGCCCTTGTGGTCTCTTCCAACTCTATGATTCTATGATTCTATGATTCTATGATAATAGATACTAGCCAGTGGATTAGAGTTGGGCTTTATTATTATTATTATTCTCCATGAAAGCGCCCATGTCCCCCAAAAGCTTTTTTTGGGGAACCTTCAGGCCTTGGATGTGATGGGGAATTTGTGAAAATCAGAAGGAGACACTTTGCATATAAGGGGTGGGAGTCTACGATACAGAGGAGTTGGTGTGTAAGCCTCGTTGGTGTGAGCAGACTAACTTTTGCTCGGGCAACTGATCCGAACTGAAACAATTCCTAAGTTTGTATCCTACAACTTCTTCCCCAAGAATGGGACCACCGAGGTGGCGGATTCCAAGTCGACTTGTTTTAAAAAGGGCAATGCAAGCCACAAGGAAATGATTGCAAAAAGCGGTCATTTTTTTGGGGGGGGGGGAGTTTCCTCGGCATTGCAGCTTGAGCTGGGCCCTGTCTGTTTGGCCTAAGCCCTGTGCCCAGTAAACTGCTGGGATGACAGGAGGCAATTGTGGTGGATCATGTTTCCCTGCATCCCCTAGTGCAGTCCGCACAGCATTTCCTCAAGCTCCATGTACCATTTAATATGACGATCCGTGCTGACATCCAGAGAGTGGGCCTTCAAAGGCAATTTGCTTCAGAATCGTTCAGGTCGTCATCCGAGCCGAGGTTTGTTCGTTGATGCGGCTTCTTGTGAAGTGTAAGCTCCAAACGCCTCAGAATTGCTGCAGAAGCACATTGGGGGTTGGAAGCAGAAAGACCGGTTCAGCTCTGACAGTAAGAGCTGTTTGGCAGTGGAATTTGCTGCCAAGGAGTGTGGTGGAGTCTCCTTCTTGGGAGGTCTTTAAGCAGAGGCTTGACAGGCATATGTCAAGAATGCTTTGATGGTGTTTCCTGCTTGGCAGGGGGTTGGACTGGATGGCCCTTGTGGTCAACTCTATGATTCTATGATTCTAAATGTGCAACACTTGGAGAACTGAGTTCACTGTTAGATCATATAGTAGCCTTCGCCAACCTGGTGCCCACCAAAGGTTTTGAACTACAACTCCCATCAGCCCCAGACAGCATGGTGTAGGGTTGCTATATATGATGGCAGAAAGCGTGGAAATTCCATTTCTAGTTCTGCATCCTCGCTAAGTGGCGCTGTGCATTATGGGCACACCTCAGCAGTGGCCTTTCCAGCACTTGCCTCCGGAGAGAGGGTTGGACTGGATGGCCCTTGTGGTCTCTTCCAACTCTACGATTCTATGATTTAGCTAAAGAGCCCCCCCCCCCTGCACACACACACCACCTCCCTCTCTTGTCTGTCTGTGCTATTTGATCCTTGCTCGGTCACTACAGCATGAGATTCCAACTCTTCTCAATTTGCTGTTTTTTGTTTGTTTGGGTTTTTTTTTAACGTAAAAGTTATTTTACGATGCTTTCAATACACTTCCGTAAACCACCTTGATCATGTGTACGAAGAGCAGGCTGGAAGTTCAAATAAGGAAAGGAAATGAAGATACTGTACCAACCTTTGTATCCTAACTTTGAGGAGTTCTTTGTAGCTCTTGTACATGTCTTGCACAACAATTTCCCTGCGGATTCCCTACAATTTCCACAACCCTAAAGTGGCAAGGTTTCTAGAGCAAACAGCCCTCAGATCTCTGGCACCTGTCGTGCCGCTAAGAAACTTTGATTTCCATTTTTTTTTCTTGACAGCTAATGGTTCTAGTCAGTAGAGGGCGCTCAGTAACCGTCTCCTTGGCTCAAGCCTCCCTATACTCAAACCGACTTCTGGAACCCTCTCCAACAACAACATGAAGAAACATATTAAAGTTAAATGAAAATGATCTCCATCACACAGCAGTGATAAGCATACGGAAAGCGTAACTCTGAAGCTGCAAAGGTCATGGTTGCTGAACTCATAGAATCACAGAAAGGGGCACCAAGGGTCATCTAGTCCAACCCCCTGCAATGCAGGAATCTCAGCTAAAGCATCCATGACAGGGGACCATCCAACCTCTGCTAAAATCCTCCAAGGTTGGAGAATCCACCACCTCTCGTGGGAGTACGTTCCACTGCCGAACAGCTCTTACTGTCAGAAATGTTTTCCCGAATGTTTAGTCGGAATCTCCTTTCTTGTAACTTGAAGCCATTGGTTCGTGTCCTACCCTCCAGACCAGGAGAAAACAAGCATGCTCCTTCTTCCATGTGACAGCCCTTAAGATATTGGACGATGGCTATCACATATCCTTTTTTCTAGGCTAAACATACTGTTATAGGCAAAAATCTGCCCTTATTCCCTTATTGGGTTCTCCATCGGTTGGAGAATATAACAGAGGCCAACCAGAGAAGTTTGAGAAGCAAAGCCTTTATTTGCTGTTGCAACAGGGTCCTTCCCCTCACGCAGGAGAACAAGGAAGGAACCCCAAACAAAGGTGTTGTTGTTGTTGTTGTTTAGTCGTTTAGTCGTGTCCGACTCTTCGTGACCCCATGGACCATAGCACGCCAGGCACTCCTGTCTTGCACTGCCTCCCGCAGTTTGGTCAAACTCATGTTCGTAGCTTCGAGAACACTGTCCAACCATCTTGTCCTCTGTCGTCCCCTTCTCCTAGTGCCCTCAATCTTTCCCAACATCAGGGTCTTTTCCAAGGATTCTTCTCTTCTCATGAGGTGGCCAAAGTATTGGAGCCTCAGCTTCAGGATCTGTCCTTCCAGGGAGCACTCAGGGCTGATTTCCTTAAGAATGGATAGGTTTGATCTTCTTGCAGTCCATGGGACTCTCAAGAGTCTCCTCCAGCACCATAATTCAAAAGCATCAATTCTTCGGCGATCAGCCTTCTTTATGGTCCAGCTCTCACTTCCATACATCACTACTGGGAAAACCATAGCTTTAACTATACGGACCTTTGTCGGCAAGGTGATGTCTCTGCTTTTTAAGATGCTGTCTAGGTTTGTCATTGCTTTTCTCCCAAGAAGCAGGCGTCTTTTAATTTCGTGACTGCTGTCACCATCTGCAGTGATCAAGGAGCCCAAGAAAGTAAAATCTCTCACTGCCTCCATTTCTTCCCCTTCTATTTGCCAGGAGGTGATGGGACCAGTGGCCATGATCTTGGTTTTTTTGATGTTGAGCTTCAGACCATATTTTGCGCTCTCCTCTTTCACCCTCATTAAAAGGTTCTTTAATTCCTCCTCGCTTTCTGCCATCAAGGTTGTGTCATCTGCATATCTGAGGTTGTTGATATTTCTTCCGGCAATCTTAATTCCGGCTTGGGATTCATCTAGTCCAGCCTTTCGCATGATGAATTCTGCATATAAGTTAAATAAGCAGGGAGACAATATACAACCTTGTCGTACTCCTTTCCCAATTTTGAACCAATCAGTTGTTCCATATCCAGTTCTAACTGTAGCTTCTTGTCCCACATAGAGATTTCTCAGGAGACAGATGAGGTGATCAGGCACTCCCATTTCTTTAAGAACTTGCCATAGTTTGCTGTGGTCGACACAGTCAAAGGCTTTTGCATAGTCAATGAAGCAGAAGTAGACGTTTTTCTGGAACTCTCTAGCTTTCTCCATAATCCAGCGCATGTTTGCTATTTGGTCTCTGGTTCCTCTGCCCTTTCGAAATCCAGCTTGCACTTCTGGGAGTTCTCGGTCCACATACTGCCTAAGCCTGCCTTGTAGAATTTTAAGCATAACCTTGCTAGCGTGTGAAACAAAGGTGTCCTGCCCTTAAAAAGAAATTTGAAATTGGTTTCAGCCCACCCCCCAGAAGCATCACCCATACATCACAGAAGGGGTGTAGCCCAAGACCGCCCTCCCTAGATTCATCATAGGTACATCATGAAAGGGGAGGTCTGGTGGCAGTAATCTGAGCATCCTGGACCCTGCCCCCTGCCCCCAAAACCTAATCAACAAAAGAGAGAGATATTTACATTTCCCTGTTTCCCAGCCAAGTTAATCACACCCTTTTGTCTGGCACCCAGGTATCAGGATGCCAGGGATTATCACTTTAATTCCTGAGACAATGAGAAGGTTCCCCCCACCCCCCTTCTTCCTTGCAGAGGAACACCTGGTCAGAGAGAGAGAGTCAAAATGGTGTCAGTCAGGCCTGTCTTCCTGTGCTGCTTCAGACATGTTTCTGTACATTCATGTGCATGTTTTATGAACAATTATTATATATATATATGACCTTAAAATTCTTATAACAATACCCAGCTCCTTCAAGCGTTCCTTATAAGGCTTAGTTTCCACTTTCCAGACCCTTGACCATCTTGGTTGCCCACCTCTGCACATGTCCCAGCTTTTCAATATCCTTCTTAAATTGTGGTGCCCAGAATTGGACACAAGATTCCAGGTGTGGTCCGACCAAGGCAGAATAGAGTGGTACTATTACTTCCCTTTTTCTGAACCGTTGTTTGCATTTGCAGAGCAGTCCATTCCTCATTGGAGGTCCTCAAGGTTGGCTTTATTCTGGTTGGAGCCTCTTCGCAGAGCCACAACACTGGCTGTTTTCCCATGAGTCTCTGCTTGCATTGCAACAATGCATGTGTAATTCATTCTATGAGCACTTCTTGTGGTGAGCCAATCATTCTGTGCTTGGCATTCCCGCTGATGAACCAACCTTGTGTAGATTTATTTCCTTGACTTGCATATGTTGGGACACTTACTTCCATATTTTTGGGGGGCAAAGGACATTTGCTTATTTATTTTAGTCTGCTATATGAGTGGTTATGTCAAAGCAGGAGTCTGCAGAGTGAAATGACAGCTACGTGTACAGAGCATTTTTAATTACGTTTGTCAAAACAGGGCTGGCTTGCTTCCCTGTACAAGAACATCCTATCCTTCCTTTCCAATCCATATTCTTCTATGAATCATGAAATGGGACGAGTCGTGCAGAGTGGGCCAACTTTCTTGACTCAGTTTAATCTGCAGATGTTAGCGGATAACCTCCCTGTGAGAGTTTTCAAAGAACTCAAATGTGAACAAACGAAAACAAAAAACGTAACTTGTTCATGAGCTTCCATACCTGAGAACTGGAAAAATAGCCTATGTAACACTATTTTTTAAAAGAGATCCCAGGAGATTCCTGTAAGGTACAGGCCTGTTGGTCAGGTGAGAGGTGGCACCCCATCATGCCATCCACTGTGGATTAGTGTTCCACCATTTATATCAGGCATCCCCAAACTTCGGCCCTCCAGATGTTTTGGACTAGAATCAAAGAGTTGGAAGAGACCACAAGGGCCATCCAGTCCAACCCCCTGCCAAGCAGGAAACACTACAATTCCCATCTTCCCCAACCACTGGTCCTCTTAGCTAGGGATCATGGGAGTTGTAGGCCAAAACATCTGGAGGGCCGCAATTTCCGGAAGCCTGATTTATATCAAGCATGGAGAGCTGAACTCCAACTCCCATCAACCACATGGCTCATGGCTAGGGATGATGGGAGTTGTAGTTCAGCAACAATCTGGAGTGCCCAAAGGTTTTTTCCACACCTGAGACATTTACAAGTGTACAGTGCAGTCTACAAACGTGACACTAGAGGGCAGTGGTGAGCTATGGCAAATTCAATATATTTTTCAAGAGTTTTTTTTTTTAAAAAAAAACATTTTCAAAGCGTTTTTATATGTGTGTAGATTCCACCCTGGTCTACATCAGACTCTCTTAGTACTTTACCAACACTGGCATTATGAGCTCTGCAAAGAAACGATCTCTGCCTCTTTTTCTATTTCATCACAGTTCCTTTTGATTTGACTCGGGGGTGGGTGGGGGAAATGCTCAAATTATTCTTTGTTGCAGCAGTAAACACCCATCGCTTCTTTATTCAGCTTCAATGGTTGTTTCTCAGAAACACACAGTTCGTCCAGGACACAACAAGAAGCCAAAGCAATGATGGAAAATGCTAGGTAACAGGGACTCTTTCCAAACTGATTTCATGCTTGGTCCAACTAGCCCTTTTCAAATCAGACGGCTGCCTTAAAACACTAATGAACTAAAGTATGGAGTGCATTGCTGCCTCTGCTCTTTGACAGAGTCTCTGCCAGTACATGCAAGCCTAGCTCCGCCGACTTCAATTTGTGTGAACTTTCAGTGACTGACATGCCGATGCTAAACCTTTTATTATCTGAGGATTTGTGGCAGCGAGAGGAGCAGGTGACCCACTAGCTTGGAAACGGGTGCTCACAAGCCGTGATGCTGGCAGGACCACTCTGCGCACTAGGCAGAATGCCAAAATCTTAGAGTAATAATAATAAAATAAGGAGGCTGGGGAGAATATTTGCATTTACTTTTGGACAGAGGCACATGAAAGTAGCTTTGCTGGCCGGCTGATTCACCACTGCATCCCAGAGAACGTGGCTGAGAGCCCTCTCATCTTGTATTGTATGTTAAGGGCACAGACACAGTTGTATACCTGCCAAGTTGCTGTCAGAGAAATAAGGGACCGGGCTGGAAATAGCAGACCGGAAGTAGTGCTGCCGCCATTTTGGAACTGGGCGGAGCATGCTCAGAAGTGACTTTTGATGCTGCTTTGCCCAGTTCCAAAAGGCCGTCGCGCCAGAAGTCGCACTCCAGCCATTTTGGAACTGGGCAGAGCAGCATCAAAAGTCGCTTCTGAGCATGCTCCGCCCAGTTCCAAAATGGTCACCGCGCCAGAATAAACCGGGGGGGGGGGGAATCCGTTTTTTCAGCTAGGAACAGCTGGAAAAACGGGGATTTTCCGGGGAAAACGGGAAACTTGGCAGCTAGGAACAGTTGTAAAGTGGAGAAAGGAAACGAGGAACAGTCCTTATAAATGAGTGTGAGAACTGCTATTCATTTATAAATCCAACTACACGTTTCCAAGCAGCTGTACAAAGATTAAAAAGGTAGTTCCTGCCCGTGGAATTGCAATGCAAAAGACACAACACAACACAAAATGGGATGGGGAAAGAGGAATCTAAGATGGCTACAAAATCCACTCGATTTTTTCTGTTTATCATGTTTCCTGATCAAACCATTTCCAGACGTGCTTCTTGCTTTTCAGGGCAAGGAAAATTTCTCTTAATCTTTCGGGGCTCACTTTATGGAGGCTGCCAACTTATACCCCCCTTGCCTATATACCCCCACAAAAACACAAGTATGCATAGGAAAGCAGCAAAATAATATTAGTCTAACTAATAATCCCTGTTTGTTTATTTGGTTATTAAAAGACTAAGGATTATATTGTTAGTCTTGGATTATCAAAAGACTAACAGTTATTTTGTTAGTCATTTGATAATAATAGATTGACACATTTATTAGTGTACTACGGTACACTTAATCGGATGCAATGACACATTATCCTGAGTTGTAGGCATACATACATGTGGCTGGGGCTGGAAATACTGAGGTCAGAAGGAAACAAAATGCAAAAAATAAGCACACACAGTGATAATTTTATTAGTAGCAATTGCTATTCACCAAAACAAAACATAGTTGTTGATAACACAGACATTCTAGCATTGGTGAGCCAATGAGCACATGAAGTGTTATTTTAACATTTAAATGAAAGCTTTGAGCTGTTTCAGTCTGTCAGTAATAACACTGAGTCCTTTGATGAATTGTAATGCAGCAGTTTCATGTTACAGTCTCCCTTTGAAGTTTATTGTTCCAGTATGGCTGCCTTAAGGTCAAAGAGAAAGAGAGAAATGAGCACCAACACAGGCAAGGGGTCCAGAGAGGAAAGGAAGTTTCAGGATAGCCTGATGGTGGCTGCAAGTTTTCCCATTGCAGCTTTATATGGAAAGACTATTCAGTCAGCCTGTGCGAGAGTTGATTTTCAGATCCCAGTGCAGAAGAATGCCAGAAACTGGAGAAGGATTCATTTATCTACTCCATATAAAATATATATATCCCAGTCTTGCAACTCCTTTTCCTTCTGTCTTTGTGCTTTTTTATTTTATTTTTAAAGAAATGGAATGAGAATTGTGGATTCATTCATCATGGTCACAGACAGAAGCATTCTAGCTGAGCAGGGCAGGTTGTTGCTCACAGATGACTCACTAGAATGAGTTTCACACATCAGAGGGATTTTCTGCTCACATTCCTCAATTCCGTCCAAAAGGGTTTTCCATGTGCAAGTTGCAAAAGACTTTAACTTCAGCACTCTGTGTCTCATTTCCTCCATGTCTCAGCGACTCTGGTCTTAGGGCAAAAATAAAATAAAATCCAGGCAGAACATCAGGAGATCTAGCGTTCATTATTTTGCAGGTCAGACAGCAGTATATGTGTGTGCTGAATCATATCAGGATCACAGTGCTAGATGATCAAAATGTCACCCCTTGTAGTCGCTATTTACCCTTTGAGGGAAAGCATATAGTACTGCTATGGGTTTGCAGCCAGCCAGGGTCCCCTAAAATTCTTAGGTGCCAGGTACTGAAACTAGTGAACATGGGGTTTGATGTCAAGCCAGCTTCCCCAAGAGCTAGACTTTGAGAGGTGCAATCCACGAACAAATACAAGTGACAGCAGAGTCATTAGCTGGACAAAAGGTGAGACATTCAGCATCAGACAAGAAAGGGGGAGGCTGCCAAGATTGCAGGGTGTGTGAAACAAGTGCCTTTTCCAGGACGCTTTTGAAATGGAGGCCACAGAGGGACAGGGGGAAGGCTGGATGTCAGTGGTGTCCAAACTTTTTTCAAAGAGGGCCAGATTTGATGAAGTGAAGGGCTGTGAGGACCAACCAAAGGACCAAAGTTGTTGACCTTTTTTGGACATGCCTGCTGGATGTGAAAGGCTTCCGAGAAGATGATGGAGGAAATAGATAGAACATCTGGCAGAGGCCATGAGAGGCAGAACCATCTTGGTGCTGGCTGGAGGAAGATGCAGTGAGAGAATGGAAGCCATGATTGACTGCTGCTTCAGACCCAAGCTTCCTGAAGCTATGAGAGGGGTCATCAGGGAGGGAGGGAGATGTCTGAAGAGCCATCATAGAAACATTTCCACCTTGGTTTTTGCTCTAGGGCAGGGGTCAGCAGACTTTTTCAGCAGGGGGCCGGTCCACTGTCACTCAGACTTTGTGGGGGGCCGGACTATATTTTGAAAAAAATATATATGAACGAATTCCTACACCCCACAAATAACCCGGAGATGCATTTGAAATAAAAGCACACATTCTACTCATGTAAAAACACCAGGCAGGCCCCACAAATAACCCAGAGATGCATTTTAAATAAAAGCACACATTCTACTCATGTGAAAACACCAGGCAGGCCCCACAAATAACCCAGAGATGCATTTTAAATAAAGGCACACATTCTATTCATGTGAAAACACCAGGCAGGCCCCACAAATAACCCAGAGATGCATTTTAAATAAAAGCACACATTCTACTCATGTCACACATGCTGATTTCTGGACCGTCCGCGGGCCGGATTTAGAAGGCGATTGCGCCGCATCCGGCCCCCGGGCCTTAGTTTGGGGACCCCTGGAATAGAACCTCTAAATGTCTTAATCCAGCCCTGAGGATGCGTCAGATTTGCCCAAGAAAAACTCAGCTGTTTTAGGAGGGAGCCTGTAACTGTGTAATGAAGTAGCTGATAACCCTAATCTATGGAATGCACATTCAGTGTGCTGCATTTCCCAGAAACTTGGGTAACAACTTGGATTATGTAAAAAAAAGATGTTTTACAGCTGAAGAGCTTTGGTGTAAGGGTTAAATAAAATGGTAATCCCAAAATTTGTTGCCTTCCATAGAACACATGCCACTTAATCTAATTTGGGCAGCATTAATAAAAAAAGCTGCTATCAAATGGTTATGATAACTTTCGTTTGTGCTATTTTTTAAAGTGATCTTGCAGTCAAAGCTGAGTACCAGAATATGTTTTTCATAACGTTGGTGCAGCCATGGAATACATGAAATAATAATGGGCAGATTGCCCTTACATATGTTGTCATAAATAACCTTCCTCGCTACTGATTCCCAGATGCATCTGGATTTGGAGAGGGGTTTCCAGGTATGTAGGATGAGATACCTAGACATATTTTAGCCCCAGTATCTTTTATTATGGAAAGTAATTACTGTGTACATCTTATTAACAAATCACAATTACATCCATTTCTATTCTAAAAGCATGTTAACTCAAAAGTCAGTCCCACTGAGTGCACAAGTTCTTTCCCTCTCCCTCACACGGCGGCACTTTTCTCCTCAGGGATGGAGCAATCGTGTCCCACCCCGGGTGCCGTCAACAGCGGGAGTCGGCTCGCCCGCCTGCCCAACTCAGCAGAGCAGTGCTGTGAAGGGGGTGTTGTAGAAGGGTGCGCACCATACACTACAACCATGGGTCCACAAATATACAGAGAGGGGAACGATGCCTTGATTTAACAGGAGCCATTTTTCCTTGCCAGAGGCATAGGTCAAGACAGGGTTATCCCTTGCGCAATAGGTGAATTAATCCCCGCTTGACCGCTTGACCCCAGAGCATTACCGGAATACGCCTCGCCTCTTTTGCATAGCTATCGCCTAAGCTCTTTTACAAACTCCTCCAGGAACATACATAATAATGCCTTAACTCAGGAAGGTCTGGCGCAACAGCAATTGCGCATTTCGCACCAACCCCCCCTTCTTTATCTCTGCCCCAAGCATTTTTCCTCCCAGGAAGGAGACTTGCTGAATCTAAAATCCTTCTTTAATTCTGTCTGAATAAAGCTATGTTCTTGTATGAATTTATCTATTTCATTATATTAAGGGAACGGGTTTCTTTTAAATGTATCCTCCTATATGTGCTTCTGTAAAACTCAGACTTTCAAGTTGCTTAAACGTCATTCTAAACTGTATATATTAATATTGCTAAAGTGTAACCTTTCCCATGTCACTACTTATTGTATCTCTGTATTCCTATTATGTAACCATTAGATGTTCTTGTTTCTTTACCAAGTATCAAACCCTGTGTATTAATCTATATTATATCTTCGCATTCACCCAAGTTTCCCCATGTTAAAAGATCCTTGCAGTATCCTGTGTTTTCCCCACGCTGTGACAGTTTACCACAGTGCCATCTAGCTTGTCTAATAATAACGACACCAATACACAACTCAGTGGCACCTCTGGGAATCCCATCCTGTGAACAAATAAAATGTATGCATACTCATTATCAGGACCATCACCCCAATTGTCCTGCTAAGGTCCCCACATCGAAAAACCTATCAAACCTTTGTACTTACCTGATTACCCAACTGTCTCCCGCCTTTTTCTTGTAATTGAGTAACATTGGGAAGGAATATTATATAAAGTTGGAAGCTCCCTTTGTTCTGGGTTCTTCGCTCCATCCTGCTACATGGGTGAAGGACCCTGTTGCAACAGTTTCTTTTGTTTGGAAATAAACTGCCTTGCTTTCTAAACGTTCTGGTGTGGTCCCTGTCATTTTCCTCCGACAAGGAGCTCCGTAAATTGGTCTCCTTGTCAGGTTCTCGGACTCTTCCTGGGTCAGAACCTAGTTGTTTTCTGGGTCACCCGACCCCAAAATTTCTACAACAGCAGTTTTTGTAGAAGCAAGAAATCCAGGGGAAAGAACAGACGGAAGGGATCTCAGCACGGCAGGAATGTAAGCAACTCAATGAAGGAGATAAACAGCGAAGTGGCACCAGGCTCTGGGATTGTGTGACTTCTGAGCACTTCAACTTTACTTGAACTCTGAGAGACTGAATGGTGCAACCATGAAAGATGACAACTCCCGCAAATGGCAAAGCAAATCTGGTGATGGCGAATGGGAGGTCATCGGTCCTTGGGGAGCAGGCTTGTATGCAAGGAGAGAGATGCAAGTTTGACAGGTCTTCTACAGGTTGGAAGGAAAGTTTGCTCTGAGTTTCCCTTGTAGCCCCAGTTAGGGATGATTTCCTGTGCAAAGGAGAGCTCCAGTCACATCCCTTATCTACACCTCAAAGCATTCCTCTAAACAGGAAAACAGGAAGAGGGGAATGGTAGGGGTATGCAGATATGTAATTCCTGGGATCTGCAGAGAACAAAAGATGAGAGATAAAACTGGAATTCTACACCAAAGGCACTGCCAGGAGTCTGGCAGTGGGGTTGACAAAATAGGAAAACAAATTGTTTCTGCATCACTTTACGTGACCCTTCACTCTCACAGAATGGAGAAACATCTCCTCTGCAGACAAAGGTATCCCAAGATCATTCAGTCTGACCCAGCCAACTCTCTAAGCTACAACTCCCACCAAGTGCACCTTGGTCAAGCTTCACCGATCATCGACACAACTGATCAGACTGAATCATAGGAATACATTGTCCAGGATATAATACTACACTTAGGTGACGCCATGTCAAAGCAAGTGTTAACCCACACATTTACCTGTAATTTTCCTTATCGCATAAAGTCCGAAGTCCTGAAGAGGTGGAGTTTTACAGGGGAAGCACAAGACTTCCCAACCAACTATAATTGCCCAACCTGAATTTGCTGGCACGTAACTAAATCCCACCTGCAGAATTGTGACAGCACTTAAAGTGATGGAGAGCAGAGAAAGGAGCTTCCTTCTCAGTTTCCCTACATACAGTGGTGCATTGAGTGTTGAGAAGTTTGTCCTTAGTGGCACCCAGTAATTGAAGGAAGAGGTAGAAGGAGGAAGAGAGCCTGAAAACAGGAATGTGACTGGAGGTAATCAACAAAGCCCTCTTTAAGGATTGTTAGAATATTTTTCTTCTGCCTGAAGGGGTAAATGCAAAAGGAGTCCTTCCCAGTCTTACATGGTGATGTCAGGGGCTTATTCTCAGACCTTCTGCTTGCAAATCGTGTTCTCTGCCATCCAGCTGCCATCTTCCGGTAAGTACTGGATGTGCTCTTGAATGTCAGTTCATACAATGCAATGATGAGGATCAAAATGATGAGGGCCAGTGTGGTGTAGTGGTTAAGAGCAGTAGACTCGTAATCTGGTGAACCGGGTTTGCTTCCCCGCTCCTCCACATGCAGCTGCTGGGTGACCTTGGGCTAGTCACACTTCTTTGAAGTCTCCCAGCCCCACTCACCTCACAGAGTGTTTGTTGTGGGGGAGGAAGGGAAAGGAGAATGTTAGCCGCTTTGAGACTCCTTCAGGTAGTGATAAAGCGGGATATTAAATCCAAACTTCTCTTCTTCTTCTACATGAAATGTGTGCAGCCTATGGATCTGGGACAGGTTCCTTTAAAACTTTAGAAAAACACTTGTTCTGAAGCGATTTCTGTCGTGCATCATGGAAACCTCCAGCACAAGGTGACTGACTACCACAACACAAGCAACAGCTTTGACTATGGGAAAAACCCAACTCACCTTTTCATTTCTCAGTTCTCAGAGTGATGTGTTTCCTCAAGAGCTATGGTGGCAGTACCACTGTGTTCTGGTCATAGGTCTTTTGGCTGCAGGATGGATTTGTGATTGACGCAATCGCTTCATCCCACTTAACAACTCATACAAGGCAAGCCTGGCTGAAGAGGAGGCCTTCGTCAGAAGGCTTGCCATGTCTCCCCATCGCCAACACTGACTGTTAACATTCCTGTGCTTAGCAGTTATTCCGGGTTCAAAGATATTTGCATAAAAACAACCTGTCTTAGTTGAGAAGACTTCTTGCCTCCTTTGGAATAAAGCATTCCCAGCCGGGAACATTCACTGCATAAGAATCGTGGCTGAAATATTTCAACCATGCCTGGGGTTTTCATGAGGGAAGGGAGGAATTTCGGGAAATATTTTCCACTATAAAACTCACATAATGCCTGATGCTGGGCCAAAGAAACAACGGCTGCAAAATCTGGCCTTCTATGGTGCAGAGGCTCCTATCATTCTCGTTTTACGTGACTAGGTCAGCTCTGTATTTACACTCATGCAACTGCTGCCGTCCTGTCTCGTTTGGTTCTCTGGTAGCACATGATTCAAGCTATTAGTGTATAGCACAACCTCTATCCTGATAATAGCCAATGGCCATTGTGGTGGTGAGTGCCAATGGCCTAACCTCCAACATTCCTCAGATGAAAATAGGGACATTTCTCACTGCTCAACTGACCCTCCCCAAAGCCCATTTTTTTGTCCCATCATGCTCAGGGGGAGACACCTGGGGTTTGCAATAAATCAGGTAAGGAACACCCTGTAAGCAATGCCTCCCTCTCTCACATCCCAGTGAGGACCGAGCATGCTCAGTAGTGAGGGTTGCCAGTTGTGAGCACAAAGATGGAAACCTGAAGTGAGGTGAAATTTCCTAGAAGAAGGTGCGGCTGGTGGCTCCTGAACAAGAGCACACCTGTGAGGAAATGAGGAAAACAGCAGCACTCTTTTGCTGGTTTCCCTTTGCATTTCACTGCTGAACTAACTGCCTTTTCTCCAATCTGCTGCAGTAACAAAATAAATGCTGGACTTCCAGTTTAAGCTGCACAAGCGTTTTATTTTGTAGAAGAACGTATTTTACAATACCATACAACAAATGTCCTGATGATATATTCGTACATATGCACATTTTGGAGAACATTTCGATTATTTTGAAGTTCAGCTTGTGTCTAAAATCCTATGCAATTTAAAAAAGCACTTTCCCTGTTTTGTTTTGTTTTGTTTTGTTTTGAAGAGCCAGAGTTGTGGCTGAGCTGAGCTGAGAGCAGGCTGCAGGCTGAGAAACTGAGCCAGAGCCATGCTTGATTTGTGTTTAATTCCTAGGCTTTGACTATGGGAGAAGCAAAACCTTTTGGGGAGTTAATGTTGTGATGATGATAATAATAATAATAATGACAACAACAACAACAACAACAATTTATTATTTATACCCCGCCCATCTGGCTGGGTTTCCCCAGCCACTCTGGGCGGCTTCCAACCGAATATTAAAATACAATAATCTATTAAACATTAAAAGCTTCCCTAAACAGGGCTGCCTTCAGATGTCTTCTCAAAGTCTGGTAGTTGTTTTTCTCTTTGACATCTGGTGGGAGGGCGTTCCACAGGGCGGGGTGCCACTACCGAGAAGGCCCTCTGCCTGGTTCCCTGTAACTTGGCTTCTCGCAACGAGGGAACCGCCAGAAGGCCCTCAGCGCTGGACCTCAGTGTCTGGGCAGAATGATGTGTGTAAATAAATCATATATATCCTAAATACACCACAATGTCCGTTATCCCTCATTACAAGGAAATTCAACTCTGGCTAATCCCTGGCCTGGAACCTGTGGGATCTCTCGCCGCCCGAAGACTGGGGTGGCATGTGACAATTGCCATTTACATAGCACTTCAGAAACGGCAAAGCATTTCCCATGCATTCTCTCAGATCATCCCTGCAAGACAGGACAGCTTATTATCCTCATATTTTAGATGGGGTGGGTGGGGGACAGGACTACGACGAAGAGAATTGTGGCTTGCCTCATGCCACGCTGTCAGTGGGTGCAATATTTTAATCAGTTGACTCTCTTATCCCTTACTTTATACCCCTTTCCCCCATGTCAAGGAACTTACAGAGGAGAAACTGGTCTTGATGCACTGGTGCATTTCTGTGAGCTCAGCTTTCCATCCGTATAGAAGGGGCAATCTTTTGTGGTTGTTGAACTACAACATCCCTGACCATTGCCTATGCTAGCTGGGACTAAGGGTTTTTTGAATCCAACAATATAATAAATGCTGCAGATCCCCCCCCCCACTCCTGCAGTGGTCAATGGCTGCTGTGTCCATGGCACAAATGTGCAAATGTCCCAGGACAAAAGCGTGGGGTGCACCAGGACAGAATGTCCTAACTTTGCACCAAGACACACTTCTGGGGCTTTTTGCTGTGTATAACTCTCCCAGCCAGGAGCAATGGGGTGCTGTTCTTTGGATGAGCCCCAGAATCTCATTCCAATAATAGACATGCATATTTTCCCCTGCACAAATATCTCATCTGAATCAGGTCTCTGTGTTGCAGATCTGAGTAGCGTAGGTACCAAGAGAAGCAAGATAGAACCAAGGACCAAGATCTGGATCAATGACACACCGGGAACCACTCCTTTAGCTTGAGCAATTGCACAAGTTCAAATGATAGAAGAAGGCCCAAGACAGATCGCTCCTGGAAGTGCAAATGTATACAGAATTCAGTCCTAGAAATAAAAATAGCATTCATTCATTGGGAAGAAGAAGAAGAAGAAGAAGAAGAAGAAGAAGAAGAAGAAGAAGAAGAAGAAGAAGAAGAAGAAGAAGAGTAGTAGTAGTAGTAGTTTGGATTTGATATCCCACTTTATCACTACCCTAAGGAGTCTTAAAGCGGCTAACATTCTCCTTTCCCTTCCTCCCCCACAACAAACACTCTGTGAGGTGAGTGGGGCTGAGAGACTTCAGAGAAGTGTGACTAGTCCAAGGTCACCCAGCAGCTGCATGTGGAGGAGCAGAGACGCGAACCCGGTTCCCCAGATTACGAGTCTACCGCTCTTAACCACTACACCACTCTTAACCACTACACCACACTGGCTCTCACTGGAGCAGGTGGTCAATGCAAACTTTACAGCTGATATCTGTTTTCTCCAAAGTTTCATCAGCAATGAATTAATCCACCTGGTTCAAAATATGGGCACCATATCAAACCCTCTGCTTAAGCCTGCTACATTCAACACTTTATGTAAGCTTTTTCCTTATGGTAACAAGCAAGTGGCGCTATCGCAAATTAACGGCGGACTTTTTCCGGTGGTTTTCGACTGAAAAGGATGTCCGGAGAGTTTCCAGGGTTGTCACTATCTGGATGGATGGTGCTGCGCTAGGTCTTCTGCGGAGCATCCAACAGTAGACCTCCTTGGATTTCCTTCGGAAGTGTTTGCCTACCAGGACAAACACAATTGGGTTAAGGCAGCTGTTGCTGAAGCTGCAATAGGTGGCAATCTGGGTAGCCACATCAATGGCTTGTTCAGTCTCACAACCATGAATAACCCCGGTGCGAAACAGCGTTTCCAAGAACGTGGTGATCTGGAAAGGAAGCCAGCAGACAACGAAGAGAAGAAGGACGGAGAGAACCAAGGCGGTGGCTTTTTTCTCTGTCTGCATAGCTCTGATCTTTTGAAATGTGCTGTTTTGTAAAGTATGGATGATTTGCGCTGTGCAGTAGGTTATGACGCAGAGAGGCATCAAAAAGCCCACTGTGTTCAGCAAAGTGTTTGTGATCACTGTCCATTGCACAACTGACGGATACTGCAGAATGCAGGCGGTGATATTGTTTCCTTCGTCATTATCAAACGATCGAAAGAGGAGAGTAGGAGAGCTCAAGAACAGTGCAGAGACCCAAATGGCAAGGCAGTTCCACTTTGCACAAGAAGGCCGGCGCAGGCGTCCCAGAGACATCGTTTTCACCAAGGCCAGGTAGCGATCAATGCTCACCATCACCAGGAAGTAAATGCTGGAATACAAGTTCATATAAACGATGGCATTGATGGCTTTGCAGAGGGGGAGCCCAAACACCCAATGGAAGTTATTGCTTATCGTGATCGCCCAGAAAGGCAAACCACAGAGGAGGAGGAGGTCAGCGGCTGCTAAGTTTGCCAGGTAAACTTCGGCCACCGTGCAGCGGCTCTTGTGGAAGCAAAAAACACTGAGGACAAAGATGTTCTCCACAACTCCCACGGTGGCAAGAAACCAGAGGAACACTGGCTGGATATCAAGCAGCCATTCCCATTCCTGTGGCCAGGTGCAGGAGGAGTTGTCTGTCGTGTTGTGAGCAGACTGGCTCACCCCAGAGTTCCAGGCAGCTGTGACACCATAAAGAGCTGTGTTGTTTTCGGCCATGACGGTGGTCCACGTGGGGGCTGGAAAACAGGAAGGTAAATTTAGACCGGCCTTTGGCGCAATATGCAGAAGCTCAATATGCAATTAAAAACCAAGGGCCAGATTTTTGGGGTGCATAATCAACTAGCAGAATTCAGTGCAAGGATTTCCACCAGTGCAACAGGAGTCCTCCACACACCCTGCACCACCCCCAATCTGCTGTGGAAGGCTAGGGGACCCCATCAGAACAGGTGGAGGAGGGAATGCATAAGAGAAGCTGGGAGAAGGTTCAGCCATGTAAGGAAAGCGTTGCATTACAGCCAGGCTGGGCAGCTCATTAAAAAGATGAAAAACTGCTGCTAAGATGAAAGATGCATTTTGTTGCGGGACTGCTAGCGCCGAGACATTTGAGATTGATCAGGGTTTGTAGGCTAGGTCCCCACACGGCGATGTGTTGTGCATAGGTGACACACTCCCAGCCGGCTGTCAGTGTCAGAAAGGGACAGGCATCTATCAAAAAGAGAACACTGTGAACAAGCCTTGAGACAACCTTTTTAAATGTACTGCAATGGCCTTCTCTAAGCAGGCTGGCTGGGGCTGATGGAAGCAGCGGTTAACCCAGGGGTGGGAGAAACTGGACCCTGCTGGCAGTGCAGGCCGGGGGGGGGGGGGGAGAGAGAGAGAGAGAGAGAGAGCGGCACACAAATCATCTATGATTTGTATGATGTGTGGTGACGCACCACCACCGCTGCCACGATGAGATCAAACGCAGGAGTAGTTTCCTTTACCTCTCATGGTAAAGATGTGCTGTAAAGTGGTTTTTCCCCCAGGGGGAGGGCAGCAATACAGCTCCTTGCCAAGGGCACAAGGGACCCTAGGTATGTCTCTAGATGGGAGTTGCGTGTGGAGTGGAGACCCTTTAACCTAGGCCTAGAAATAAATTCAGACATGACTCAGATTTTTGGTTTGGTTTTTGGCAGCATTTAGGCCACCACTTTATTGATTAAAAATCAAGTGAGTGGTTGCATAGGCTCTGGTTCCAAAAGCTACCTAGCGTAGCACTGACTCAGGGCACACCATGAGTCAGCAGTCGGGTCCACACCTGGGACGGGGAACCTGACTAGCGCCAGGCCTGATTCCCCCATGTGTGCCCAGAACTCTGAAGAGGGCACAACCCCGCTTGGGGGAATACCTACCAGAAGTCCAATGGATTCCTTTAAGAGGAATACCTGTGGATAGGGTGGTAAGGGACCATTCCACCCCTATCAGCATGAACCAGAGCCTATCCGCCAACCTTACAAGTTGTGACGAATTGCTACGCGGCAGGCGAAACCCAAGTGGCAACAGCCAATCAGCCAAGTGGGGAAAATTCCTGCCGTGCCCCTGTCCCAATGACAGATGACGCACGACAGCATAGCAAAGTCAAGCGAAAGCCCTAAAATTAGGGAGCGGAGGGCGGGTGTTCCGATGCACGAAGCCAGAGGAGAAGGCTCTCTATGGACATGTGCAGCGTTTAAATAGTGGTCCACCTGACTCTTTGATTGGCATGCCCTCAGCCCAATTGCACCCTGTCAGATGGACCACCAATAGGGTGTTTTGGCTGCTCCAATTGTCCCCGCCCCAACACCTAGACATGGTTGTCGGGCCCACCACAATGCGTGCTCTCTCTTGCAGGGAGGACCCAACTTGTAGAACAAAACATATGGAAGGCACCATTTTCAGGAAGGCACGCCTGCACATAGCTGTGAATCAAAAGCTGCTGTGCTGCAGCCATTTAGCTAACTATGCTGTCACTACTTCCTCCTTCTCTTGGGGCATGAAACATCCCCCGGATGCTTGCTTTAGGTGGGAGAATGTTAAGTGGCCTTGAAGGCACTTCCTTTCCCAGAAGCCAGGAAGAGAGAGGCATTGCCAGGAAAAGTGAATAGCAGGCAGCCAAGTTTTGTGCCCAATTTTGGGTGCAATTCAGAGTTCTGGCCTTAAGCTTTAAAGCCCCAAACAACTGGGGTCCAGATTACCAGTGGGCCAATTCCACCCATTTGCTCTTCTTGAGTGTCCACCGTCAGTTAGGTTGGAACACAAAATGGGCAGGGCCTTATTGATGGTGGCCCCAAAGCCACATAAGTCCTTTCCAGTGGACTTCTGGTTTGCGCCTTCGATTATGGCATTTAGAAGTCTCTCCTCTTCACAACTGCGCAGAACTGACAATGTAAATAATTTCATACCTGCAAAGTGCCCCAGAAAAAACGGGACATCCTGTTTTTCCCACAAAGGATCACTGCAGCCATTTTGGGTGCCACGATTTTGGGCTGCACTTTCACTCCAAAAAAGTGCTCCTGGTCAAAAGAGTATAGCAAGTTTCCATTTGCTACCATGCTGCAGTCACATGTGCCTTAAAAAGTGGTATCAAAGTGCATTCACAGCACCTTGAACCTATTATTGATATAAGTCTGTCTCTGCCATTAACCAGACAGAAAAGAAAGTACGAGCAGACATTTTGGGGAATCACACAGGCTATAAAAGAAACCAGAGAGGACAGATGCAAAGCAGGCAGTTCTGCTGCTGTTCATTATTTCATGGAAGAGAGAATTACAATAATTGCAGCATTCCTTGGCCTTATATCACCTGCTGAAATTCTTTCTTCTGCACAAATATTAAATGCACAATGTCCCTTTGCATCTTGTCTCCTTCTAAAACAAACAGATTTACCGAAGCATGTAAACAGTCCTAGCAGCTTGCAACCCCCCTTCCCCCCCTCCTAGTCAAATATTTCAATTTAATTCCTTTTGGTAACTGGAAAAACTTTGAGGATTTTAAACAGTACATAAAACTAAGTGGCACATACTTTTTTTTAAAAAAAATGCTGCTTACTAAAACTAAATCCAAAGAAACACATTGCATGCGATCACTATTGATTTGGGGGCAACTAACGCTGGACAAATTTATTAGTAGCAAAAGAAAGACAGCTGTCGTGTGCACGAGAGGCTCTCCTCTCTTGCTTATTTATGGCAACATAACAATGACAAAGGAAATGGAAGGAGAATCCTTTGACAGTTCCGTGCAGCGCAACTGCATCAACCACGTACTAATGGCAGGATGCTTTCACACACTAAATATACCAAGGATTGGGCGTGGGATGCAGTCCAGCATTTCCTGGACAGAAAACTGAGAATTTTGCCTGGACAGAAAACTGAAAATTCTTCACTGGATTGTTTTTGGTACCTGAGGGATTTTCTCCCCTAAGTACCTTTAGTTCTTCTGCACACCTCGGGGTTCTACCTGATAGCTTATTTGTATGCAAAGTGTGTTGGGTTCAACAAATGTATCCCGTCAGTGCAAAGATTTCCACTTGCATAACGGTGCTCTCTCCAGAGGCGGAGCTAGCTGCTATGCACCCGGGGGGGTGGGCCATGGGGGTGGGGGCGAGCATCCCATGGGGACAGGGTGAGTGTCCCAGGGGGACGCTGTGGCAAGCATCCCAGGGGGCGAGACACCCATGGGGGCAGAGAGAGCCGCCCATGGCGGGCTGCTTCCTGGGTGGCAGAGTGGGAGGGAGCCACACCGCTTTGCCAGCAGCCTTCCTCCCCTTTTCCTTTTGATAGCTCTTGGGAGTCTCCCCCCCCCCGGAAGCAGCGCAGGAGCAGGGGACAATGGCGCGCCGCCTGCCCGTGACTCCCAAGCCTCCCTTGAGCTGTCAAAATGAAGGGGGAAGGGGGGAAGGCCGCTGGCAAAGTGCGGCAGCTCCGGCCCTTCCCTCGACGGCTCGGGATAGGCTTGGGAGTCGCGGGCAGGCGGAGCACCAAATGTCACCCCCCTCGGTGATGACACGCGGGGCAGACCGCCCCCACTGCCCCCTTCCTCTTCCCCAGGTCTCTCCCTCCCCCATGCTCTCTCCCTCCCCCAATCTGCTCCAGAGAGTTGGGGCAACAGATTTAGGGGACATGTGGGGGGAGAAGAGGAGGGGGCAGCATCCTGTTGCACAAGCAGAAATCCTTGCGCTGATTGAACATTCATGTACATGGGATACAACCCAAGTTTTGGGGAGTGTAAGGATTGGTGCCCCAAGAATGAGTTTTTAATTCATAAGTATAGGATTAACCACATGTGTTCCATTTCGTTACTAATATAAGATGACAAATCACCTCTCAGTTTCTATTATCTGTTGTTTCAACACGAGGATGGCTGAAGTGAATTAAGGAGCAACCAGTTTCCACACCAGCAAACAGACAATGCTTTTCTCATTAATTGTTTTCTCTCGTGTCTTTATGCCTTTCCCCTGTATGTGTTTATATTAAAATTGACAAACACAACCCCCAAAGAAGCAGCTAGAATATAAAAAAGCAAAACAAAACAAGCTCTCAGGGAAGGACTCCCAGTCTAACCCCTGTATGTTTACTCAGCTCCAGCTGAGTTGTGAGGTTAGTTTTGTTCAGGGCAACCCAAAAAAGTTGCTTGCAATGTTAAGTGGAGTGTTCCTGCCATTGCATCATTTAAGTGTAGTGAGTCTATAAAAAGCCTGTCCTTTCAACCTTTTGGCAGGGACTGGTTGCTTTTAGTAACAAGTTTCACATGCCCAGGCGCCGAGGGCCCGCCTCCCTGACAAGACCACACAAGACAACATTCTCCGGTTCAAATTAGGCCACCATTTTATTGATTACAGATGCAAGGGGTTTATGCCCAGGGATTGCAAAGAGCCCGAAAGAGGAAGCTCAGAGCACGTGCATCGGGTTATATTGTGGTCCCTTGAACTGCTTTGACTGGCATCTCCCTCTGAAAAATGCGGGATCAGCGGCGGCGCAGCACCGGGGCCACTCTGACCATGTGTGGGCACTGGAAATAGGGCAGAGCGGCACCGGAAGTCACTTCTGCGCATGCCCGGCGGCCATCTTGGTGGTGGCCGCATGGCGGCAGCAAGCTTAGTGAAGGCCGCCACCATGCGGCCACAACCAAGATGGCTGCTGGGCATGCGTAGAAGCGACCTCCGGTGCCGCTCTGCCCTATTTCCGGTGCCCACACATGGGCAAAGCAGCACCCCAAATGGAGGCTCCCTGGCAGGTAGGAAATCTGGGGGTTTTCCGGGATTTTTCTCCATTCGGGAGAACAGCGGGAAATGGATTGAAATCCGGGGATTTCCCACAAAACACGGGGTACTTGGCAGCTAAGCCTGCTAGCCCAATTGCTCCTAGGTTTGAGGGACCACCAATAGAGTGTTGTGGCTGCTCCAATGATGCCACCCACAACACGAGGCCTGATTGCTGGGAGGACCCGATTTGGCCCAGAATACAGCGACAGGCAGAAGCATAGCAAGGTGGTGGAGTTGAATGTGGCAGGAGTGCAACTTAAACAGCTCCTCCTGTCTCGCACTCGGCCTCCTCCTCCTCCTCCTCCTCCTGCCACTGCCACCAGCCAGTGGATGCTTCTCCCATCTTTCCTTTAGGTGACAGCAGCAGGAGGAGGAACCGCTGACTGTTGAAGCCACGCCCAGCTCCGCAATCGGCCTCCTCTTTTTCCTACTGCTGCCGCCACTGGCTGGAGGCTGCTTCCTCGCACTTTCCCCTCCATGGCAAAAGGAGGAGGAGCCGGCCACTGAAGGCCCTCCATGCTCAGCCTTCTCTGCCTCCTGATCATTCTATACATTAGGCGCATAGCTGCCAAGTTATCCCTTTTTTACAGGGATTTCCCCTTATGCTGAATAGGCTTCCTCGTGAGAAAAGGGAAAACTTGGCAGCTATGATTAGGCGGTGGGGAATGAGCTGGGTTCCTGGGAGTTGGCACCTATGGATGCCTATAGGAGGGGGTTAGACAGATTCATGGAGGATAAGATAATGGCTGCTTGCCAAGATAGCTATGTGGTACCTGCAGTATCTCCATCTGGGAATTGAAAATGCTGCTTATGAGCTTCTCGGAGGCATTCGGCTCGCCACTCTGAAAACAGGATGTCGGTCTAGATGGGCTTTTGGCTTCATCCCACAAGGCTCTCATGATGTTCTTATAAATACTTAGCAAAGAATCCCAATAAAACTAGAGGGTTGCATGAGAAGAATGTCTCTGACCCTGTGAGGTTAGCCCTCATTGATCTCATCTCATCCTGGTGATTCCTTGTGAAAATAAATACTATTGCAGCTTTAATGAGAAGCAAAAACTTCACCCGCTTCACACCTGGCAAGTGCGGGAGGATGTCATAGCCGTTGTTTTCTCTTGCTTTCTCAAGGATGCACCTGCTACTCCAGCATGATGAATATATGCACCAAAAAGGCTAGTCCCTAAACAAGGGTGAGAGTTAATGCTAAAGTACAGACCATGATTTATTTGTATGAGTATTCATGAATCACTTAGACCAGAGGTAGCTAACACATGGTCATGCTTCAGATCTTGCTGAATTCCTAACTCCCACCTGCCCCAGTGTACAAATCCAGCTTTGCTATGCTAATTTTAGGCTAGGAATGGTGCCGAGTCTTAAACCCATGGACTCAAACTGACAGATAAAAGTCTTGTTCAGGTGTCTGCTTACCCTAACTGTTGTGTATTGAGTCAAAGGATTTTATATCTGTATTATTATTGTCTGTATTTGCATTAGGATAAAGTAACTGCCTTTTGGTTCCAGAGGGTACAGCTACTATTGGTTCATTTAAGCTGCTGTATTTGGATCCTCTGTCTTATTGGTTTCCTCCAAAAGGCAGCACTGTGATTGCTTGATATTGTTCCCTCCAAAATGTATCCCTTCCTAGCTAGTCCCCTGTCCCTATAAATGTAGCTTTCCTCTCCTCAGTCTTCAGTCTTGTTCACTTTAATAAAGAGCTGTTACTAGAGAACTGTCTCCAGCATGTTTTGTCAAGAGAGCTGAAATCACAAACCCCACGTCACAACAACTGGCGACGAAGGTGGGATCCGGAATGCTGAGGAGCGGTTAAACACAACCCTGCCTCAGAGTCCGGATTGCAGCTGAGAACAAGACTCACTGGCCAGCTGAGAAGACGACCCTGCCCGCTAGGACAATGGAGAGTCCAAGGGTATTGGAGCCCTTCCAGCCATCAGAGCCCCACACCTGGGAAGACTACGTCGAACGCTTCGAGTTCTTTGCAGTGGCTCAAGGGATCACCGATGCCAGCAAAAGAAGGGCCACATTCCTGAGCTACTGTGGGCCCGAGACCTTCAAGCTGGCCAAGGCATTACTTGCTCCAGCGAAGCTGAGTGAGACATCTCTCAAAGATATTCTTGCCTGCCTAACAAGCCACTTGGCGCCTACTGAGACCAAGATGGCCCGGCGGATGGAGTTCCATAAGAGGCAGCAGCATGCTGGGGAGTCTGTATCCACATTTCTGGCTGAACTCCGGAAGCTCGCTCAGCACTGCGGCTTCCAAAATCTGGAAGAGACTCTCCTGGATCGGTTTATTGGTGGTCTGAGCAGCAAGAAAGCCAGAAGACGCATCGTGGCTAAAGAAGAGGTTACCCTTGCTTCAGCCTTGAAAGAGGCCACCGCCACGGAGAATTATGAAAGAGAGGAGCTTGATGCCAGTCGCAAGGCCACTAAGCCACAGATAGAAGTTGCGCATGCCATGGACGAGCTAGAGGCTACTCCGAGCCAGAGCCCAGTCCGTGGGGTCGAGTCGGTGCGTCAGGCCTGCACAGTGCACAGAGATCGCCGAGGCAGTTGCCCAGGTTGTGGCGGAAACCATGAAAGGAAGAGTTGTCGTTTCAGGGATGCTATCTGCCGGACGTGCGGAAAGACGGGTCACATCGCCAGGGTCTGTAGATCGGCGGCGTCGGGAGCGACAGGAGCACCTAGACTGGAGCATCGCAGACCGCCCACAGCAACTCGTTTTCTAAAGGACTGCCACTACGTAACGGAGATCAACGGGAGGGCCGTGCAGTTTCCAGCGCAAGGCAAGGCACACGTCAAGGTGAAGATTGAGGGTCAGCAGTGCGACATGGAGGTGGACTCCGGATCCGCATTCACCATCGTGTCGGACCAGACCGCGAAGACATTCTTCCCCAGGGGTAAGTTGCCCCCTCTGGAGCCCTTTCCGGCAACCTTGCAGTCGTACTCAGCAGGCCGCATCCATGTTATGGGAATGTGTGCCGTGAGAGTACAGTTCCGGGACAAACAGGCTGTACTCAAACTGGTGATTGCGAAGGGCAGTCGCCCCAGTCTCCTGGGCACTGACTGGTTCCCTGCCCTGGGACTGAGTATCTCAGGGCTTAATTCAATCCAAACCTGCCCTGAGATGAGTGAGGTATTATGCAAGGAATTTGCTGGTCTCTTTAATGGAAAACTGGGTTGTTATAAAGGGCCCCCAGTTGACTTCGAGTTGGACCCCGGGGTGGCTCCAATCCGACTCAAACCAAGGCGAGTGCCATTTGCACTGCAACCCAAGATCGAGGCAGAGCTGGATAAATTGGTCAAGCAGGGAGTTCTCTCACCCGTGGACTCTGCTAAATGGGAGACTCCAATCGTCACACCCCTTAAAGCAAATGGGGAAGTCAGGATATGTGCAGATTACAAATGTACTATCAATAAGGCACTCAGGGGAAACTCATACCCCATTCCAGTCGTATCACATCTGTTGGCTAAACTGGCTGGGGGCAAGGTGTTCGCCAAAATTGACCTGGCACAAGCTTACCAACAGCTGCCAGTAACCCCACAATCAGCGGAAGCACAGACTATTGTCACACATAAAGGGGCGTTCAGAGTTAACAGATTACAGTTCGGAGTTTGTGTGGCCCCAGGGATTTTTCAAGGGCTCATGGAACGCCTGTTAAGAGGTCTGCCGGGGGTCTTGCCATTTTTTGATGATGTTTTGATTGCTGGAAAAGACCCACAGGAACTGGTTGCGCGTGTCCGTGCAGTGTTGCTCAAGTTCAAGGAGGTGGGGTTGCAACTGAAAAAAGAAAAATGCAGTTTTGGTGTGCCAACTGTGGATTTCTTGGGGTTTAAAATTGATGCATCAGGCATCCACCCCACAGATGCTAAGATTAAGGCCATCATCGAGGCACCACGACCACAGAACAAGACGGAGTTGCAGTCATTCCTGGGACTTATTAACTTTTATCATTCGTTCTTACCCCAGAAAGCTTCGGTAGCTGAACCATTACATAGACTATTGCAGAAAAAGAATGTGTGGCGATGGGGGCGGGAGCAGCAGAAGGCTTTTGACTCCTTGCGAGGAATGCTGAGTAGCAGGAGCGTCCTTGCTCATTATGATGAGTCAAAGCCGCTGGTCCTGGCATGTGATGCCTCTCAATACGGTCTGGGGGCTGTGCTGAGTCATAGGGAACCGGATGGGTCGGAAAAGCCCATCTCTTTCTATTCCCGTACGTTGTCGCCCACAGAGCGCAACTATGCTCAAATTGATAAAGAGGCACTGGCTATTGTGTCCGGAATCAAAAGGTTCTATGATTATTTGTACGGTCGCCATTTCTCCATTGAAACGGACCACAAACCACTGTTAGGGTTGTTCAACCCAAACAAACAAACGCCACAAATTCTCTCCCCCAGAATGTTGCGTTGGTCAATATTCCTGAATGGGTTCCAGTACACCTTGACCCATGTGCCGGGGAAACAGTTGTGCCATGCTGATGCGCTGAGTCGATTGCCCCTTCCTGGCGGGAGCAATGAGGATCCTGCTCCGGCGGAGCACATTATGATGCTAGAAACACTTCCGGGGGCTCCTGTAACAGCTACGGATATAGCTGAGAAAACTAGGAAAGATGCTGTTCTCTCCCGTGTGCTCACTTGGGTGGGGAGGGGGTGGCCAGGTGGTCCGCATGAAGAAAAATTCAGGCCTTATGCGACAAGGCAGCACGAATTGTCCATGCATAAGGGTTGTCTCCTATGGGGAGATAGGGTGATAATCCCAGCACCACTGAGAAACAGGGTTCTTGAGACGCTTCACATGGGACACCCGGGAATGGTCAGGATGAAGTCGCTAGCCCGATGTTATGTGTGGTGGCCTGGAATGGACCAGAACATAGAACAATGGGTACGAACATGCAAGGCATGCCAAGAGGTGCGGCCAGAAGTGGCCAGAGCACCAGTCCACTGGTGGGAGCAGTCCAGGACTCCCTGGAGCCGGCTGCACATAGATTTTGCTGGGCCATTCCAAGGGAAGGTCTTTTTGGTTATCGTTGATGCATATTCCAAATGGTTAGAAGTGGCGATGGTCCCTAGCATGGCATCAGCTGCCGTAATCAAGGTGTTGAGGCAGCTGTTTGCTACCCACGGGTTACCTGAGACCATTGTATCAGATAATGGGGCAGCTTTTGTATCCCAAGAATTCAGGGCATTCTTGGCTGATAACTTTATAAGAGGGGTCACATCCGCGCCCTTTCACCCATCCTTCAATGGGCAGGCTGAGCGCATGGTAAGAACAGCCAAAGAATCCATTGCGCGCTTAATGGAGGGTAACTGGTCGGCTCGCATTGCGCGAATGTTATTTTTGCAGCATGCGACGCCGTGTACTGCGACGGGCAAGTCGCCAGCCGAGCTGCTCTTAGGTAGAAGACTGGTAACGGTGCTGGATTATGTCCACCCAGATAAAATGCCAAACCGTAATTCAAGAGCAACCCCCCAGGCTGAGACTGACACAACAAGGTATCTCGCCCCTGAAGATCTGGTCTGGGTGAGGAACTATTCACGAGGTCCGCGGTGGGTGGCCGGTGTGATCACCCGGGCTAGTGGACCTGTGTCCTATTATGTGACCTTGGAAAATGGGCAAGTTTGGAAGAGACATATAGATCAGCTGAGGCGCCGGGCGCTCAGCAGGGAGGAGTCAGATAATTCATCCCTGGCTAATGACGCACAGCTGCAAGACCAGAGTGAAAATGGTCCAGAGGTACAGTCACCAGGGGCTTCAGCAAATGAACCAGGGTCTGCTAGTCCTCATGATGACGAGGTACAGGTCGGGGACCCTGAGATGTCTGGGACTCCATCTGTTCCTGATGAAACCCCTATAGCAGCCCCTCCACCACAGGTAACACCCAATCCAGAACCTGCAACACCTGTTGTCAGGAGATCAGGTAGAAGTTGTAGGACCCCACAGTACCTGAGGGATTACGTCTGCTGTGCTCACTAGGGGGGGAGGGGTGTTGTGTATTGAGTCAAAGGATTTTATATCTGTATTATTATTGTCTGTATTTGCATTAGGATAAAGTAACTGCCTTTTGGTTCCAGAGGGTACAGCTACTATTGGTTCATTTAAGCTGCTGTATTTGGATCCTCTGTCTTATTGGTTTCCTCCAAAAGGCAGCACTGTGATTGCTTGATATTGTTCCCTCCAAAATGTATCCCTTCCTAGCTAGTCCCCTGTCCCTATAAATGTAGCTTTCCTCTCCTCAGTCTTCAGTCTTGTTCACTTTAATAAAGAGCTGTTACTAGAGAACTGTCTCCAGCATGTTTTGTCAAGAGAGCTGAAATCACAAACCCCACGTCACAACACTAACCAGTCAGGCGGCATTGTGGGACAGCGTGGACACCTAAAATGGTCCTCACGCTGGCCAGGGAAGTGGATTGCAGCCTGCCCCCAAATTGGCCAATTGCAGGAGGGCTACTTGACTGGCTCCGCCCCTGGGGGTGAACCAGACTGAGCCTGTAGGCCTCACTCTGGTCCACCTCTTGGGTATTTAAATCAGGCCAGTTTCCACCTCCCCGCACAGCTTCTCATCCCGTCATCCCTGGCCATTGGCTAAGCTTGCTGGGGCTGATGGGAATTGTAGTTCAGCAACATCTGGAGGGCCAAAGGTTCCCAACCTTGTCGTAAGGTTTAATCCTAGTAGTTCCTTAAAGGCTGCATGCATGTCTTGCATCCTGCCTTCACAGACCTTGCTAGCACAGATCCAGTCTGTATGTAATTAGCAGGCTTCGCCTCACTGTTTTGTTTTGTTTTTTTTGTTTCCTGGAGCCTTGCCTAGCCATATGGGAGTCCCATTTATCATCACAACAGTTCTGAAAGCTGTTGTGGGGGAGGCAAAGGTCAGTGCACAATTGCGTGCCGACGGCAACTCAGCCCATCAATACGCAGCACTTCCTGGCATCAGCTAACTGTGGATGGGATTTCTTTCTGTCCACCTACATTTTTTTTTTTTTGGCCCGGATCCCCAGAAAGGAAGCAAGATTTAAAAACTGATCAAAGCCTTCAGGCCAAACTGGACATCATAGCTGCCAAGTTTTCCCTTTTCTCACGAGGAAGCCTATTCAGCATAAGGGAATTTCCCTTAAAAAATGGATAACTTGGCAGCTATGCTGGACATTATGGGATATATCTGATAGTAGTTACCGGTCCATTGATTTTTTTTTTAAAAAAAGGAGTAACAGGAAACGGTCACCCTGATTCTGAAATAAGACCATAATACAGGAGAAAATGGATCCAATCCCTTTCCCCTCCTGCCATTTCCCCTAAGAAGATACCCCCTAAGCTGCTTTAAAGCCAAGAAGAAAACTGCTACTTGCACCCACAACAGCCTCCTTTCCAGGGCAAATAGCAGGCTAGAGTGAGGAGGAGGTAAAATTTATTAGAGGAGTGCGAGAGCTTTGGATGAAGTGGGAGTACAGTGGTACCTCGGTTTACAAACACAATTAGTTCTGGAAGTCTGTACTTAACCTGAAGCGTACTTAACCTGAAGCGAACTTTCCCATTGAAAGTAATGGAAAGTGGATTAATCTGTTCCAGACGGGTCCGCGGAGTACTTAAACTGAAGCATACTTAACCTGCCGCACTTTGTTGCAGATCCTACTGAAAATACTCAAACTGAGGCGTACTTAAACCGAGGTATGACTGTAATGAGGTGACGTTGGCACATTTGCTGTGATGCTTTGCCAATCACAAGCTTGGAATATTACAACTTAAAAGGAGGTTTGTGCTGACCCATCTCTCTCAGTTCTGTCTGCTCTGACTGGCAGCAGCTCTCCGGGGAACTGAGCAGAGTCCTTTCCCAGCTCAGCTACCCAGGCTACTTTTCAGCTGGAGATGCCAGGGGCTGAACCAGGCATGCTCTGGATTCCTTGCATAGCTTTGCCATTGCACTGTGGCTTCCTGTCAAATGCTGCCTGTTGTTTATTTTCTGACGAGTGTTATTATGGTGTGGAATCAGATCCCCCTCAGCTTCTAAAGATTTTTTTTTAATGCAATTTTGTTCATTCTAATCAGACCACTATAAGAATGGAATGGATTTTGTTGACTTTCTTTCAGTGCATTTTTCTGGGAGCAATCTCATGATTTGGTGCTTCCAATTTTCAGCTCCATTGCCTGTGCTTTTCTCTCAGCCACCTGCAGACACCTGAAGCCACAGGGTTACCCTCCGCCAGTTTGAACGATAGATATCAGTATGTTTTCACTCGTTGATGGTCATTCTTTGGGGGCTAAGTAACATGGATATAACTATAAATATAACAGGTAGGTAGCTGTGTTGGTCTGAGTCGAAGCAAAATAAAAAAATTCCTTCAGTAGCACCTTAAAGACCAAGTAAGTTTATATTTTGGTATGAGCTTTCGTCTGAAGAAGTGTGCATGCACACGAAAGCTCATACCAAAATATAAACTTAGTTGGTCTTTAAGGTGCTACTGAAGGAATATTTTTATAAATATAACAGTGTGAGACGTTTCACTATTCTTCCTCCCGCCTCACTTACAAAAGGCTAACAAGGAATCGGAAGCATCGTGACGATCAGATTACCCAATATCTGTCTGAGAACAGGTCAAATCTTCTCATGCCAATTCCATTAAATTTAGCAACGTATTCCTAGGAGCTGTGTATATTTCCCCATAGTTCAGGCTGGTCCAGGGAATTAATCCACAGCAGGTATCTCTAAGGTAAGATGGCCTCACAGAAAGCATCAAGTAAGTAACTCAGACAAAGTTTGGCAGTAAAAACCTAGTCTTATCTATTATTACTTGATTAGGAAGCCTCTTTATTGACCCACAACAAACATGTCTGAGATACCAAAAATGTTAGCCTACTATGCTACTGGATTGAACCCAGTGCTAGATTTAAAGGTAAAGGGACCCCTGACCATTAGGTCCAGTCGTGACCGACTCTGGGGTTGCGCGCTCATCTTGCATTATTGGCCGAGGGAGCTGGCGTATAGCTTCCAGGTCATGTGGCCAGCATGACAAAGCCGCTTCTGGCGAACCAGAGCAGTGCACGGAAATGCCGTTTACCTTCCCGCTGTAGCGGTACCTATTTATCTACTTGCACTTTGACGTGCTTTTGAACTGCTAGGTTGGCAGGAGCTGGGACTGAGCAACGGGAGCTCACCCCGTAGTGGGGATTCGAACTGCTGACCTTCTGATTGGCAAGCCCTAAGCTCTGTGGTTTAACCCACAGCGCCACCTGCGTCCCATAGTGCTAGATTTACGTATAAGCTAGACAAGCTATAGCTTAGGGCCCTACTCTCTTGGGGGCCCCCCCCAAAAAATTAAAGGAAAAAACCGCTGGATGTACATTTCCAAAATATAAGATAAAAAACAAATAAAACCTACATGCAGCAACAGTGTTTTGTGTTGTGTAGGCTCCTATGGTGTAAGTAATGGGCCCTGCCTGCTAGCCTGCTCCCAAAAATATCACTGGTAATTATTTCACTATTAATATACTTCTTCTTAATTGCATTTCACTATTAATATACTTCTTAATTGTATATCAGTTCAACAATTACTTTGATAAAATACATATTTTGTTATGTGCAAATGGCTTTTGATACCTTTACCTATTAGGCCCATAAATTACCATATAGCATATATTGAACACAAAAAACAGCTGTTGTTGACAAAGGACAGCTGGACATATAAAGGGCCCCATTACCTTCAGTAGCTTAGGGCCTCATCAAAGCTAAATCCGGCCCTGATTGAACCTTAAGAGCATTATTTAGACAAAATAAGGAAGGCAGAGCAGAGCTACTGTGGGGAAAACAGCTGGGACTCCCTGGACGGGGGGAAACAGAATTGGATCATATGTCCTAGGTGGATAAGAACTGATGTTGCAATTGAAACATTAAAGCTGTGACAGGCCCTGACTTTAGAAGAATAGAAGAAGAAGAAGAAGAAGAAGAAGAAGAAGAAGAAGAAGAAGAAGAAGAAGAAGAAGAAGAAGAAGAAGAAGAAGAGTTTGGAATTGATATCCCGCTTTATCACTACCTTAAGGAGTCTCAAAGCGGCTAACATTCTCCTTTCCCTTCCTCCCCCACAAGGTGAGTGGGGCTGAGAGACTTCAAAGAAGTGTGACTAGCCCAAGGTCACCCAGCAGCTGCATGTGGAGGAGCGGAGACAGGAACCCGGTTCCCCAGATTACGAGTCTACCACTTATGAAGGAATTAAAGAATTAAAGAAATTTGAAATGTGCATGAAAAAGAATGAGCAAGTGACGGTTGGAATTTGAAGATTATGTTTGCAAGATAACCGTGAGAAAAGACCGAACAACATTGCTTTAAGAGTTAAGGGCAAGGGAAGGCAGTAAAGATAAGAAAGTAGAAGCTAGCTAGTTATGAGGAGATAAGGGAGTTATTAACAGATTGGTTACAGTTTCACCAATTAAATGATATTTTTAAGCTGGATAACAAGAAAGGCTTTAGTTATGAGATATCAAGTTTTCAAAAAGAGTTGTTAGAAAATAACATTACATTGTTGTCGAAAATGTACAGTTTGCTCTTGGAGTGACATACAAAAGATGAACAGGTTAAATCTGTAATGATGATACACTGGGCAAAGAATTTTGGACAAAATATCCAGATGGCAGACTGGGAAAGGTTATGGAAAACAGATTTGAAATTTACGGCATGTTGCACGCTGAAAGAAAATTATATGAAAATGATGTACCGGTGGTATTTGACTCCTAGCAAGTTAGCAAAAATGTATAAAACTAGTACAAATACATGCTGGAAATGTAAAGAAAGAGAAGATACTTTTTTATCATATGTGGTTGTTGTGCAAGGTAATGAAAGCTTTTTGGGAAATGATAAATAATGAAATAAAAAAAATGTTTAAAATAACTTTTGTTAAAAGAACAGAAGCCTTGGACCCAGTCTTGTCTTGGGCCCAGTCTTATTCAACATCTTTATCAATGACTTGGATGATGGGCTTGAGGGCATCCTGAGCAAGTTTGCAGATGACACCAATTGGGAGGGGTGGCTAATACTCCAGAGGACAGGATCACACTTCAAAATGACCTTAACAGATTAGAGAACTGGGCCAAAGCAAACAAGATGAATTTTTACAGGGAGAAATGTAAAGTACTACACTTGGGCAAAAAAAGAAAAAGAAAAAAAGAAAGGCACAAATACAGGGTGGGTGACACCTGGCTTGAGAGCAGTACATGTGAAAAGGATCTAGGAGTCTTGGTAGACCACAAACTTGACATGAGTCAACAGTGTGATGCAGCAGCTAAAAAAGCCAATGCAATTCTGGGCTGCATCAATAGGAGTATAGCATCTAGATCAAGGGAAGTAATAGTACCACTCTATTCTGCACTGGTCAGACCTCACCTGGAGTACTGTGCCCAGTTCTGGGCACCACAGTTCAAGAAGGATACTGACAAGCTGGAACGTGTCCAGAGGAGGGCACCCAAAATGGTCAAAGGCCTGGAAACGATGCCTTATGAGGAATGGCTTAGGGAGCTGGGTATGTTTAGCCTGGATAAGAGAAGGTTAAGGGGTGATATGATAGCCATGTTCAAATATATAAAATGATGTCATATAGTGGAGGGAGAAAGGTTGTTTTCTGCTGCTCCAGAGAAGCGGTCACGGAGCAATGGATTCAAGCTACAAGAAAGAAGATTCCACCTAAACATTAGGAAGAACTTCCTGACAGTAAGAGCTGTTTGACAGTGGAACTTGCTGCCAAGGAGTGTGGTGGAGTCTCCTTCTTTGGAGGTCTTTAAGCGGAGGCTTGACAGGCATATGTCAAGAATGCTTTGGTGGTGTTTCCTGCTTGGCAGGGGGTTGGACTGGATGGCCCTTGTGGTCTCTTCCAACTCTATGATTCTATTAGGAATTATAGGTTCCAACATTCCAAAGGAACAGAGAAGATTATGTGTGTAACAACAGCCCATGGATGTTACTAGCCCAGAGATGAAAAGAAGAAAGAGTACCTACCAGAGAAGAATGGCAAACTAAGCTGATGGACTAAGCCGAAATAGGAAAGCTGACTGGAAAGCTCAGGAACCAAGAGGACAAAAACTTTGAAAAAGAATGGGGAAAATTCATAATATACTTAGGACACCATTGCAAGCAGATGGAAACATTAGCAGGATTTTAATCTCATTTGTAATGTTACAAATGTTATGGATGATATGGATTGATATAAAATATAGAGTAAGGAATAATATGCAGTTTCAAATGTTGGGAATAGGTCCCATGAAGGGGATGGGAGGAAGACTCAAGATTCAGAGAATCTCTATATATGGATATGGATATGTATATGGATTGTTATAAAATTATATTTGTAAAACCAAATAAAAATGTTAAAAAAGGAAGAAAGTACTGTAGAAGCTAGCAGAAGGAAGTATAACTATATATGGACAAAGCTGTCCCCTTTGCTTCCCTATGCTTGTAAAGGTTTAAATGCCTGTGCTTTTTCATATTTGGTGAGTTTGAAGATGAGTTATAGTTAAGGTTTAACCACATTGTCCATGTTTGGACGACACAACAGGCTGCAGCTGATCTAAAACAGAAACATCGGCAATCCACCACACCCAACTCCCCAACCCATCCACCTCTTTCCCCCCTTCCTCATAATGTCTCAACTAGTAAAATTGATGTGTAAAAATGATACATGGGAGGGGGGGGGGGAAATGAGACATTGCACTACCTTTGTAACCCAAGAAAATCCTTAATAAAAAATAATTACAAAAAAACCCAGAAGCAAAAGCATCCAAACTTGGCCTCATGTCCATGTCAGGGGAGAAGGTATGAGCTTGAGGCAAGTCTAGGCTCATTCTCATGATGTTGAATCATGGTTTAGATCAGGCATAGGCAAGCACGGCCCTCCAGATGTTTTGGGACTACAACTCCCATGATCCCTAGCTAACCGGACTGGTGGTCAGGGTTGATGGGAATTGTAGTCCCAAAACATCTGGAGTGCCAAGTTTGCCTATGCCTGCTTTAGATAATCTTAAGCAGGCTTCCTCAACCTCGGCCCTCCAAATGTTTTTGACCTACAACTCCCATGATCCCTAGCTAGCAGGACCAGTGGTCAGGGATGCTGGGAATTGTAGTCTCAAAACATCTGGAGGGCCGAGGTTGAGGAAGCCTGATCTTAAGGGTTGACGAGATTCATAGTCCTCCTAAGCTGCCCTTTCTTAGCACAATGCCTTCCAGGTGTTGTTGGAGAACACCTGCCACCACCCCTGGCCACTGGCCACGCTTGCTGAGGCTCTGCCGTCCTGATGTAGACAATATTGGACTACATGTACAACTGGATTTATTCAGTATAAAGGCAATCCTACAATCAGGTTATTGAAGACCTGTAGGTCAGAACGCAACACCATTCACTATTTCGCAGCAAGGATTTCAGAAACCTCTAAGAAAAATAAAGGAGCCTATGCCTCAAACTAGGTTGTTTATGTTTCTGGGTCTTTCCCGGGGTTGTTTTTTTTAAAAGAATAAAACAGTCTTGATCCTAATGGAAAGCAACATCAGCTTCATCTGATGAAAATAATTCCTGATCTCTTTTTAACAAGCAGAATAGTTTTTGCCTGCGTCAGGAAAGAAGCAGTAAACTGCAGAGATGCCACTGGCATTGTCTGACGGAGCTGCCATGCAACTAGCTCAAAAGATAAATTGAATACTGTAGGCAGTGGATTTCTTGTACAATACAATTACGTGGCCATCCAAATGACCACATAACGTACCTTTCTGACAGTGTGCCAGAAAAATGTCTGCGCCGGAGATCTTTATCAAAGAGGGCAATTTCCCCTGTGACTTGTAGGACCTGTCTGCCTGCCATTTTGCTTCCCTTCATGTCATCCAATTTAATATATTTCTAATGTCTGGAGGAGGGGGGGAGTGTCCAAAGGCAGAGGCAATTCACTCACCCTTTGCAGATACCAAGATAAGGAGAGTCCTGCTGGATTAGACCAAAGGCCTGCCCAGCATCCTCTTTTCTGCAGTGGCCAACCAGATGCCTCTCACAAAGATGATGGGAAGACAACAGCCCTCTCCTGCTGTTGTTCCCCAGCAGGCTGCCTCTGATACTTCAGGAAGTACATAGTCATCCTTATAACCTTGCCCTCCATACATTTGTTTCATCGCCTAGTGAAGCCATATACTGTATTTTTTCCATCTATAAGACACCCCCATGTATAAGACACCCCCTATTTGGGGGCACTCAGATTTAAGAAAATGGGGGGAGATGGCACAGAGTATAAGACATCCCCCAATTTTTGACTTTTTTGGGGGGGGGGTCCTAGTCTTATACACGAAAAAATATGGTAACTTGGTGGCTTCACTTGATAGGGCTGGATTTGACCCCTGCCCTAATACAAATGAGAATGAATGAATGAATGAGTGAGTGTTTGTGTGCATATCTTCCTATATACATAAAAATGTAAGGCTGTCATCACACATGCCCCATTGGAGGCTTTGTAGTGCCACATCACAATCCTGAATTTGCTTGAAGAAATCAGACTGGGAAATCAGGTTGGGAAGTGGGAAGGGAAAGTTCTAGGGATTTAATGTTGGGGGGGGGGGAAGTGGCAGGAGAGTTGGTGAATGGAATGAGCTCCCAGTTTCAAAGATAGATAGGTTATAGTTGCCAAGTCTCCCATTTTTCACGGGAAACCCCTGTATTTTGTTACCGTTTCCCACTGTTATCCCGAATTGATTATATCCCATAAATATCCCATAAAGCTCCTGCCGGTGGCCATGTCCTGGCTCCTGGCTGTCTGCACATGTCTGGACATACGTAGAAGTGACTTCTGGTGCTGCACCGCTGCGTAGAAGCGACTTCCGGTGCCGCGCCGCCGCTGATCCCGGATTTTTCAATCCGGGAGTTGGAGGGTATGAGATAGATAGATATGTGTCCTGACTGCATGTAACACTAAACCAAGCCACTGCCATTCTCCTTAAGTCTCAATTTTTCTCAAATGTCAGGGCCTACTATAGTTACCCTGCAGTTTTTTTAATCAACAGGAGGTGCAGATAATTATCAAGAGTCTATAGCAGAGAAAAACAGTTACCAGATTTTTAGAAGACATCTGAAGGCAGCCCTGTTTAGGGAGGCTTTTAATCTTTAATCAATTATTTTATTTTTCTGTTGGAAGCCGCCCAGAGTGGCTGGGGAAACCCAGCCAGATGGGCGGGGTATAAAGAATAAATTATTATTTTTATTATAGCAGATGAGGAGTGAGATTTACCTCTTTCCTCCTGAGCAAAACCCCTTCTCTGATTGCATTGGCAATAAATACAAACCACCATCCCCGTAAAGGAGGCTGGACAGAAACAAGGACTGTAAAGCACTTTGTACAGTAAAACATGCTCTAGAAACAGTCCATGATAAAAAGACACGTTCTGAAGGTTTAAAAAAAACATGCTTTTCAAGAGTGAGCTGAGTAAAAAAGAATGGAAAAAAGCAACTTGGGGCTTTGTTTTTTTAATACTTAGAACCAGTGATATTTTTCTAGGAAAAGAGGTGCCGGAACTCACCATGAACACCTCTCTCATTCTCCCTCATCTCTTAGAATGGCCATGGTGCCCACCTGAGAGGTGCCAGAACTGAGTGAAGCAATTTATGGATGGTGCTTCACATATTAGGCTTCTCATCACAAGCTAAGCTGTTAATTCCCAGCTTCATAGGGGGGATGAGCTATGCCAAGGTTAAGGGGAACTCATCATTTTCTCTTTTGCAGGATATGACCTACACCACTTTATTGCCTGAAATTGGCAAGGAGCATGCCCCTTCTCAGTGCAGCTTTGTGTGCATTTCCCCCAGTGTGGCAGGCTGCCCCTCCCCAAATAAGTGCTACTTGATAAGTCATCACATGAAATTAAAAGTCAGAGACAGGAAACCCTCCTTCAGGAGGTGGAGAATGGAGTGGTCAGGTAGACAAAGCAGAATTTTCTGGTTTCAAACTTGCATTCTTCTGCCAGAGAAATGCAGCTTGTGGCAAAAAGCAGGACAAACATCTGCCTCTTGTTTCCTGCCTAAAACCACGCACGCCAGCCTGTTAAAGTCTCTAAGAGAAAGAATGTTGTCTGTCCTTTGACATCTTCCACTGGCCTGCATTAACCAGAGGGTCTCTATTGTATTCAGCTCCCATTATTAATCTCAAGGAGAAAGTTACGTTCATTGGTTTACACAGGTGTGAAGCCTGGTTATGGCTCAGAGGCTTCAGCCCTGGAAGCCACCTCAACTCCAAAACAAACTTTCTGAGCAAGACTCCCAATGTTTTCTGCTAAAAAGCCAAGACAATGGTTCGGGTTCTACACTCAGATAATATTACATTGCCTCCCATTAGCAGTCCACACTTCCCAAAGAATCAAGGGAAAGTATTTGAACACATCTGCCAAGGGGTGGTGTTGACATCAGGAATCACAAGACGGAGAAACCAGTAGGAGAACACTTCAATCTCCCAGGACATTCTATACAAGATCTCAAAGTAGCTGTCTTATTACAAAAGAATTTCAGAAATGGACTGGAAAGAGAAGTTGCGGAATTGCAACTTATTACAGTACCAAACTTAAAACCATGGAGAGACCTGGTCTGAATAGAGACAATGGATTCTTATCTCATTATACATGCTAAAGCTTTTTTAGCCATCTCACCCCTTGCTTTTTCCTGTAAGACCAATTGCAGTCGTTAACAGTCGTCAACAGGTTTACCACACCTATCAGCCAATCACCCATTCCCACCACCCTTCTGAGTAATACCCCTCCCCACCCTCTCACTATATACAAGGGTCTGGTGACTTCTGTTTCAGTGTATCTGAAGTGTGCATGCACACGAAAGCTCATACCAAAGACAAACTTAGTTAGTCTCTAAGGTGCTACTGGAAGGAATTTTTCTATTTTGTTTCGACTACGGCAGACCAACCCGGCTACCTACCTGTAACTCATTCAATCAATGGAAGAGTTTCCACTTGTACAATGGAACTTCCCCCACTCGTCTCCCTGCCCTCTGCTGTAGAAGGTTGGAGGAACTCACAGAACAAATGTTGTTCTGTTGTGCAAGTTGAAATGCCTGCATTGATGGAATGACCTAGGTGGATACCACCTAATCTCCTAACTTCACTGCCCTGGCATCTTCAACTAGGACAATGAAAGTCCCTTTTGAAGCCCTGGAGAACCACAACCAATCAATGCAGACAATGTAGTGTTAGGTGCGCCAATGTTCTAAGGCTGCCTCTTGTATTCCAGTGAGAGTTGAGGTCAATTGAAACAGTCCTTCTTCTCATCAACTGTCTGATTCCAGAATCTCCCAGTTGGGACCAGTAGAATGGACCACCTCGGAAGGTGCTAAACCCTCCACCACTGGAGGTTTTTAAGCAGAGGTTGGATTTTAAACAGGGAATTCTTTAGCTGTGATTGTTGCTTTTCAGGGGATTGGACTAACTCTACAGTTCTATGATCCTTTTAGTAATCAAGCTTGAGCACATATCCCATACTCCCTATAGCAGACAAAGCTGCCAGGAAAACAAACCCTATCTGTTTCTTCCTGCAGATTCCCTCAGGAAAGAGAAGCTTTTATGTAGGAGTTTCCCCCTTACATAAAAGGTTATTTGCAGCTTAATAGGTTATTTGCAGCTGAACATGCATTAGAGATTTAATGGGGTATTTATGCCCCCCCCACCGGGCCAGCCAAAGACATTGCAGTACCTGAGGCGGACCTCCAAAATGGTGCCTCCCCACCAAAGAACATGGGGGGCAGGGAAGATCTACATCAGAAACAGAGAAGAGATTGACATCAGGGTCTGCTGCCCACAGTGGACCCTGCCACCTGAGGTAGTTGCTTCATCTTGTCTCATGGGCCTTGTGTCCCCCTCTTTCCATTTCTTTATATCAGTGTGGGATTTTTGTTCGTTTGATTTTGTTTTTCCTTCTATCAATTAAAAATTGGAGTAGAGAACCTCTGTTGGACTGCAACGCCTACCATCCTGACAATTGACTATGCAAGGGTGGCCAACTCCCAAGAGACTGTGATCTACTCACAGAGTTAAAGACTGGCAGTGATCTACCCCCTTTTGGGGCGTTCAGGTCAAAGTTGTTGAGCTTTTTTAGGGAAGAGGGAAGCCCATTTCTTGGGTGTTCAGCTCAATTTTTTTGAGCTTCTTTTAGGGAAGGGGGTGAAGAGCCAAAATGTTGAGCTTTTTTTAGGGGAGCCAAAGTTGTTCAGCTTTTTGGGGAGAGCCACTGATCTACCAGTGATCTACAAAAGACGTCCAGTGATCTACTGGTAGATCACGATCTATCTGTTGGATGTGCCTGGACTAGACTATGTTGATGGGAGCTGGAGTTCAACAACACAGGTTCTCCAGCTTTTAAGTAAATGCTATTTTTTCATCACATTTCATGGCCTTTCCAGATAAGCACTTCTGCAGGTGAGCAGCTACCTGCAAGCCACACTGAGAATTTTATGACCTCATATTGATGGCTACCAATTCAAAGTGACTTGTATGATCAGCATTGGGTAGCATCTCCTTCCCTAGAACTATCTTCTTCTAGACTATCTATTCCCTATGTCATATTTCCTACAGCAAGGCAATTGCACTAGGAACCAGATAACCGTTGTTTCTTTTCATAACCATAACTGTCTTCTGCAGCCTTTTCAAAAATAGGATCCATCATTCCAGCCTGCACCTTGGGAGCCACTTCAATTATTTTTACACTTTTATCTCTCTGTTTTCCTTCTCTTGTCACTCTCATTTGAAAAAAATGAAAAACCAAAAGCACAACAAAAGGAAACGGTCCTGGCAATGCTGCAGGCACAACCCATATGGGTCCTGATCCAACAGTTAAAGATCATCATTCTACATGCATCACCCCAAAGATGAAGGGTCCACAACTCCTTGAAACTGGCTGCCATCACCAGCCAATCACCCATTAGTAACTTGCAGAGCAATCCTGTGCGTGCTTACTCAGAAGCAAGTCCCCCTGTGTTCAGCGGGCCTCATTGCCTTTTGCAATCGCTTTTAGGACTGTAACTTTAGTGACCCATGCCTCTGACGTTTATGTAACCCACTGGCAAGTCCTGCCTTGGCACCCTAACTTTAATACTATCAAAATCACCTGTATGTGCACATCCATTGTGTCAGAGGCAAAGGGACTGTGTGTGCGCGTTTGTGTGCATGTTGACTCCCAACAAGTAATTGCATTCATCGATAAAACCTGTCACTGCAGTGCAGTAAGTAGAAATAACAAGCCCTTTGGGAACAAAGGGACATACTGAGGAAAGGCTGTAGCTCAGTGGTACAGCACTTGCTTTGCATGCACAAGGTCTCCAGTTTGATTCCTTCCATCTCCAGGTAGAATGTAGAGTGCTCCCTGTCTGAAACCTTCACGGACCCATGGTCTAACTTGGGCTGAGGCAGCTTCCAATGTTTCTAAATAAAGCAGAATTTTTTGCAACACAGAAAAAGAAGTGGAGAATGCCTTCATCAGTAACTGCAACTGGGAGCTAAGAAAACTTTTGGGGAAATTCCAGCGTTAACAGAGTTATGAAGTCAGAGAGAAGCAGAAGTACGTACCTTTCTAGCAAAGACTTGTGTAGCTCTGGGAGCACTGGGGCTGGCTGAGGAGTGCCTTTGTGAATGATTCTGAAGAGTTTTCTTGTGGTTTCCAAAGAGTGCTGAAGCAGCTCCTCCCTCTGTCGCTGAGACTGATACACACTTCCACACCCACCTCTTTTAACGCAGCTGCTTTTGGCATGATGAAGTCACCGGCATTTGACTTCATAGCAGGAATAAATAACACCCAAATCACTCCTGGGATGTTGATAATCTGAGAAATAAAACTAATTTGGCAGTCCAGTGTGGTCACTTCACTGTGCTGGACTGAGTATGCTCCAATGTGATTTGTGTCTTTTGTATTTTTTTTTAAAGCAGAAGATAAATATATTTTTATTATCTTCTGCTTTAAAAAAATACAAAATTTATGCAAGCGTCTTTTTCACTGTGGTTTTCCAGACAGACTTAAACGTAACTCTTTTTCTTTTCTCAGGGGAAACATAAAGGTGGCTGATTTCCCTTTTTAGACAATGCCCATAGAAAATCAGTGATACCCAGGTCAGTAGAACAATATAAAGTTTGCAGTTGGTGTGTGTGTGTGTGTGTGTTAAAGGGAGGGTTTATTTTTAGGAGTTTGTCCACAGACAGCTTTCCAGGTCATGTGGCCAGCATGACTGATGAGTGCCGCACCCCATAGTCGCCTTTGACTGGACTTAACTGTCCAGGGGTCCTTTACAAATTACCTTTTACCTTTCCAGGAGTGGGGCCAGCCTAAGGCATTTTGGTCAAGATACCCCCTGCCACTCGCGGTAAATGTACAGAAGCCAATTGGACAGTCAAGCTAATTCTCACTTCAGTTTTGGCAATAGGGCAGTGAGCTGTGAACAGCAGCTGGTTTAGGAAACTGGGGGCAGCCTGCACAGCACACACGGCTCCATCCTTCAGTACCTCATTGCTGCTCCTTGACCCCCAGCATTTGCTGCCTTGAAGCAGCTGCCTCACATTATCTAATGACAGGGCTGGCCCTGGTCAGGTGTTCAACTCCCTCCATTGACTGCTGAACTTTGAGAGCTGTTCACTAACCCTCAGTACTTGCTTTGACACCATTGTTGTTGTTTTTAAAACTGCACCTTCCTTCTGTTGTGTATTAAAGTAATAGCACAGCCAAGTATGTATTGTAATATAGAGTTATTGTATTGTATTACAGAGTTTATTTGAATGTATAAGTTCCAGCGGGAACGTCTATCATTTACTGGTTCAGAGTGCAGGATTTGGATCCACTGCTGGATTGGTTTATGCTGGAGGGAATCCTTGCCATTGGTTCCCGCCAAAATGTATCTTTTCCCTGCTAGTTCTCTGTTACTATATAAGCCCCAGTTTTCCCCATTCCCCATGTTCTGGCTCTCTCTTGTTCTTTGAAGTAAAAAGATGTTGTACCAGATCCTTGCCTCCTGTTTCTTATTTGCACTGAGCTGAAATCACTGAAGACCCACCACACAACACTTCTACAGATAGTATTCCCAGTATAAGGTTGCTATGGCATCAGATTTGGCTTTATGACGAGGCAAGGCTCATTGAGAGTGAGGGCAAAACATGCTGAAGGTATTAATGCTTTCTGCCCTGGGTTATTGTTTCGTTGTTTCTGTTACTATTTATTTGTGCTTTCATCTGGTGGTTTTTGTCTTGTGAGACAAAAATCTGAGATCTTTTGCTCATGGGCGGTATACAATTCCAATAAATAAGTCAATCGGGGGGTATTTCTGAAAGGGAGGCATTGTTCCTTGAGGAGAGGGAAGTGTTCCCGTTCCCTTTTGCTTCAGCCTAAGTTGTGACTGACCTGTCCCATTAATTTCAACAATATTTAATTTTGCCCAGCTAAGCCCTGCTGAAATAGTGGGGCTTATTTCTTAGGAGATAGGAGGGTGGGACTTCTAGTTGTTGTTGTTGTTGTTGTTGTTGTTGTTGTTGTTGTTGTTGTTGTTGTTGTTTTAAAAAAACCCTCACAAAATTGAGTTTCAGTTTGAAAAACTAAGCATTATTATGTGATGTTGACATAAAAATCCTTTATGGCACGCGGTGGTCTTGGGAGTCATGCTGCTGTGTTATGTAAATGGGAGAAATGGGTTTTCTTTTAGGCTTTGCTATAGACCAGGTGTTGCCACCGGGCTGTCCTGTAGCTGTTTCTGAACTTCGACTCCTGACTACTGGCAATGCTGGGAATGATGGGAGCTGCAGTCCATCATCTGGAGGTGAGGACTACAACGGCAGTGCCATTGGGGCAGGACTTTTGGGTGAACGGCCAGGGCCACACTCAACAGATTGAGCAGGAGTCCCCCCCCCCAGTGCTGCATGGATTTGAACTTTCGGATTTGAAAATAAGGGATAAGCAGCAGCCTCACCTGTCCCGGGGACAGGGCCATCTCAAGCAGGTCAGGCGCTCGGGCGCCGAGATCGCTCCAGTGCCCCTGCCCTGGTGGGCGGGTGCAGTGCGCAGTGCGCCCCTGCCGGCCCGGCGCCCTGGCGCCCCGCGCCACCAGGACTACCCCTAGAGCCGGGCCTGCCCGGGGACAGTCTACAGCAGGGGTCAGCAAACTTTTTCAGACCTTGTGGGGGGCCATCATAGAAACATTTCCACCTTGGTTTTTGCTCTAGGGCAGGGGTCAGCAGACTTTTTCAGCAGGGGGCCGGTCCACTGTCACTCAGACCTTGTGGGGGGGCCGGACTATATTTTGGAAAAAAAAATATGAACGAATTCCTATGCCCCACAAATAACCCGGAGATGCATTTTAAATAAAAGGACACATTCTACTCATATAAAAACACCAGGCAGGCCCCACAAATAACCCAGAGATGCATTTTAAATAAAAGGACACATTCTACTCATGTAAAAACATGCTGATTCCCGGACCGTCTGCGGGCCGGATTTAGAAGGCGATTGGGCCACATTGGCCCCCAGGCCTTAGTTTGGGGACCCCTGGTCTACGGTATATCTAACAATCCAGGATAGCAGCGGGAAACGGCGCTGGACTAAAGGAACTTCCAGCAAAAGAAGGGAAGGCTGACAGCTGTGGCTTGGAATAAGGGAGTTTCCCACAAAAAAATGAGGGTTGATGAAGCTGGGGATGTTGGGAAAGATTGAGGGCACTAGGAGAAGGGGACGACAGAGGATGAGATGGTTGGATAGTGTTCTCGAAGCCACCAACATGAGTCTGACCAAACTGTGGGAGGCAGTGGAAGACAGGAGTGCCTGGCGTGCTCTGGTCCATGGGGTCACGAAGAGTCGGACACGACTGAACGACTAAACAGCAACAACAAGAAACTTTTTTTATGTATGGTGAATATCTTTTATCAATGATTGGTGCAAATTGAGTTAGTTTGTTGAATATCTTCATTTGTACAGATCATAATCTGTAGATCTATTACCAAGCAATTAATTAATTAATTAATTAATTATCAGCCCTTCACTGTATGGTCCCAGGGTGGATACATCATTAAAAAGAATATTAAAAACAATTCTAAGCAACTCACAACCACAAAAAGGAGGCGGGTGGGTCTTAGAAACATACAGAATAAAAAGGTGTGTCTTCAGCATTTGCTAAAAACTGTATGATGAAGGCACCAGATGCACCTCTGTACTGATGTATTGTCTTCTTCTTCTTCTTCTTCTTCTTCTTCTTCTTCTTCTTCTTCTTCTTCTTCTTCTTCTTCTTCTTCTTCTTCTTCTTCTTCTTCTTCTTCTTCTTCATTTCTAAACCAAGTATCATAAAAATGGGGAAATTTCACCCTCACCCCTTTGGAATATCCCACTTGCTTGTTTAGCCAAAGGGTCTAATCCTTTTGGAATTTGATAACTGTTCCATTCCGTGCCAGGAAGGTAAACCAACTGTGCAATCCCCGGCCCTCGATCACTGCAATCTCAGTTATTCAGACACATCTTTCCTCTGACTGGTTCTACCTTTCTCTACACTCCACAAGTTTTTTAAAAAAGAACAGCTTGCCTTTCTAAGAGCTTCGAGAGGCTGTCATGGCAGATCCATTAATTCCTTTTGGCATTGCGAAAGTAGGTTTCACAGCTTATTAAGTGTGGGAACACACGGCGGACGACTTCAGAGTCCATTTGTCCCATATTGATAGGGCTATTAGGATTCTCCTGGGGGTACAAAGGACATCTGTGACATCCGGAGATGCATATCTGATGGGCTGTAAGATGAATTTCAGCACTGGTCCCTAACACACACTTCCCAATTGTTAGTAAGCCTTATGAATTATTAGTAGAATATCCAGGGCCGTCTCAAACCGGTCGGGCGCCCTGGCGCCCTGGCATGGAGATTGCTCCGGCGCCCCTGCCCTAGGGGGCGGGTGCAGTGCGCAGCACGACTTCTGTGCTGCTTTGCCACGCAACACCCTCCTGCCGGCCCGGCGCCCTGGCGCCCCATGCCACTGAGACTACCCCTAGAGCCGGGCCTGAGAATATCAACCACTATTTGTCTAACAGCAATGGATGCGGCAATATTTTCTATGAGAGATTATCTCATCATAGCCAGTGCTGTGCACTTTGGACCTTAAAAATAATAATAAAGGAATAAGAAGTATGCATAAAGAAGCAAAAGCAACCAAGAGACTTATGTCACCTTAAAGATGAGCACATTTATCTCCCATGGCACAGGATTTCATGGAATCATAAAACATAGGACGAACTTGCTGGATCTGACCAATGATCTATCTAGTTAAGCATCTTGTCCTCACAGTGGCTGGCCAAATGTCTGGGGGAAGCCTTCATGCTGGACCTGAGCACAACTGCTGAGAAAAGGAGGCAACACGTCGACCAGTGATCCAGGATAATCATCTGTTTCGGTTAATGCTTCTTCAGTTTTATAACTAAAATAAATCAAATAAATATAAGTCAATAATCATGTCATACATACTATTAAATAATACATTATAATCAGGTCAATAGCCGGCATGGACACGAATCTATACAGTCCATATTATTTTCACAATGCAAAAATACAGGAAGATACAACAATAAAACAAAAATACAACATACCTAGTACTTGCGTGTACTCTGCGGAACAGGGGTCATACTCATATGTAACCCCTGCTGCCCTCGGGTGGGGCAGAGGCTATCCACCTGAGGTAATTGAGAAGGCTAGAGTCAAATCTGGTGCCAAACAACGCTCTACTCTTTTACACCGGCTTGCCCCACCCGAGCCTTCTAACAGACTTACAGTTTCATTAGAGTATTCTCCTTATACTGACAAAATCATTAAGTTGATACGGAAACACTGGCACATCCTTTGGAATGTGCCAGGTTGCTTAGATTTCCCTTTGATAGGACTTAAACAGACTAATTGTCTTAAAAACGTCTTAGTGCATACAGATGTTAACAGACTATCTTGCACCCGCATCTCTGGGGGTCCTGTGGGTCATTTTAGATGTGGGAGGTGTCCCGCTTGTCCTCTGGCCTTGCAAACTAAGGTGATTTATAAGGAAAAGACAAAATTCAAGTTTGTTATTAACCATTTCAGCACATGCCAAACTAAAGTGGTAGTATACTTAATCAGATGCCCATGTAACTTATTTTATATAGGTTCAACTACTCGGGCGGTGGGAATATGAATTGGTGAACACCGATCCCGCATTAGGAATGCAGTCCTGGAAGCACCCTTGGTCGAGCATTTTTTAGCCAACAATCATTCAGACTTGGACTTGCTGTACACTGTCTTGTGGATTAATAGGAGGAAGGGGAATGCTAAACGAGATTATGTTAGATTATTAAGACAGAAAGAATCACAGTTTATTTTCATGTTTAAAACGCTCTATCCAGAAGGATAGAGTGGTGTTATTGTATATTAAGCCCTTTATTCCTGGCGTCAGGCAGAGGGCCTTCTTGGTGGTGGCACCTGCCCTGTGGAACACCCTCCCATCAGATGTCAAAGGAAAAAAACAGCTACCAGATTTTTAGAAGAAATCTGAAGGCAGCCCTGTTTAGGGAGGCTTTTAATGTTTAATAGATTATTTTATTGATTTTTCTGTTGTAAGCCGCCCAGAGTGGCTGGGGAAACCCAGCCAGATGGGCGGGGTATAAATAATAATAATAATAATAATAATAATAATAATAATAATAATAATATATTATTATTATTATTATTATTATTATTATTGAAAAATAGGATGTCCCAGTTTTTCCAGGGGAGTTGACGGGAATGGATATGGCTAGAAGCAGTCCATCCTTCAAGCGGTGAAAACTTGGATTCAGAGCAGCTATGCTAACTATTCCTCACTTTCCTCAGTTTTTAGCCAATTGCTTTCCATAGAGAGATCCACCCAGAAGAAACTCTTGTTTCTTGTCACATTTGAATCTTATTATTTATAATCGTCCAGATGAGCAAATTTAAGTGTGTGTGTTGCTCTAGGAATGGGGGGAGTTGGGGAAAGGAGGCAAAAATGAGTGTGTGCCCTTCCTTGCCAAAAAATGGTTAGCTGATGACACTGGAAGGTACGTAAAACAAGAGAGTCAGATCAGCCTAGGGCATGTCTCATGTCTGCAGTGTCTTTCATCATTTCCTTGAGAAAGTTCAGTGGAAAGAACCCTTACCCACGCCTCTTGCTTCCTGATACTTACTGTGTGTTTTAAAAGTCAACAAGACTTTAATTATACACCTGAGTCTAAGTCCATGCCAGCTTTGGGACGACTCTGAAACTCTTGGATTGCCCATCAAGCAGAGGAAGCATCCTTCATTTCCTTCCTTCTTGGTCTTCAACAAGAATTTCAAATCAGGAAACAACCCCCCCTCCCTTTCATGGCCCCTCCAGGCAAAGAGTATTCCAAGCAGCCTCTGGGTGATTTTGTTTCCCCCATCACTGTTGCCAGGGGAGATGAGAGAGAAGGCAGCTGAAAACAGCCTGAAAATGGCGTGCTTCTTTGAAAACCTGCCAAAGGAAAGAGGTTGTTTTCCGAATCCTGCTGGAACACTTACGGCAGGTCGACTGGTTCCTCTGCTTCCGAGAGGTTGAATGCCTTGCACTTAGCTGTGGCAAACCAGCCTGACAGAGTGATTCTTCGGTTTGTATCCAGGGCCTTCCATTCTTCACTCAAAATGCTTCTCAAACTTCTTGAACAGGATGAGCCAGAAACACTGGGCTGCAAGACTCAGATGACATAGATGTAGTAGGGAGACATTTACAGTGGTACCTCGGTTTATGAACACAATTGGTTCCGGAAGTCTGTTCATAAACTGAAGCGTTCATAAACTGAAGCGAACTTTCCCATTGAAAGTAATGGAAAGTGGATTAATCTGTTCCAGACGGTCCACAGAGTACTTAAACTGAAGCATTCATAAACTGAAGCGAACTTTTCCATTGAAAGTAATGGAAAGTGGATTAATCCGTTCCAGACGGGTCCGCGGAGTACTCAACCTGAAACGTACTTAACCCGAAGCATGGATGTAATTGGTTCCAGAAGTCTGTTCATAAACTGAAGCGTTCATAAACTGAAGCGAACTTTCCCATTGAAAGTAATGGAAAGTGAATTAATCCATTCCAGGTGGGTCCGCGGCGTTCGTAAACCGAAAATTCGTAAACCGAAAATTCGTAAACCGAGGTGTTCCACTGTATTATTGCCAGGCCAAAGTCAAGGGGTCTCGACCATGTAATACATTATAAGTGAATTCATTCATGGGTCTCAGCACTGAGAATTATGGGGAAATTTGGACATCAAACACGTTGTCACTTCAGCTCCACACACATGATGGTGAAACTGTCTGCTGTTATTAGAGTTGGGCAGATCTGTTGACTTTTGCTTCTCTCTGTTCCTCACTTTTCCAAACTTCAGTTCATTACATTTCCGCATCAGTTTGTGATTTTCTTTTAGAAGTCCCCTTGCAAAATATGCATTTTGGTGCATATTTTCCCCAATACACACATTTCTACAATCAATTTCCCCATGTATTTTTGCATGTTACTTTCACTAAGGTGTGAATTTTCTGCATGCGTCCCCCAAATACTTACATTTTCCTATACCGAATTGCAGGATTCAGAGAAATGGGAATTTCAAGAGACGGGTGTGTTTCAATTCACATATTTTAATTGCATTAAAATCCTAACTGAGGCACTCCAACTCTTAATTATTATTATTTTTAAATATTTTATTTGTTGAAAATAATAACATGGGATGTGCTGAAGGCAAGGTTCCTGTATTGCAAAGGGAAGGCTGTTGAGGAGACTTCTGTGTAGGCAACAGTCAAAAATAAGGTCAAGAAGAATGGCAGGCTTCCTTTTTTATCTCCAAAAATAATAGAGCACAGGGGATTGGAAAATAGAGTACAGTACTCCCCCAGGCAAGCCTCATGTTTATTCTGCTCATACAGGTCAAGATACCATCTTCCATATCCCATTTAGATAAATGGCAATGCACAACAGCAACAGGCTCTAGATAATGAAGGGCTAGGAAGCAAATCTTTTTTTTAACCAGAGGCCCTAAATAAAGGAAAAGGAAATAAATTCAATTATTGCTGTACTTGTTCAACATCTGTTTTTACACATGCAGGACCCTTGTTTTCCGGTTAAAGGCTTCCTGAGTGAATCAAATTGCGGTGATCTTTTTAGCCTGAACACAGAAAAGGTTTCAGTGGGTAAATGGAGAATCCTAGAATTGTAGAGTTGGAAGGGATCCCGAGGGAACATCTAGTCCATCTCTCGCAATGCAGGAATCTCAATAAAGAAATTTTTAAAATTTAAAAATTGTCCAGTAGCACCTTAGAGACCAACTTAGTTTCTTCTGGGTATTCAGCAACTTCTCTTTCAAGTCTATATAAGAGAAGTTGCTGAATTACAACTTATTACTAAACTAAAAACTATAGAGAGACCAGGCCTGAATAGAGATATTGGATTCTTGTCTCATTACATATGCTAAATCTATTTTTTGTTATCTGCATACTATCCCTTGCTTTTTCCTGTAGGACTAATTCCGTCATTAACAGTCCTCAACAGGTTTACCATACCCACTGACTCAATCACCCATCTCCTACTAACCTCCTAAGAAAAACCCTACCCCACCCTCCCACTATATATAAGGGTCTGGTGACTTCGGTTTCAGTGTATCTGAAGAAGTGTGCATGCACACGAAAGCTTATACCCAGAACAAACTTAGTTAGTCTCTCAGGTGTTATTGGACAATTTCCCCCCTGACTGCGTCAGACCAACACAGCTACCCCCCCCCTGAATAAAGGAATGAAGATGTTATTATGCATGTCGTTCCATCAACCAGGAACCAAACCAGTCTTTGGGATGAAGTCCCCCCCCCCCCGAATAGGAGACAACCACCATACCCTGTCAATGCTGTCCCAAACTTGTTCCACCGCAGTGGAAGAGGAGAAGGAAACTAAGCCTTATGAGGAATGTTTGAAGGAATTGGATATGTTTATAGCTTGGAGAAGAATAAGGTTAATGGGCATAGAAGGCCACAACTTTATTGATTACGGATGTAGAGGGTATTGGCCTAGGCATTGGATCTAACCGACTATATCTGACTCCAGCCCGCTCTGCTGGCAGTCTGTGAAAGGTTAACCACCGTTGGATGAGTCCTGCGATGCACATCAACTAGGAGCTCATCCTGGGGCCACCGCTAGGGGCGTGCCCTCTGGCCCTCACCTACCACGGCTTCGGACTTGGCAACGCCCCCGGACTCCTTAAGGGAGTACCTTTCCGCATTTTGGGGGAGGTGATGGCCGCAACCTCCCCCCCACACCTGTACCTTCACGAGATAATCCAATGCCTACCGCCCAAACCCAAGTTGTGACGAGTAGCTACGAGGTAGGCGAAAACCACAAGGCCTGAGCCAATTTGCCAAGTGGGAAAAACTCCTACCAGGCCCCAATAGGCGACCAACCGTAGTCCATAGCACTGTCACGAAGAAAACCCTGCCTACGTGGGGGAGGTGGGTGGGAGAAACGCAGTTGTTGAATCCAGAAGAAGCAAGGCAGAGTCCCTGCCGCGCTCTTGTTCAAATAGGCGAGCCACGCCCCCCAGAGCAACCTAATTGGCTGTGCTAGGGGCGTGCCGCGGCAGGGAGATGACCAATGGGCTGGGGGGAATGCTAACCATTCCCCCCCACGTGAAGGCCTCGTGGCGCCCACAACATCTCCTCCCCCCGAGGTGGGGAAGAGACTTTGTGTGGCGATACCCCGATGCCTCCCCGAGAAATAAAAACACTAGACACATTGCATAAGGTTAATGGGCATAGAAGGCCACAACTTTATTGATTACGGATGTAGAGGGTATTGGCCTAGGCATTGGATCTAACCGACTATATCTGACTCCAGCCCGCTCTGCTGGCAGTCTGTGAAAGGTTAACCACCGTTGGATGAGTCCTGCGATGCACATCAACTAGGAGCTCATCCTGGGGCCACCGCTAGGGGCGTGCCCTCTGGCCCTCACCTACCACGGCTTCGGACTTGGCAACGCCCCCGGACTCCTTAAGGGAGTACCTTTCCGCATTTTGGGGGAGGTGATGGCCGCAACCTCCCCCCCACACCTGTACCTTCACGAGATAATCCAATGCCTACCGCCAATCGAGCCCAAAGGGCTCGCCGCCAATACCCCCACAACCGCAACCAATACCTAATAGCAAAAGGAATGTCAGCAAGCCAAACACCATTTCCCTCATTTGAGAGGTGTATGCCATCAACACGGTACAGGGACGCCTTGCAAAAGGAATGTCAGCAAGCCAAACACCATTTCCCTCATTTGAGAGGTGAATGCCATCAACACGGTACAGGAACGCCTTGCAGTCATATGACTCCAGCCTGCTGTGCTGGCAGTCTGTGAAGGATTAACCACCGTTTTGTGAGTCCTTCAACTAGGACTCACCCTGAGGCCTCTCAGAATCCTATGGCTGGGCACAAGATAGTTTGTCCATTCAAAGCTGAAACCTTTCTGGTCACTTTGTCCATTTGAAGCTGAAACCTTTCTGGCCACTGCCAGAACCAACAATTTCCTTCATTTATCAATAGCAGCAGGGTTGTGAAAGTCGCGCAAAATGCGTCTCTTCAGCAGTGAAGACCAAAGATAGTTCAAGATTTGGAAAGGCAGTCCCCAGCTCGACAAAGTCTTTAAAATCTTCAGTGCAAATCAACGCCTTTACAGTAAGCCAAATCATTTCCACCGGGCTGCACCTCCAAGAAAACAGGGGGATTTTGTGAGGCGGCCCTGGCGGCCTTGGCCTACACAGCTGGCAGGAGTCTGTCCCAGCACTTCCATCTCCTTGTAAAGCAAGAAACTTTGACCCGTGGAGGTAGCCCCAAATTGGGACCCAGTCTCCAATCAAGGGCGCGCGCCTGGGCATGGTACTGTGATCAACCATCCAGATATTCACCGTATTATCTCCTGAGAACAAAGCAAAAGAATGTAAGTGATTTGCCAAACTCAGTTGCTTAGTCACATTGTGCAGCGGAGGTAACCCTTGTAAGCTTGGACTTCCATTGACCCAAATCTTTTATTCTCTCCAATGAGAGGCCCATGTGTACCACTGCTGTAGCAGACCGAATTCGGAAGGAATGTGCAGTACCACACAGGGACTCTTCCCTCTCCTGTCCATGTGAAGCAATAGTTATGTATCGGATAGAATTAGGTCGGATAACCAAGTGCCCTTGACAGACTGGTCAGGGGCAGGGAGCTCGCACACCCATCCTGATGGATGATGAAGGGGCCAGGCGTGGGTGTCCTTAACTGAAGGAATCGCCTGGTGTCCTTTACCGATTCTTATTCAATTTTTAAGCTAAGAGAGGAATAGCGGCTGTCAGGCTAGTAAAAGACTTAACCACACATCCAGGTAACACAGTCAGGCAAGGTATTAAAGCACCTGATCTGTGGCGGGAGGGCTGACTGTGCCTGATATCCCCAGATTTGCCCCATAGGCCATAAAATCTGAAAGCCAAAGGCTTTGAACCGAAAGTCAATGAAATCAGCCATAAGAGTGGACAGAGCCAATATGTCGCTTCTCCCACAGCCCATCGAGGCTAGGCATCGCGATGCCGTTAGTAATTCCAGAAATAAATGTGCTGGTAAGTCGAAGAGAAACTTAAGGTGAAGCTGCACAATTGCGCAGAGTGGGAGTGACATCATCTTGGACCGCTTTGCAAGGGTACCGATGACAGCTCGATTATCCATCCCAAAGGAACGTGGCGATCTCTGAAGTCCTCCATCCAGGGTGAACTGGAACTATTATGAAAGAAACTTCCAAAGGTTAAATAGCATGCAATAGTAACCAGGCAAGCCAAAAGGCCACAAAGTCCGACACCAATGATTTTGGACCTAAGTCCATCACATCCGCCCAGGCCCTCTTATAAGATGCCACTACTCCCTCAGCCCGTTGAGGTATGTCAACGCAATGCCATTAGTAACCCCGGGAAAAAATTCTGAGAAGTTGATGATAAACTTAAGGCAAAGCTGCACAAATGCACAGAGCGGAGCGACATCCTCTTGGAATTCGACGCCTGCTCTGCAAGGACACCTACGACAGCTCGACTATCAATCCAAAGACAAACACAGAGATCTCTGAAGTCCTTCCACCAAGGTGAAGAGCCACTACAATGAGAAGAAACTTGGAAAGGTTAAATTGTATGTAACCGCCAACTTCATGCACCACTGGTGTCCATGAAGGAGCCCTGACTGAATCTGATAATGTGGAAAGAATTACCAATTGTCCTGCCAGAGAGATATCCCCTTGTAAAGATCCAAGAAGTTCAGTCAGGAGTACACCCATATGAAGAGGAATGAAGTCCAGCGGTTTACCCAGCCAGAAGCGCCCCGAATGGCCAGCCTGGCTTGCGAAGTTCAAGAGTCCCCAGAGACTGAAACCACCATATGCGTGCTAGGGGAAGTGAAGAACTCTGGAAGAGGGGAGTTTTGGATCTCGAAAGATCCAACAGCATAAACCCTCATATTGTGCTAATATATGCTGGGATTCCCAACCAAAAGTGAATGAGCTCTGAACTGGAATCCTGGCCTCAAAGACCTCTAATTTTATATTTAAGTAAGGCTGTTAGTGGTACACAAACCACGCCATCCTTAGCCCGAGGCTAAGCAGCCCAGCAAAATCATTCTCAAAATAAACTACAGGGCCCAGGACAAAGCGATAGAAAGCACGGATTGTAATATATGCTTTGTTGTTGTTTTAATTATTATTATTAATATGTATTATTGCAGTAGTAACATTAATCCAATTATATTCGATACAATACAAAAGATATTTGAGATTGTAAATATCTGCACGGTGCTTATTGTTATTATTATTAAATATTAATAATTATTATTATTGGTGTACTTATTTCTTATTTAAAGCACTGTTTCATACTGCCATCAATGAGATTTGCAATAGGCAGAATGTACGCAGGCAATTAACGGGGAGGGAGTGGGTTAATCAGCGACCAAGCATAGAAACAGCCTGACGTGTCCCTGTGGTTCTAATCGAATAAATAAGATTGCAAACCAATATTGTTCTTGCCAAAAAAACCAGTCACCAAACAATATGCCCCCGAGTGTTGATAATATCTATGCTGATGACCAGCCAATGCCCCAATATTGTCTGCATCGCCTAGCAAGCAGGACCCCTCAGGAAGCGGGGTTTATTCTCAATAATGTGACTCAATATTATGCACACTGACTGGATTGACAATACTTATTTATTTATTTATTTTAATTAAGAATGCTGAAGTTTGTTTGGCGTGGGCTTGGACACACCTGGACTAGACACCATTTAAAGCAGTCTACTGTGCATCCCGGACTCTCGCAGGGGACAAATCTGAATTCAATAACCAAAATTTTTAAGGATGTGGAATCTTTTAAAGGTGTGGGAAAAGTAGGAATATGGTAGGGTGCCCCTAATTCCATCAGAAAATTGTTGAAGGTTATGGCGTTATGCAACCCCCAAGCTACATCTGCTTCATAGAATCTGAGTTTTTTGTTGTTGTTGTTGTTTGTTTTGTGTTTGTTAGTTTGTTTGTTTGTTTTCCTCCCCTGGTGGTCATCTAGTCCAGCCCCCCGTATTGCAAGAGTACGCAGCTTCCAATATGGGAATTGAACCTGCAAACTTGGCGTTAACAACACTACTATCCTACCAACCTAGAAACAGTACCTCAGAGTTTGACTTGACCTTAGAGTTCGAGGGACCCAAGAGGTCATCCAGCACATCCCCCTGTAATGCAAGAATATGCAGCCTTCCCCATATGGGGATGGAACCTGCGACCCTGGTTTTGTTTTTGTGTTTTTTTTTTGTATGCGTGTGTGTGTGTGTGTGTTTTGTTTCTTTCTCTCTCTTCCCCCCCCCTTTTTTATATCACTACTATCCTGCCAACCCAGAAACAATAACTCCACCTCAGGATGAGAACCAGAATCATACTCTGTCGGCAAGGTGACAGCAGGAGCCCCCATTAGCTAAAGTGGTGCCAATGAACTGATTGGCGGCCCCTGGGGATGCCCTATTTATTTATTTATTATATTATTACTTTCCAAAAAGGACACTATAAATCAAACCACCCTAAAGTACATTTATGCTGGGACAGTGAGTTGAATAGACTGTAGCCTTGGAAGGGGTCTGTAGGTCATCCAGTCCAACCCCCTGCAATGCATGAATATGCAGCTGTCCCACATGGGGATCAGTGTGCAACCCTGCCGTTTTAAGGCACCGTGCTCCCATCAACAGAGCTATTTCAAAGGGAATCTAGTACAGTATAGTGTATACTGGCCAGAAGCAGGCTTCTTCTTCTTCTTTTAGTGTGATGCCCACAGAGATATAGAAGCAAGCAAACCGCAGCATAAAAGGAAAAGCCACTACCAGTTAAATTCACTCGAAATGTAAAAAGATCCTAAGCAGTCTTAATACTGGGATTTCCTTATGATGAAATTTACCCTAAAAGAAGTAAGGATACTGGGCTAAATGTGTGGTAGCATGACGAGAGGTCCTGATTTTATTATTATTATTAATTTTTTACTTATTTATTATTACTGGGCTAAATGTGTGGTAACATGAAGAGAGGTCCTGATTTTATTATCATTCATTATTATTTAATTATTATTTTATTGTATTTTTATTCTGAAAGAGAATTTTGTATGCAGATGTAATAATAGCTAGCAGATGCCAAATTCAAATAATCAATCCACAGCTTAAAGAGGCTAAGGCAGCAAGTACTGTTTCTTAAACAATTGAGAATACAATACTGAAACAAAACGGGGGGGGGGAGGAGGACTTGCAACAGGAAGCATGTAACAAAATGTTAAAAGAACAGGTAAGCGTTTTATAGTAGCAAGCAACGTCTCACTTAAAGCCGGCCCAGATAATTCAGAGCAGCTATACTGTGTAACAAAACTGCTATGGGCCTGATAAAACTTCCCCGCAGCTAAACTATGTAACAACTGCTGCTATTGGCAAAGTAAACTGCAGAGGAGCAAATATATCTAAAGGCCAGGCGATCTGGTCAGCTAGGCGATCAGGAAACAATGTAAGCAGGCTGACAGGAAACTGCTGGGCAATTAAGCAGTACTTAAGCAGTAATTACTGGATCCGACCCAAGACTGCACTGCGATCAGGGAAACAAAGAAACTGGGATTAAGGTGATTTTGCTGATAGGTAGAAACTGCCAAGCCCTTAAGCAGCAGTTCAGCCGACTCTCTCATTTTTTTATTTTCTACGCGACTTATTGGGAACCTTTGCGAAGCAAAAATCAACAAAGGGGACCCAGCAATCCTTCCCTGTCCCAGGGAATAGTCCGACACTGAGGGCAAAATTGGGAAAAAGGCTGGTAATATGCAAACATAACTATAGCAACTGCAGTAATTAAGGCCAATGGCTCAGTGAATGGAAGCAATCAAGGGGCAATTTACCCCGCAATATCTATATCAGCAGCTCACAGTTAAGGGTTTTAAAAGCAGACTCACTGTAGTTTGCGACCAGAAAAGGCAAGGAATTTTAACTTTTTGTAAACTTTGTGGCCACGTGTTCTATTAAAATGGCGATGCACACTGCTTCATGGTCGTCTTGGCAACCCTCAGCAACTCGGCAAAGGGAAAAACATTCAGCAGTTCCCTCTAAGCCTTAAACACTGAAAATGTTAGCAAGCACAGGGAAAATAGCAACAGCGATTAGAACTAGCTGTAAAAAGGGGTCTAGGAGCAGCGAAAGGGGTGGGGTGGGGTGGACGATTTAACCACGATAGCAACAAAGTAACCCTCGGCAACACTCCCAAAGCTACTGAAGCAGGAAGCTGCTAATTAAACAAAAGGCAACTAAATAGGTTGTGCTGCTCTGGCTTCTTTTGCACAATTAAAGCAGAGGTGAATTATGCACGTGTAGCAGCAACCCGATACAAAACAAACACGCACACATTAGTCAAGGGGATGTAGAGGGGTTCGCTTTTTGTCTTTTTTTTTTAAAAAAAGGTAGCTCGCAAGGAGGGGTTTTTCCCAGCGGCAGAGAGAAATACAAAGGGCTAAATGAAAACACAAGGCAGAGATGCAAATTTCCAGGCTGTCCCCACACACACACACCCCGCAAGCATACGATACCCTACAGCAGCTGCTCCTTGCTCTCACAAGATCCGCAGTTGTTGAATCCAGAAGAAGCAAGGCAGAGTCCCTGCCGCGCTCTTGTTCAAATAGGCGAGCCACGCCCCCCAGAGCAACCTAATTGGCTGTGCTAGGGGCGTGCCGCGGCAGGGAGATGACCAATGGGCTGGGGGGAATGCTAACCATTCCCCCCCACGTGAAGGCCTCGTGGCGCCCACAACATCTCCTCCCCCCGAGGTGGGGAAGAGACTTTGTGTCCGACTCTTTGTGACCCCATGGACCATAGCACGCCAGGCACTCCTGTCTTCCACTGCCTCCCGCAGTTTGGTCAGACTCATGTTCGTAGCTTCGAGAACACTGTCCGACCATCTCGTCCTCTGTTGTCCCCTTCTCCTTGTGCCCTCCATCTTTCCCAACATCAGGGTCTTTTCCAGGGAGTCTTCTCTTCTCATGATGTGGCCAAAGTATTGGAGCCTCAGCTTCAGGATCTGTCCTTCCAGTGAGCACTCAGGGCTGATTTCCTTCAGAATGGGTAGGTTTGATCTTCTTGCAGTCCATGGGACTCTCAAGAGTCTCCTCCAGCACCATAATTCAAAATGGAGTTTTCTTGGCAGGGATACTGGAGTGGGTTGCCAGTTCCTGCTCCAGGTGGATATGATAGCCATCTTCAAATATCTGAACGGATGTCACGTGGAAGATGGAGCAAGTTTTTCCCCTGCTGCTCCAGAGGGTGGGACCTGAACCAATGGATTCAAATGATAAGAAAGGTGATTCTGACAAAACATTAAGAAAAACTTTCTGATGGTGAGAGCTGTTTGACAGTGGAACGGACTCCCTCAGAAGGTGGTAGACTCTCCTTCACTGGAGGTTATTAAGCAAAGGTTGGATGTCTGTCTTGCTTTAGTTGAGATTCCTGAATTGCAAGGAGCTGGACTAGATAATTCCTTGGGTCCCTTCCAACTCTAATTCTGTGATTCTATGATATTGTGGAAGCCATAGATTCTGAATATGTTAAGCAAGTACTCTGTAACCATAACACAGCCCAGTATGTGGGAAGCAGGGCTTTCTTTCAGCTGGAACTCACCAGAACTCAGTTCTGGCATCTCTCAGGTGGCCACCATGGCCATTCTAAGAGAACGAAGGAGGCATTCATGATGAGTTCTGGCCCCTCTTTTCCTAGAGAAATACACTGGTGGGAACCATTACAGGACATGACCCAAACAGTCTCCTTTGAAATGTTCTGTATATATTTGGCAGCAAGCTTGCACGCAAGTAGCTGATGGGCCCTTGCCTGTCGAGAAATTGTTGCTGCATTATTTATCCTTCCCAATGCATCACCAAATATGGAAATTTTAGCCACCACTGGATGATTTAATGAGTTTACTAAAAGCTCATCTTTAAGGGGCATTTGAGTGTTGTTGTTGTTGTTGTTGAAATCCACAGTTATGATTAATAACTGGAGCCAACTATTCTACTGGCCTTGAGAAAACGTACCACCCACTTGCAGAGTACAGAAACAGTGGGCACCATGAATATTCAGCACTGGCAGAATCCAGGAGGAATCGGGTAGCAGTGGGATTAGTGTCGCTCCCACTCACTAGCAGGCTTCAGTCTCAGTTTGATTTTCTTCCTGCTTTTCCCTGTGGGGAAACTGACAGACTATAAAGCACACAGAGAGTGCTAACTAGCAAGGGAGGCAGCCTACATTGAAGGGGAACTGAAACAAGGTAGAAAGTGAAGGTTTCAGTAATATTTCTTTCCTGTTGCTCAGCCTGAATAATAAAATGATGGTGGGTGATGGTATTATATAGCCCAGGGATGTCCAACTTCAAAGAGAGTGCAATCTACTCCCACTAAAAAAAAAACACTGGCAGTGATCTACCCATTCTATTGACCAAGGTTGTTGAGCTCTTTTGGGGAAGAGAGACCCAAGGTTGTTGATGCTTATTTTTTTTGGGGGGGGGGGGTTAACAATCAGGATCACATGATTGAGCAGGACTTCCCTGATACAGCCTATCTGCGTCTGTTTTTCCCCTGCATCTGAATATAGTTGACCCAAGTGGAAAGGGTACATCAACTCCTTTCAGACACGTCTGATGGAAGGCCAGTCCTTTCTCCAGGGCTTCCTTCACACACACACACACACACACACACACACACACACACACACACACACACTTCCACTTTAAGAGCAGGGTAGGTTTTAGGCTAAATATGGTGCAGGAAGGGAAATGCATAATGGGAGTGGAAGAAGCACTGTCTGCCTTTAGCACAAGCTGGAAAATTAAAAATGGAGTAAGAAAAAAAAAGCAGATAGCTTCTCTGTATGGTACAGATTGGTACAATCAGGATCCATTTCAATCAGGTTTAAGGCCCCCACTTGTGAAATGCCTCCACTGTGGGGAGGCCCAACAAGGCCCTCAATATTGGGGGGGGGGGCTGAGGTATCCTCAGCTCCATAGATTTTGTTATCTATCTATCTATCTATCTATCTATCTATCTATCTATCTATCTATCTATCTATCTATCTATCTCTATCTCTATCTCTATCTCTATCTCTATCTCTATCTCTATCTCTATCTCTCTCTATCTCTATCTCTATCTCTATCTCTATCTCTATCTCTATCTCTATCTCTATCTCTATCTCTATCTCTATCTCTATCTCTATCTCTATCTCTATCTCTATCTCTATCTATCTATCTATCTATCTATCTATCTATCTATCTATCTATCATCTATCTATCTATCATATCTTCTGGGACGCAGGTGGCGCTGTGGGTTAAACCACGGAGCCTAGGGCTTGCCGATCTGAAGGTCAGCGGTTCGAATCCCTGCAGCGGGGTGAGCTCCTGTTGCTCGGTCCCAGCTCCTGCAGTTCGAAAGCACGTCAAAGTGCAAGTAGATAAATAGGTACCGCTACAGCGTGAAGGTAAACGACGTTTCCGTGTGCTGCTCTGGTTCGCCAGAAGCGGCATTGTCATGCTGGCCACATGACCTGGAAGCTGTACTCTGGCTCCCTTGCCCAATAATGCGAGATGAGCGCCGCAACCCCAGAGTCGATCATGACTGGACCTACTGGTCAGGGGTCCCTTTTTACCTTTATCATATCTTCTACCTTTCTATCATCCATCCATCCATCCATCCATCCATCCATCTCCTTCACTTCCTTTCCTCTGCAGGAAATTCTGTGGCCTTTTTGAAAACTTCTTTCAATCCCTCTCCTTGAATCACACATCCAGAGACCGGTTGAGGGTGGGGGTGGGGGGCATGCATGGCACCAGTGTGACTCAGCAGGGCCAATTTGACTGCAGAACGAGGACTTCAGTTAGAAGCTACAAACCCAGCAGCCGTAGCTATCTCATCACTTGTGCCACCGATTCCTTTTAGAGATAAATGCACATTATTTTTTCATTTTGTTTGCAACCTGCCAACCATACAGGAAAGACTAGGAAACTATTCAGGCAGATCAGGACACATTAATTCAGAAACACAAGGGGATTGAGACATACAAGTTGGAAGGTCATGGACTTGGGGACATTCTTGGCTTAAGGCAAGTTAGTTCTGTTTAATGGTTGAGGGGAAAGGGGAGTGGATGCCCCATTCTTGTGCCTTAGCAAAAAAAATACTTCAGTCCCTTCCTATTTCATTTTCCTGTGAAACCTCACCGCAGCAGAAAGAGACCCGTTTGCACAAGCTGAGATTCTCCCCTACTGTTCAACCCAGGAAAGAGAAATTCTTAATGAGGAATGGTTGTTAACAGGCCTGATTTTCCTCTCCATTGGATCAATTTTACACTGGCATAGCTCAGATGAATTCCACCGAGCTGTGCAGCGTAATGGAGTGTGGAGTGTCTGGCCCGAAGCCCTTTAAACAAGCTCGGTGCCATTTCTTTCGCTTGTATCTGATAGAATTAGTAAGATTTAAATCTGTGTCGGGGGGAAATTCCTCAAGCAAAGAACACTGTGAGATGTTCGTCGCTTGGTTCATGGTTGCACCCAATAAATAAATGTTGCCTTACTTGGTCCTGCCAATATTTCTGAGCTACAGTGGAAAGGCAAGGCTGGCTTGGTTATCAAGTTATTAATGGTCAAACGCTCATCTGGGTTTGCGACAGAGTGATGCAGGAGGCTGCCTAAGATGACAACACTTTATAAGGAAGAGAGCTCTTGTGCTCTGTTATCAGGCGGAAGGAATGCCCTGCTGCCTTGTTGCATCTGCTTTCATGGCTCAAAACCAGCATAAGAGAAAGAAAGACAGGGAATCAGAGAGATGCTTCATGTGTACCAGTTGTACGTGGGAACTGATTTATCAGTATACAGTTTTGTGCACAGCATTGCTTATAAATAGGACGCATGTGTCTGAAATCGGAGAACCTGTGGTTCTCCTGATGTTGATGGATTCCATCTCCTTTCACCCCTGGTCACGGGACATGATGGTTGGGTCTCATAGGAATTGGCATTCGTCAACATCTGGAAGGCCACAAATTCCCCAGATCTGCTGTATGTACAGGTAATATGCAAAAATTAATATCTCTGGGTGGGAATTTTCATGGAAAGCTTGGAGGACATGCCAGTCAGGAAGCTAAGTAAGAAGGGGAACGGCTGCTCAGTGGCAGAATGCTCCCCCAGGTAGGGCTGAGTAAGATGTCCTGACTGATACCCTAGAGAACCACTGCTGACCATGTTGACAATACTGAGTGAGATGAACCAATTGTCTCAATTGGTATATGGCAGCTTCCTATGTTCCACGAGCTCTTACTCATATTGCCTCTCTTAAACAAGACTAATTGGTGCAGGAAACTCCCAACTCCACTCAGATGCAATTATAGTCATACCTCGACGTCCGAAGGCTTTGACTTCTGAAGATTTCGACTTACGAAGTTGAAGCCTCCGGAAGTCCTCCCAGCACGCGCAGTCGGTATGCGCGTTCTGCGCCTGTGCAGAGCAGCGTGTGCGGTCGGCGCATGTGCCGTAGCGTGAAATCATGCTTTGCTCATGCGCCGTAGCGGTGCTTCGACTACCGAAGACTTCGACTTATGAAGATGACCGCGGAACGGATCGTCTTCGTAAGTCGAGGTACCATTGTAGGTCCAATGGCATGTTGATGGCATCCATCTGTCTCAAGAGACAATGGAGTGCACCTCTGGGGGGAGAAGTCAAACTGCTGGGTTAGCAACACCAAAGTGAGCTCCCCGGGGCACAAGCCTGGGCATTGTGTATGGGGTTCCTGGGCTGCCCAAATGACAAGACCCCCCCCCTCGGCCTCACTGATGCGGTCCCAAGGAAAGCAGAGAAATATGTTTGCCACCAGCTTGGCTGGCAGTGAAAAACATTACATGTAGACTAACCATTTGTTGCCCTTGCATGAAACTCAAAAGCAGCTGCCTGGGGTGAACAGCCAACTCTGCCAAATGATAGGGCCGGTCCTGGGCTGCTTTGAGACAAAGGGCAGGATGTAAATTTAATAAATAAATGAGAAACAGAAGAAATCACCATACACTAGAGAGAGTAAAGAGGAAAGCTCTTGAGCACACACTTGAAATATGAAACAAATATATTTTTGCAAAATGGCCACCTTCAGTGGCTCTGAAGAGCTAGAAAAGTGAAAGGTTGATGATTTCAAGGGAATTTAGGCCAAGCAATTAAGTTGCAATCCTTTCAGCCCTGAGAAGGATTATTGTTATAAAAAAAAAAGACTATCGGAAAATGACAAGTGGCATTTTAATTGTGTGGCAGCCAGTAGGGTTGACATACTAATAGGTATTATTCTGAGGAGAATAAAGTGAAGTCAAGGAAACGTTGCCTGCAAACGGGGCTGTTTAGACAGCTGTTAAATTCAGCTGCTAACATCTTCTCTGAGCTTTGCAGGTTTCAACTACATGGGGATTTTATGACACAGCTGACAGGTCTGAGGAGTCCCTCTGTGCTCAGGCGCTCTTTGAGGGAGTTCTGTTGAGCACACAGTCTAACTCTGAAGTTCACGGCACTTCATCTAAGCTCCGCTGTTCATAAAGGTGTGAAGAGAAAATAAGGGTCCTGTGGGCACATCAATGGCACAGTATCTGCCTTTGCGTGCAGAAATTCCAGGTTCAGTCCATGGCATCTTCAGTTAGGGTTGGGAGAGACGTCTGTCTGAAACCCAGGAGAACTGCGGCTAGTCAGAGCTAAACAAATCAGTGGTCTGACTCGGTAGATGACTGCTTCCTGTCTAAGAACTTTTACAGTCTTGCTGAAACAAAAATAGAACAGACACAGGAAACTCCTGGTTCCACTCAGATGCAACTGAGTCCAGTGCCCTCTGGTGACTAAACTGTATAATGACACTATCCACCCAATCCCCATCAACAAAAAACACACACCCAGAGGCGCCAGCTTGCGAGGGTGATTGGGGGATCTGACGTTGCGCATGTGTGAAGTCACCTGTGACATCACACACATGCAACATCAGGATGACAGGAGGAGTCGGGGGCAGAGCCAAATGCCGTGGCAGCACGGCTGCAACGGCCAGTGGCTCCTCCTCCTGCCACCATCACCAGCAGAGGGCTGCTTTGACCCTCTTTCCCCTCCCTGACAGGAGGAGAAGGAGCTGACCACTGAAGCCATGCCATGCTTGGCTCTCCGCTAAGCTTCCTCCAGCCCTGATTTTTTGGGACATTGGGGGTCACGACCCCCCAAAAGGGCTCAGCCCCCAGGAGTTGGCACCCTTGCACACACCTATTTCATTGGAGCCCAGGTGAGCATCAGAATGTAAACACACAGTTAACATAGATAAGGGGTAGGCAACCTTTTTGGCTCCGTGGGCCAGATCCTTATCAGGATCAGCCTTGCAAGTCACATTTGACAGGTGGGTAGTGCTGCCTACCTTTCTGTCTCCATGGCATCAGAATGATGTCACATGCTATGTGCTTTGAAGTCCTGCAACAGGTTCATGGCCTTCTTCATGTCCACTGGGATAGACAAGCGAAACTCCACTCAGACCAATTATTCCAAGTTGCACAATGAAACAAAACTGACACGCATTAGAATTCTTAAGTGACATAATCTAGCGGTATCACGGAAGACTAGGTGGGGAAAACAGGTCTACAATTTTTAAAATAGAATCATGCAGCAAATTGCAGGCAATTGAATTTAAGACTGGGAAAATGAGGAAGGGAGAGTACTGAAAATGACAAATCCTGCCACCCTGAGCTTCCTGTTTCACCCCATCCAGCTTCCTGTTTCACCCCACCCCACCCAGTTGTTCTTTCCCTTTTATTCCCTCTGCCCGCTCTGGCTTCCACTGAATTATAAGCAAGAAATGAAAATCCCAGAACCACTTTTACTTGTCAAGCTGAGAGGCCCGGGTCATCCATTAAAAGCTGTCTTCTCAATGTCAAGAAATGAAAGTTTTAGGTGTTCCGATGGTAATTATGGTCCTTGGTTCTAATGAATTGGAATGGCAACTATGCAGCAAACTCTCCAAAATACTGTGCAGTGATGAGTGCTGTATTCACCAAAACATCCCTGTGGTAGGGCGCATCCTGTAGCTTGCATAAGTAAAGCATTAACACATTTCAAAAATAAGAGAGGAGAACATAAAACATCCATTAACAAGGAAATCTTGGAGATTCTAGCTTTTTATAAGTGCTGAGCATCACATTAAAATTCATGTGGCTGGGAGCGTAAAAGGAGGAAGGTGGTGTGCTATTGGACAATGTAATTGTCTGCAGAAATGTGTATTGTAAAGGAGGCTAATGAGCTCTCAAAGATTAAGCTAGTGGTGTCCCCAGTTTTTGTAAGGTTCAATATTTGTGTTTGAGATGCCCAACAATAATTAGGATGGTTAGTCCTCCTTTTCTTTTCTTGTTACACTACAGTTCCCATAGTGCTCCTAGTTTTGGCAGAATGATTTCATTACTGTGATATCACTTGAGGAGGACATCATTTATTTAAAGGTGTGCAGTCCAAGGTATTCTCTTTTCTTCTTGCTGAGAGCTACGTTGGGCATAGTATTTGTTAGGGGTGTGCATCAGCTCTGTGATGTAACCCTAATAACTAGGCAAATTGGGGCAATTCTGGGCAAACTCTCATGTTCCTCAGCTGGCCCGCTCCATTAACAAGGCATCTCAAACTGGGCAAGGAAGCCCCCAACTTTTCAAGTCACTCAGTTGCCTTGGTTTTTCTAAGAAGTCAAATGGTTGGCTGAGCTCATGTTTTTGGTTTAAGTGTTAGTTGAGTTTTGTTGCTGCTTAGAATTTGCTTATTGTACTGGCATTTTTATCTATTACACTATATGGTTTTAGGATGTTGTTATATGCCACTCTGGGTACACTTTGTAGAAGAGTGGGATATCATTTTGATTGATACTGTTGTCATGGTGGTGACCCACAGAGTACTGGGCTGAGTAGGTAAAGTTTCCTGAGTGCTAGGGCTCATCCACACTTACATTTTGCCCCACACTTTCTAGGCACAGGTCTGGGTTTTTCTGGTCTGGGTCTGAGTGCTCTATTTTTTGCCCTGCCACTTTCCCCAGGAAAACTCAATCTTTACCATTGAATTGGAGCAAACAGCAATTCAGGTTTTCAGCAGATTGCTGTTTGTTCTGGTTCAACTATAATGAGCGGGTTTTCATGAACCTGGAAAGCCCAAACCTGTGCTGAGAAATGAAGAGGAAAGGTAAGTAATGTTTTTGTTCTGACTATCGGTCGGATAAAGTATATTGATTGATTGATTGATTGATTGAAAGGTAAGTGTGGATCCCTTAGATCAGGCATCCCCAAACTCAGCCCTCCAGATGTTTTGTGACTACAACTCCCATTGGACCAGTGGTCAGGGATGATGGGAATTGCAGTCCCAAAACATCTGGAGGGCTGAATTTGGGGGTGCCTGCCTTAGATGAACACCAGTTTGTGGTTTGCAAAAGCAGAGCCGGCCGACCCTGCCAAACAGCTCCCACCATTCCCTTGGATCCCATCAGTTAGCCTGTTGCCCTTGGTTACCTTAAGCAAAGTTATCTCATTGCCACTGTTGAGGTAAGGTTGGATTCTGCCAGGCTGGGTACATCCTGAATGGGTGTGTGTGCATGGCACCCTGTGCTTTGCAAAATGTCTTAGGCTTGTGCGAAAGGTATGGCAGAAATTTCAGGCTGCCCTTGGCCTGAAAGCGAGATGAGCGCCGCAACCCCATAGTCACCTTTGACTGGACTTAACAATCCAGGGGTCTTTTACCTTTTTTACCTTACAGCAGAAATTATTGTGCCTGAGACCATATTCAGGGAGACCACAAGAAGCTGTTCACAGAGTTGGTCTGCAGGCCGTTAAGGTCACTGCCTTCAGTGCAACATTTCTGTCCAATGTCTACTGGCAGCACCTGAAACCAGAGGGATAAAACTCACCACAGGAGTTTCAAGTGCACTTGAATCTTAAATGCATTTGAAATGTTGAGAAAATGCTTCACTTCATTCTCTTTCAATCACCAGCAACTTGATACAAGTTCAGGTAAGTGGAACTGGTGTTCTCCAACTCAAACTCCTTGAGAAAAATGAGCAACGGAGAGAAACGGAAACATCGGTTTCCTTCTGTGCTTGACAAGGGGTTTCAGAACCAAGCATAAACAGTATATGGAAGTTTAGATCCCTGCTTCACACCACAGGGATCCTGATTCAAGCCCCTAGAACAGTCGTCAGGAATTTGTGGCTGTCCATATGTTGTTGGACTCCAACAACTATAATTTCTGATTATTGATCATGCTGGGTGGGAGCTGATGGGAGATGGACTCAAACAACATAAGAATGGCCATAGGTTTGTCCCTAACTAATATAATTGTTTAATGTACATTGAAATGGGAATTACATAATGTGCTTGCATTACATACTGTGAAGCATGGCTGGAAGTTCCCATGAAGTTGAAGAAGAGCCTAGCAGCTCAATCAGTAATGGAGCTGTGTAACGGAACTGTATCTTTGTGGCTCTGTCACAAGGTCATTAGCTCACAGTCACATGAAAAATTGTATTTCAGATCTATGCATATGCTAATCTGGTAGGCATCCATGTTGGGTGTGGTGCTCTTTTTGTTCTAAGCTACCAAAGAGAATGGATGTGCGACTCCCTGTCTCCAGCAAACAGCCTGAGGCTAAGAGAGGCTGCAATGGAGAAGAGAGAAAGAGAGCTTTGATTTTTACCGTGTTTCCCCTTTTTTAATACGTAGTCAGAAAGTAAGCCATGGCAGGGTTTTTAACCATTTGAGAGCTATAAGACATACCCCGAAAATAAGCCATACTTCCGCACCAGCTAGCAGGACCCAGCATGCCGGCCGCGACAGGAGGAGGAAGCCTGCCGGGTCGGGTCAGTGCCCGGAAGCGGCGGTGGCTGCTTTAGTGCCAATAAAGCGTGCAGCAGTGCCGCACGGAGCACCAGCCAGCAGGACCCAGCTCCTGCAATGCCGGCCGCGGCAGGAGGAGGAAGCCTGCGGGGTCGGGTGGGTGCCCAGAAGCGGTGGCGGCTGCAGCGCTGACAAAGCGTGAAGCAGCGCCGCACGAAGCACCAAGGGCACGAGCGGCAGGAGGAAAGAGAGAGAGGCTCGTTACTTGCGGCACTTTAAGAGAAGCAGCCAGAACCGATCTCCACATTCCGAGCCTCCCTTTTGCGCGTGCGGGCATGTTAAAGCCCCGATCACTTCACTCCCCACTTCTTCCTCGCCATCCCTCCCTTTCACGCGTTGCCTTGACCCCGCAGCCCCCCTCCCTGGCCATCTTCCCCTAAGTGCAGCGCTGCTTCGTGAGCGCTGCAGCCGCACGCTCTCTGTGTGTGCTGCAGCCGCACGCTCTCTGTGTGTGCGCGCGTCTCTTTCTTTCTCTCCCTGTGCGTCCGTCTCTCTCTGTGTGTGCGTGTGCGCGCGCGTCTCTCTCTCTCTCCCCCGTGCGTCTCTCTCTCTCTGTGTGTGTTTGTGCGCGTCTCTTTCTTTCTCTCCCCGTGCATCCGTCTCTCTGTGTGTGTGTGTGCGCGCGCGTCTCTTTCTCTCTCTCCCCCGTGCGTCTCTGTGTGTGTGTGTGTGCGCGCGCGTCTCTTTCTTTCTCTCCCTGTGCGTCTGTCTCTCTCTGTGTGTGTGCGCGCGCGTCTCTTTCTCTCTCTCCCCCGTGCGTCTCTCTCTGTGTGTGTGTGCGCGCGCGTCTCTTTCTTTCTCTCCCTGTGCGTCCGTCTCTCTCTGTGTGTGTGTGTGCGCGCGTCTCTTTCTCTCTCTCCCCCGTGCGTCTCTCTCTCTGTGTGCGCGCGTCTCTTTCTTTCTCTTCCTGTGCGTCCGTCTGTGTGTGTGTGTGTGTGTGTGTGCGCGCGCGTCTCTCTCTCTCCCCCCGTGCGTCTCTCTGTGTGTGTGTTTGTGCGCGTCTCTTTCTTTCTCTCCCCGTGCGTCCGTCTCTCTCTCTGTGTGTGTGCGCGCGTCTCTTTCTCTCTCTCCCCCGTGCGTCTCTCTGTGTGTGTGTGTGTGTGTGTGCGCGCGTCTCTTTCTTTCTCTCCCTGTGCGTGTCTCTCTCTCAGTGTGTGTGTGTGTGTGTGTGTGTTTGCGCGCGCGCGTCTCCCCCCCCCCCACAGAGAAAAGGTTCCGCTTCGGCTCGTCATTCAGCCGCGCGCGCGCGCCAGGGGCATGGGCCCAAGCCTCGTCCCCCTCGCGCTTCCCTCACAAGCATCTCAGAGCGGGACGGGTCACGGCCTCCCTCCTCATTCCTCGGCCGGCGTGAGAGAGCCCGGGGAGCAGAAGGATCCCAGGTTTAACCCCCAGGTACCCCCAAGTTTGAAATTCTGGAGAGCTGCTGCCAGCCTGGTTGACAGTAAAACCTGGATAGCACAGTAGGCTAGAGTGTGGTGTTTATAATGTGCGCGGAAGAGAGCACCGAGTGTCCTGAGCCAGTGGGACCCAGTTGTACCAGCACTTAAAAAAAAAGACACCCCCTGAAAATAAGCCACCGTGTGTTTTTTTGAGGAAAAAAAGTTATAAGACGGTGTCTTAAAAAAGGGGAAACACGGTAGCACAGAATCCAACATATATTGAATGCAGCATGCCTTATGCTGGGATCAGTATCAGAAATATGAAACTAACTGGTTGCAGTTTTTATTGTTTAAAGTTATTTTGAAATTAAGTTCTGTGAGTAAAACTTTTGAACCATATTTTTGAACGGGATAATTTTTATTTCAGCATGAGACTCAGTATTTATTCACCCAGTAGCTTCCACAAGTCCAACATTAATAATCTCAATACCTACTGCCCTCAAGGCCCTTGCTGACACCATTCTGTGCTGCTGAATGTGGGTCTGAATGTGGAACTCAGCACCCCGAGATCAGCCAGACTTCATAAGGCATCTTGTCAAGGTAGGAATCTACAGCTTTTCCAATCTGCAGGCAAAGAAGAATCCACCAATCTGAAGCACTTCTTGCACACAATATGTTATGGTTGAACAACAACAACAAAAAAGGCCTGACCTTTTAAAGATGGCAAGTCACCGATCGTTACTCCATGGAAGTGGACTTTTTTGCTTCTTACTCATTGGTTCCCAAGCGACATACCTCTCTGGACGAAGAACAAGCTGGTCCTCACATGTATTATTTTGTAGTGGGGGATAGAAGTTCTTGAAGGAATGTGAACAGACAGCTCTCTCCGGAGGCAAGCGCTGGAAAGGCCACTGCTGAGGTGAGCCCATAATGCACAGCGCCACTTAGCGAGGATGCAGAACTAGAAATGGAATTTCCACGCTTTCTGCCATCATATATAGCAACCCTACACCATGCTGTCTGGGGCTGATGGGAGTTGTAGTTCAAAACCTTTGGCGGGCACCAGGTTGGCGAAGGCTACTGTATATGATCTAACAGTGAACTCAGTTCTCCAAGTGTTGCACATTTAGAATCATAGAATCATAGAGTTGACCACAAGGGCCATCCAGTCCAACCCCCTGCCAAGCAGGAAACACCATCAAAGCATTCTTGACATATGCCTGTCAAGCCTCTGCTTAAAGACCTCCAAAGAAGGAGACTCCACCACACTCCTTGGTAGCAAATTCCACTGCTGAACAGCTCTTACTGTCAGGAAGTTCTTCCTAATGTTCAGGTGGAATCTTCTTTCTTGTAGTTTGAATCCATTGCTCCGTGTCCGCTTCGCTGGAGCAGCAGAAAACAACCTTTCTCCCTCCTCTATATGACATCCTTTTATATATTTGAACATGGCTATCATATCACCCCTTAACCTTCTCTTCTCCAAGCTAAACATACCCAGCTCCCTAAGCCATTCTTCATAAGGCATTGTTTCCAGGCCTTTAACCATTTTGGTTGCCCTCTTCTGGACACGTTCCAGCTTGTCAGTATCCTGCTTGAACTGTGGTGCCCAGAACTGGACACAGTATTCCAGGTGAGGTCTGACCAGAGCAGAATACAGTGGTACTAGTACTTCCCTTGATCTAGATGCTATACTTCTATTGATGCAGCCCATAATTGCATTGGCTTTCTTTATGAAGCTAAGAGGCACTACTCACATACAAAAGAGAAGTGTCAACAGGACTGGAGAAAATCTACATTTTTGCAAAAGTGCAAATATTGTTTAGTGGGGGAAATGCCAAGAGGGGGATCTACAAACTGTCCAATGGGAGCTGAGCATCCTCAGGATGACTGGCTGTTGGGGAGGCATGAAGAAAAAAAGTAGGGATTAAGATGGAGTACTCTGAAGAGGAGCCTTCCACATGGCAACATTTTGGTAATAACTAGAGACGAAGGCCAGAATCCTGCACCCTGATGAGTGACAGCTCACAAGGTTGTGGCAGCCAGCCTTAGAACTGCATGCATGGATCTCTTATATAGCCAAAGCATACACTAAATAAACATACTCCTGCTTTCTTTGAAAATTCTGGCAAAGGTTGTGTTTTGCAGAGAACCCTACATCCTGCAACAAGCGCAGAAGCTAAAAAGGGGTGGGGCAGGTTCCCCCCCTCCTATTTGGAAATCTTTGAGTCAATCCCAGTTCTCTGGCTGCTGTGATGTTTGCAGGAAAAAAAACAATTGCATTAGGAGTTGGAGGAACCCTCCCCTGACCTTAGTTATCATCCGGTAACTAACAGAAAACGATAACAGAATCAGTCGTAAATCACAAATAGATGCAAAGTGAATGAAGGTCAAAAAGCCAGTCACATCTTAAGCTGCCCAGAAGAGACATGTAAACATGCTGTCACAGCTTCATGAATACAATATGAATGGATATTGCAGCACAAAATAATGGGCCTTGTGACTATGCACAGAATCACCAACCACTTTCATTAAATACTTTTTATGATGCTTCCTTTCTCTACTTCCTCCTGATTAACCCGAACATAATCTAAAAACTAAAAATAAGGGCAAGGTATACTCATGCAGCCTTTCATGATCTATTATACTGCCCAGATAGAATTGTATGATATAACAATACTGTACTGAGCTATAATCAGTTCTTGCCCTGTTGTTGTATGGATGCAGGAAACAGGAAGGCCAGTGAGCCAGAGGCATAAGAGTGGTTTGAATGAACCGATATGGCAGGGGGATGTGTGCCAGACACACTGAGGGGAAGGCTGATGAGTCAAGGCCCACCCAGGATTGATCCCAAAGCTCCATGTTGGATTAGGGTTGCCAGACTCAATAGAGGACAGGACTTCTGTGCCTTTAATTGCCCTGCTCTCTTTTGAGTCTGGAAACCTTAAAGAGAAACCAGCAGACCCTTTGTTTAATTTCCAAGCAAAGGGTCTGCTGGTTTCTCTTTAAGGTTTCCAGACTCAAAAGAGAGCAGGGCAATTAAAGGCACAGAAGTCCTGTCCTCTATTGAGTCTGGCAACCCTATGTTGGATTAGTCAACAGCAAAGTTCATGAATCAATAAGTGGTCACAAGGCTGTACGTAATCTACGTTAAGGAAATGGATCAAAATTCTCATAGCTGCCAAGTTTTCCCTTTTCTTGCGAGGAAGCCTATTCAGCATAAGGGAAAATCCCTTAAAAAAAGGGATAACTTGGCAGCTATGAAATTCTCCACCCAGAAGCTTGTGCCTTGCATATTGTTTGCTTAGTTTTTCATCATTCTTTCTTTCCTGAAATACAACTGTGCAGATGAAATGTGCAGGGTGTGTGTGTGTCATAGCTGCCAAGTTTTCGCTTTTCTCGCGAGGAAGCCTATTCAGCATAAGGGAAAATCCCTGTAAAAAAGGGATAACTTGGCAGCTATGGTGTGTGTGTGTGTGTGTGAGAGAGAGAGAGAGAGAGAGAGAGAGCGAGAGAGAGAGAGAGAGGTGTCTTCTGTGGCGCAACCCCCCCCCCAACCATTCCATAAAGTTATTTTTACTATTTATACCCCACACATCTTACTGGGTTGCCCCAGCCACTCTGGGCCAGCTTCCAACATATATAAAACATAATAAAACATTAAACATTAAAAAAAAAACTTCCTTAGAGGGTTGCCATATTTTGATGAGGACACGCTTGCCGACTTCTGCTTTTAACTATGGATCGCTATGATGACTCTACCCACGAAAAAGAGGACATGCCCTGGGAAAAGAGGACACATGGCAACCCTACTATACAGGATTGCCTTCAGACGGCTCGGGGGTCAGATAACTCCATAGCCTCCAACATTATTCCAATGAAAATAGGAACATCCTAAGGAAAAGTGGGACATTCCGGGATCATATCAGAAACCAGGGCACCTTCTCTAAATTAGGGATGTCCCTGGAAAATAGGGGCACTTGGAGGGTCTGTATTTCCCCCATTCGAACAGTAAAGACCAGCTGGAGCTGGAGGGATTTTTTAACAGGGAAACAGTGTGAGGGAAATGGATAAAATGTCTCCTTCCTCCAAGATTAACAACAGCAACCACCACCACCACCACCACCACCCAGTATCCCTCCGTGGCTGCATTTCAGTTACAGTATTTTTAAAAAGTAAGGCAGTCAAGTCACAGATCTTCTACCTAATGTGTAGTCTGGCCCTGAGTGAATTCCACTTACGAAATCCATGTGTCATGTAACATCTGGATGGGATGCAGTATTTGTCACATTCTTGCAGTTATATTTTCAGCTGAACACTGTCTTCTCCCAAAGTGGCTCACGTCAATTCTAAGGGCAGGAGAGAGAAGCCCTGCCCCCCAGGCTCACACAATAAAAAGAAGAGAAGGGCAGTGGTGGGAAAAGTTAGAGGGGGGAGACCAGTTTGACAGCACCAGAACAATGTAGTGAGTTGTCAGCAGGCCTTTGTGGAGGTCCATTTAGGGCCAGGCTTACCTTCCCTTGATGGTGGTCTGGCTTGAACTGAGCTGCTGCAGCTGACCCAACAGACCCTTGTTCCTCTAGCTGGAAGCTGAGATGGACTTCCCCACACTTCTTCAGTCGCAGGACAACAGGCAGTTCAGTTGAAGCAGAGCATTCTATTCTCTCCGTCATGAAGTGGGGAAGCAAGCACCTTCGGTTGATGTGTGGGCCCAGGTTCTGTCTTCTTGTTGTTGTGAGGCAGGAGGTGCAAACTCCCAGTGGTCCACAATCTCCTGACTATAGAGACCACAGTGTGCATTTCTTCTGCTCTGCAGCCAGAAGTGGTTTGAGGATGGGGCAGAGTTTCCCAGATGCCTGTTTCCCAGTTGGTGGGTCACTGTTGCTTATCAGGAGTTAGAAGGTTAGTGGGGAGATTGGCTTGGTGCAAACCCAGTAGCAGGAGGACTGGGCGAACTCCACTGATACATTTGCACCTTGCCAACTTCCCCTTGCCCCTCTCCCATCTGGAAAACATCAGGGACCCACCAGGCAACAAATTCTGACTGCTGCCCCAGGGCGAATGAGATTTGGCGGAAAGGTGAGGCAAGAAGAAGAAGAAGAAGAAGAAGAAGAAGAAGAAGAAGAAGAAGAAGAAGAAGAAGAAGAAGAGTTGAGAGTGCAATCAGAGAATGTTTTGAACGACACAGATTGTTGTTGTTTAGTCGTTTAGTCGTGTCCGACTCTTCGTGACCCCATGGACCATAGCACGCCAGGCACTCCTGTCTTGCACTGCCTCCCGCAGTTTGGTCAAACTCATGTTCGTAGCTTCGAGAACACTGTCCAACCATCTCGTCCTCTGTCGTCCCCTTCTCCTAGTGCCCTCAATCTTTCCCAACATCAGGGTCTTTTCCAAGGATTCTTCTCTTCTCATGAGGTGGCCAAAGTATTGGGGCCTCAGCTTCACGATCTGTCCTTCCAGGGAGCACTCATGGCTGATTTCCTTAAGAATGGATAGGTTTGATCTTCTTGCAGTCCATGGGACTCTCAAGAGTCTCCTCCAGCACCATAATTCAAAAGCATCAATTCTTCGGCGATCAGCCTTCTTTATGGTCCAGCTCTCACTTCCATACATCACTACTGGGAAAACCATAGCTTTAACTATACGGACCTTTGTCGGCAAGGTGATGTCTCTGCTTTTTAAGATGCTGTCTAGGTTTGTCATTGCTTTTCTCCCAAGAAGCAGGCGTCTTTTAATTTCGTGACTGCTGTCACCATCTGCAGTGATCAAGGAGCCCAAGAAGGTAAAATCTCTCACTGCCTCCATTTCTTCCCCTTCTATTTGCCAGGAGGTGATGGGACCAGTGGCCATGATCTTGGTTTTTTTGATGTTGAGCTTCAGACCACATTTTGCGCTCTCCTCTTTCACCCTCATTAAAAGGTTCTTTAATTCCTCCTCGCTTTCTGCCATCAAGGTTGTGTCATCTGCATATCTGAGGTTGTTGATATTTCTTCCGGCAATCTTAATTCCGGCTTGGGATTCATCTAGTCCAGCCTTTCGCATGATGAATTCTGCATATAAGTTAAATAAGCAGGGAGACAATATACAACCTTGTCGTACTCCTTTCCCAATTTTGAACCACTCAGTTGTTCCATATCCAGTTCTAACTGTAGCTTCTTGTCCCACATAGAGATTTCTCAGGAGACAGATGAGGTGATCAGGCACTCCCATTTCTTTAAGAACTTGCCATAGTTTGCTGTGGTCGACACAGTCAAAGGCTTTTGCATAGTCAATGAAGCAGAAGTAGACGTTTTTCTGGAACTCTCTAGCTTTCTCCATAATCCAGCGCATGTTTGCTATTTGGTCTCTGGTTCCTCTGCCCTTTCGAAATCCAGCTTGCACTTCTGGGAGTTCTCGGTCCACATACTGCCTAAGCCTGCCTTGTAGAATTTTAAGCATAACCTTGCTAGCGTGTGAAATGAGCGCAATTGTGCGGTAGTTGGAGCATTCTTTGGCACTGCCCTTCTTTGGAATTGGGATGTAGACTGTTCTTCTCCAATCCTCTGGCCATTGCTGAGTTTTCCAAACTTGCTGGCATATTGGGTGTAGCACCTTAACAGCATCATCTTTACGACACAGATTATGGAGCTGTTAATTGGGCCAAACTCATATCATAAGAGCCTGTTGAATCAGGCCAATGGCCCATTTAGTCCAGCATCCTGTTCTCACAGTGGCCAAGCAGATGCCTCAGTGGGAAACCAGCAAGCAGGATCTGAGCACAAGAGCACTCTCCCTTCTTGTGGTTTCCAGCAACTGGTATTCAGAAGCATTGCTGCTTCCAACCATGGAGGCAGAGCATAGCCATCATGGTTAATAGCCATTGATGGCCTTCTCCTTCATGAATGTGTCAAATCCTCTTTTAAAGTCATCCAAGTTGGTGGCACTCACTGCTTCCAGTGGGAGCGAGTTCCATCGTTTATGCACAGTGTGGAGAAGTACTTTCCTTTATCTGTCCTGAATCTTCCAACCTTCACCTTCATTGGTTATGAGGGAGCAAAACCTTTCCCTATTCCACTTTCTTGCACAATTTTATAAACTTCTATCATGGTATCTCTTACTTGCCTTTTCTCTAAACTAAAAAGCACTGAGTGCTACAAACCTTCCTAGTATTGGCACAAAAAATATTGTTGTTTAATTCTTCTCCATCTTGCATGAAGTGTTAAGTACTGAGAAAATCTCTTTCTGCAATTGATTTGCTTCTGTTTTGGTTCTATGGTTAACTGTATTGACACTGTTTTAATATGTACATTTTCTCTTCCTGGGACCTTTGGGCAAAGGGCAGGTTTTAAATGTTCTATATAAATAAATAAATACTGCTTTCTGAAAAAGCCCCTCTCTTAGTAAAACAACAGCAGTAACAATAAAATAAATTACTCTGCAGCAGACTCATGCATGTAGTTGGGACCGCCTTTAAACACATTCTTGAATTTCAACCTGCAGTTTGTACTCCAGATATCGTTTGTCTTTTTGATTCCTTTCTCTATGTTCAGCTAAAATGGAACATTTCTACAAATTGGAAATTCCATCTCTCTCTCTCTCTCTCTCTCTCTCTGTGTGTGTGTGTGTGTGTGTGTGTGTTGTCTAAGTGGCTGCATCACTGACCTAAACCAATGACTAATGCTGACGGAGAAGGAAAACTGGAAGCAAGTGATTTCCAAATATTTAGTACTGTATTATGAAATCCACCCACTGGTTGGCTCAAAACTCCATATGTGTGTTTACTTGGCCGACAATATATTTATTCAGGAAACTTTCTGTTCACCAGCTAGGAATAACAAGTTGTATATATTATTATTAATAATTTTAAAAAGTAGAGTTGCAATCTGCCTGTCAGGGCGGGAGCCAGGAGCAAGTCAACAACAACTCACACAGAGTCAGTGAAATAAACATGCTATTGGTGCAAACCCAGTAGCAGGAGTATTCAAAGCTAGGGAGCCCAGGCCTAGTGAACACAGCAACTCTTCCTGGTAGATATAGCACCTACCGGTATGAGGCAGTTATATGAGGACTGAAGGTCCCTGCCTTGCCAAAGCTCCCTAAATCTCCTCCTCCCCTGGTCCATTTCCAAGGAATCTGAGGCTCCCTTCACCTTGTCTGCCTTTGCTCTGCTCTCTTCATACCTCTTTGGGTGCTGGGAGACTTGGAGTTGGGGAGCAGGTTACCACAGCCAGACTCTTGTAGCAGTAGAGTACTGCTAGGTTTTTTTTTGGGGGGGGGGGAGGAGGCTGGACATGGTGCCCTCCAGGGACCCCTATGTCATCCTGGCCACTCCACCCACACTCTCTTTGTCTTGTTGCTAGCGTTGCTTTCCTGCTCCATTGGTTTCTATCCCCACCCAGTGCAACCACCCTGCCCAGTTTACTAGACAGCAGTGGGAGCTGGGAAGGGGTCCATTTAAATTCTATAACAGTTCTTTATAACCAGTTTATAACAGGTGGCTGAGCAGACTGTGCAGAGAAGAATTGGCAGAGAAGAACTTTCCTTTCCCTTGGGAAATGAAGATGGGGTGTGTGCCTGGAGCACTGTGCCCCTCGGAGTCCAGCTGCCCCACCTCTCTAGCCGGTTTTTTGTTTTTGTTTTTAAGAAGCAGCAAATGCATAACAATACAATGAAATCAAAAGAAAAACATGAAGCAGGGAGATCTGGAGAAAGCATTTGTTTTGTTTTGTTTTCTAGTGTTCCTATATTGCACAAATCTGTTTGGGGGGAGGACAACAGGCTCTGTGGAAATATTGGGGGGGGGGCTGGATGGGAGAAAGGAAGTGTATGAGATGTTGGAGTTGAATGGGAGGTGTAGTATTAGGTGAGTATCAGCTTCTGACACCTCCTCCTCCCAGTCTGCTCCCTCTTCTACTTCTGACCACTCATCAGTGATCTCACCACCGATCCCCTGGCTCTGAGGCTTCTTCCCCTGGGGGTTCCCTTGGGGGCTCCCCAGCTGGTGCCTCCCACCACTCCTCTGTATCCAGCCAGTCCGTGACAACAGGCTTACTTGCCTGTAAGTGCAGACCCTCCAAGCCTCCCTATTTTCCAGGGACAGTCCCAGATTTAGAGAAGCCGTCCTGGTTTCTGATTTGATCCCGGAATGTCCCGCTTTTCCTTACAATGTCCCACTTTTCATTGGAGAAATATGGGAGGGTATGGAGTTATGCGACCCCTGAGCCAAGGAGATAAGTAACTAGGCAATCTTTAGAAGACATCTGAAGGCCATCCTGTAGAGGGGGATTTGGAATGTTCAATGTTTTTATGTTTTCATATATGCTAGAAGCTGCCCAGTGTGGTTGGGGCAGCCCAGTCAAATGGGTGGGGATATATGATGATGATGGTGATGATGAAATAGGATGCCCCTATTTTCATTGGAGAAATGTTAGAGGGTATGTAAGAGTGCACAGAATTGTGCTGCTAGTATGTAAAAGGAAACAAGAATTGGTGACCAACTTGTATATTACAGCTAGAATAGTAGCGGCTTTTGTCAGGCTACTGAGAAAAAATATCGGTGAGTAAGATTTGGGTGCTACAATCCATATCGTTAAAACTTGTGTATTCATTTTGATTCTGACAAGGGAGAGAAAGGCAACTTAATAAAGTTGGAACTCATTGGTTGACAGTTCCAGAAACAAAGAGCACGACGAATTAGTACACATACTGGACATCCTATTTCTATACAAGAAACCTGAAGGCCGCACTGGTTTCTGCCCCGTTGCTAAGCAACGTCTGCCCTTTGCAGTCAGGGTTCTTTGGATGAAAGCAGAACTGTTAATTATCCTTGCACCTTGAGTGACCCCTGATATTACACCCACTAACTGAATTAAAAACCTTAAGTAGAAATAATTAACCCTTAGCTTTGCTCTTATGATGCCTAACAGATTTATAATGGAAGGCTGAAACACCCACCATCTCTCACCTAGTGATCTGAAGATCTCACTGCCCTTTCTATGTTTGAACATATGGCTGCCTCTTCTTCTTCTTCTTCTTCTTCTTCTTCTTCTTCTTCTTCTTCTTCTTCTTCTTCTTCTTCTTCTTCTTCTTCTTCTTCTTCTTGTCTCCTACGCAAGCGTGTTAAGGCGATGTACAATAAAAACAGCAAACAAACAGTTAAAACCACAAAAAGCAGCAGATGCATTTAAAACAAAACTAAAAGAATACAAAACAGAGACTCATTGCAAAGACTCATTTATTCAGCAAGACTGCAGTTGTTTCAGGAAAGTGCAGATAGTGGGCACTTGTTGCAGGAATGCTCTTTTATAGAGGAAGCCATACTAAAGTCCCAGCTCCAAGTTACTGCAGACCGAGCTTCTGAGATCTTTGGGACTTGCAGAATAAGCTTTCCTGCTGACCCACTGGGAACTACTGGGTATATAAGCGACAAGGCAATCTCTCATGTAACCTGCTGTGTAGGGTCTTATGTGTTAGTACCAACACCTTGAACTTGGCCCGGTAGCAGAGTGGCAGCCAGTGCAAATCCCACAAGCAAGATACAGTGGTACCTCAGGTTACTTATGCTTCAGGTTACAAACGCTTCAGGTTACAGACTCTGCTAACCCAGAAATAGTACCTCGGGTTAAGAACTTTGCTTCAGGATGAGAACAGAAATTGTGTTCCGGCGGCGCGGCGGCAGCAGGAGGCCCCATTAGCTAAAGTGGTGTCTCAGGTTAAGAACAGTTTCAGGTTAAGAACGGACCTCCGGAACGAATTAAGTTCTTAACCCGAGGTACCACTGTATAATATTGCCAGTGATAGTTTGTCTCCACATGCCACCCAGCTGCTGTGTTCTGCACTAGTAGCAGAACTGGACTGGACTGACCTCGTGGTCCATGTAGAATGCATTGCAGTAGTCCAGCCATGAGGTTACCAATGCACACAATCAGTTTTATTTAGGCACCTATTTGGACACTTGGATTGCAGGTTGAATGTGAGTTGGAAGAACTTTAAATGAATGGTGTGGATCTGCCCAAGCTCTGTCTTTTGCTGAGCTATGGGATGCCAGAAGGGCCCTACCCAAGGATGCCCCTGAGCCCCACCTACATCTGGTGCCATATCTGAGAAGTTAGGCACATACTGTAGCTAAGGTCCTAGATGCAATCCCTGACATCCCAAGCTAAAATGAAAAAATAAATAAAAATGGAACAGTTTCCCTTGGGCGGTTGTGGACTCTCCTTCCTTGGAGGTTTTTAACCAGAGGTTGGATGGCCATCCATCATGGATGCTTTAGTTGAGATGCCTGCATTGCAGGGGTTGGATTAGATGAATCTCAGGTCCCTTCCAACTCTACAGTTTTATGATTCTATGATTTAAATAGGTTGGGGCTAGTGAGGAAGACCCCTTGCTTCATATTCTGGAGAGCTGCTGCTACCGTGTTTCTCCGAAAATAAGACATTGTCTTATATTTATTTTTCCTCAAAAAAACACACTATGGCTTATTTTCAGGGGATGTCTTATTTTTCCCCTCCTCCTCCTGCCACAGCCGGCATTGCTGCTGTGCCTATCACTATGTCTTATTTTCGGGTTATGGCTTATATTCCTTGAATGCTCAACCACAGCACTCTTTGGGGCGGAGAGAGACAAATGAGGAGCACAAATGCACGGTTCCAGAAAGAACCCAGGGTCGAAAGCTTTTTCATATTGGTCACAGAACTGATACATCCTAAAGGCATGTAAACTGAGAGAAAAAGCCAAGCCAAAGCTTGATAGAAATCCAACTGTAGGGCTATTTCTTAGCCTTTAACTATATATGTAAATCAGGGGTGACCAACTCCCAAGAGACTGTGATCTGCTCACAGAGTTAAAAACTGGCAGTGATCTATCCCCTTTTGGGGGGTTCAGGTCAAAGTTGTTGAGCTTTTTTTTATGAAGGAAAGCCCTGTTTTTGGGGGGGGGTTCATGTAAAAGTTGTTGAGCTTCTTTAGTTAGGAAGGAAGCGATGTTGAGCTTTTTTTTAATGAAGGAAAGCCCTGTTTTTGGTGGTTCAGGTCATTTTAGGGGTGCAGGGCAAAGTTGTTGATGTTTTTGGGGGGAGCCAAAAATTTTTAGCTTCTTTGGGGGGGAGCCACTGATCTACCGGTGATCTACCACAGACATCCAGTGATCTACCAGTAAATCACGATCTACCTGTTGGACATGCCTGATGTAAATCATTAGTAGGGATGGATGGATTTGGCATTTTGACGCTGTTAAATAAATATTTATTTATTTATTTATCTATTTATTTAATTAATATTTAAGCATTATAAAGAAGGCTGATCACCGAAGAATTGATGCTTTTGAATTATGATGCTGGAGGAGACTCTTGAGTGTCCCATGGACTGCTAGAAGATCAAACCTATCCATTCTGAAGGAAATCAGCCCCGAGTGCTCACTGGAAGGACAGATCCTGAAGCTGAGGCTACAATACTTTGGCCACCTCATGAGAAGAGAAGACTTCCTGGAAAAGACCCTGATGGTGGGAAAGATGGAGGGCACAAGGAGAAGGGGACGACAAAGGACGAGATGGCTGGAGAGTGTTCTTGAAGCTACCAACATGAGTTTGACCAAACTGCGGGAGGCAGTGGAAGACAGGAGTGCTCTGGTCCATGGGGTCACGAAGAGTCAGACACGACTAAACAAGAACAACAACAAGCATTATAAATAATAATTAGACATCTTCTGTTGTCAGTAAATTTTCCGCACCGGGTACCACCTGACCTTCCTACGCCTCTGGCTGTTGGACCAGTGTCTGGGAAAATTTATATGATGTTCTGCAATGTATAAAAGTGACCCATCTTACCAGGAGGATATTGGGGCTAACTAAGGCCACGTATTATACCACTTTAAAAAGTATTATATCACTTTAAACAATCATGGCTCCCCCCAAAGAATCATGGGAGCTGCAGTTTGCAGAGCTACAATTATCCATGATATAACAATCAACCCCTCTTCCCAGGGAACTCTGGGAATGGTAACTCTGTGAGGGGACCTTTTGCATGTGCAGCATTGCTACACCACTGAGCTATGGCCCCTTCCATGGCTTAGAAAATAAAGGTATTTATTTCACCAATCCTTCATCAGTTAGTTTGAGGCGGTCCTTTTGGCTTCCCTCCCTGGGATCATCAATAAATCACCTTACCCTCCACTCAGTTTGCAGCACTTAACAAAATGAATTGTAGCCAATGTTCCTTATAAGCTTCGCCTTCCAAATTCTTCATGTTTGTTTCTCAGTTCTGAGCCCTTTCCAATTTGGCGCTTCAATCATAAACATTGTGGAGGAATGTGACTGCGGGGTTTGGAAGGGACGCTTTCACTAATGGATTCTTCACATCACCTTTTATAAAGTCCTATTTTGAGCCAAGTTCCAACTTTGCTGTTGTGTTCAGCAGAGTTCTTTGGCTTGTAGCCCACTTTTCTGGCTCTCTGGAATTCCTGGCTCGGTGTATCTTGAATCCGGCTGGCTTGCATATAAACGTGTGTCTAGTAGACCAAAAATGCTAGTGCAATAAGGCCTGGAACCAGCATGCAGGTTACGGCTCCATGGCCTGTCCAACATGTCAAAAACCAAGACGCCTGTCTTCTGGGCACGCTCCCGTGTCAAGTGACCTGCATTACACAGAGCCCCAAAACACATGCGTGAGAACATGGCCCTCAAAAATGGGACATCCCGGTTTAATCAGGACAGTTGAGAAGTATGGGCCTGCATGGCATCTCTCATGGCTGCTGCTGCTGCTGCTGCTGCTAGGCTACATAGCTGCCAAATCTCCCGTATTCCCCGGGAAACTCCCGTTTTTCCAGCTGTTCCCAGCCGAAAAAATGGATTTTTTTTGTTTTTTGGAACAGGGCAGAGCATGCTCAGAAGAGACTTTTGATGCTGCTTTGCCCAGTTCCAAAATGGCTGCAGCGCGACTTTTGGTGCGGTGGCCATTTTGGAACAGGGCAGAGCAGCATCAAAAGTCGCTTCTGAGCATGCTCTGCCCAGTTCCAAAATGGCGGCAGCGCTACTCCCGGTCTGCTACTTCCGGTCCAGTCCCTTATTTCTCAGGCAGGTATGCTAGGCTACCATCTAAGGGTGGCAAGCCCCACCATGGTTGATGTGGCTCAGTTGCCTGAAGACAGAAACTGGAGGGGAGGATGTCTGGGTTGGTAGTGTGTTTGTCCTTCTGAAGCCATTTTGTATTTTCTGGTTGTGTGTGCCCCCCCCCCCCGCATGCACATAACATGATGCCACCATCCCTTCTAACCTGATCCAGATGTTTTTGATTATGACTCCCATCACCTCTATTAGCCATGCTGGCTGGGTAGTGGTGAGAGTGGTAGTTTAAAATATCTGGAGGGCACCAGGTCCGGGAAGATTGATATATATAGGGTTGCTTTGCCCAGATGTAATGTTATGTACACACACCTAGAAGTAAGCGCCAAAGGAAACAAAGGGAATTACTTCCAAGTCAATGTGCCTAGGATTTCATGATATGATGAGGTCCTACTTGGCAGAAACAGGCTATAAGAAACTGCCACCTTATTCTGTTTATTCTTTATGGGCAAATTAGACTTGACATTGGATAAATAATACAAAACAAATGGTTATGTGAATCTTATATTTTTCTCTTCCAAAAGCAAGTTGTAGGGAAATGGCATTTTGGTCTTCAAGTGGAAAGCTTTATGTTAAAATAAATGGCATCATTATTGACCTGTGAAAGGACTTTTAATATTTAAAAGCAAACCGTTTACTCTTTGTGTCTAAAAGGCTTTTAAAAAAAAGGTAGTTCTCTTTTCCAGCTGGGATGTTTGCCATGCTAACATCTACGATAAGAAAGCACAATGAATGGTTAAAAATAGAACTGTAAAACAGTAACTACATAAGCAAAGTAATACACAAAATGCATAACATTAGGGGAAACTGCTTTGCAAAAATGTGTATATTGGGAGAATGCTGGTGAATTTCATGAAGACTTTGAAAATGAATAATTTGCAAACTGATGTGGCAATGTGGAGAACTAAGTTTAAGATTTGTGGTGGGGTGTGCGGGGATCAACTAAAATTGACATATTTACTCACCTCTCCCCTTTCTCTCTATCCCCCTCAGGTGAACTCCTGAACTCAGGACTAAAACCCTGGAAACATATCATCCTTGTGTTGTCAAATCTAGGTCCAAATGTGGACAGGAGGGAGATGATACGTATTCATTCCTTCAAACCAATTTTCCTGTTTTCTGTTTCATCCACACATTCTGAGTATGCCAAAACACACAGAATTCTGGGTACCGATACTAGTTAATTGGTACAAGGAGGTCCTGCAACAAAAAATGCTGCAGTGTGGATTTCCATAATATTGGTGTCTCATAATGTTGATTATTTCCCAATCCTCCCCAAAGGTATCTCAACCTCCACTCCAATATGCTCAGGCATGATGGGAGTTGTAGTTCAGCAACATTTGAATGGCTACTGGTTCCCCAGCCCTGCCACAGGGCTCATTCTTTGCCAACATGCATCTGATCCAGCAGAGATCTTCTTCTGTTCTTGAGCAATTGTTGAAAAGCAAGTGATTTACATGGGGCTCTGGTGGCTGCCCATCCAGGCTCTGATGCCTCCAGCTACACCATTCACTGGTTCTTCTGATTATGTCGAGAGTGTGGAAACAGCTGCAGCCTTGAACATTCTGCAAATGCGCATCTGTGGATGGATGTGCAAGCAGTGATGACTCGCTTGGCATAACTTTTGGTGCTCAAGGCACCCTTGTTTCTGGATTTCAACCAAGGAACTAATGAAATCCAACGGGCACTTCAACCCAGGATAAATCAAGTTCTCTCCCTTCTGTGCAAGCCCTTCCATCTGCTTTAAATATTATCATAATTACCATACTATATTTCAGAGGCAAAATGAAACAGTAAGTTTTGTTCTTCAGTGTTGATAAAATTGGTTTTCAGATTGCCATTAATTAGATACATATACTGTATAAATAGGGACTCAGGTGGCGCTGTGGGTTAAACCACGAGCCTAGGGCTTGCCGATCAGAAGGTCGGTGGTTCGAATCCCCGTGACGGGGTGAGCTCCCGTTGCTCAGTCCCAGCTCCTGCCAACCTAGCAGTTTGAAAGCACGTCAAAGTGCAAGTAGATAAATAGGTACCGCTACAGCGGGAAGGTAGACAGCGTTTCCGTGTGCTGCTCTGGTTCACCAGAAGCGGCTTTGTCATGCTGGCCACATGACCTGGAAGCTGGACTAGATGGGCCATTGGCCTGATTCAGAAGACTCTTCTTATGTTCTGAAGAAGCATTTCACGTATAAAATACAAATATATTTGCCTAAAATCCATTGTGTCCTTCTGAAAGACCAAATATATTATTTGAATAATGGATTACAGTTCTTCATGCCTCCCAACAGAATTGTGTAGAAAAACTAGACTTCTCAATGAGTATCTGCTACTTCCTAAAGGAAGTTAAGAGTTCCAAATACTTCACTACCAGGAAATTCTTACACCAAGAGTAACTCTTTAACAATTACCGAAGCATAGCAGGAAATTTCATTGGGTGTTAATATTTAGTTGCCAGTTACAAATGCTTCCACTTGATTGTAATTTTTCAAAGATTACTATTCGGATGTAACTTGTTATTCATGCTTGCTTGCTGTAAAATAATCAAGGAAAAATAAACTTTGGATTGCCCCAGGATCCATTTTTTAAAGTATGCTGGGATGATGATGATGATGTGAGCAACAATTTCCTTTCCCAGAAAAGGGATGGAGGTACTTTGAATTGTCATACAAAATGACTCAAGGGTCACCACAAGGGAGCTGCACATTGAGGAAACTGTAGCTGAACAGAAGGACGAAAAGAAGATAAAGTGTTGGTATATACTTTGGAGCACTGGTGATACAACTGGGCCTGGGAAAGAGGCAAAAGGAACTCCTGCAAGCAGCTAGTCCCTAAGGATGCTCTGCAGTTTTAAATGAACTTGCCTGGTTCAGACTTCCCAAACTAATTCAGAATGCAGCTATCCTTTACCCTCTGGGCGGGCAGCACTCCGACGGGACGGAGGCTCTGGGCGCCGCTCGGCATGGCGGAGGCGGGCGAGGGCGGTGAGCTGATGCAGGAAGGTGCTGCGTCCGGCCTCCGCCTCCTCCGTGGCGCCCTCCAGCACCCTCCAGAGCTTGGCGCCGTGGTTCCCCATGCCACGAGCCTCTATGGCTAAGACACCCCTGGCCGTTTACCTTCCCGCCGGAGCAGTACCTATTTATCTACTTGCACTTTGACATGCTTTCGAACTGCTAGGTGGGCAGGAGCTGAGACCGAACAACGGGAGCTCACCCCATCACGGGGATTTGAACCGCCAACCTTCTGATTGGCAAACCCTAAGCTCTGTGGTTTAGACCACAGGGCCACCCGCGTCCCATGAATTTGCCTGATCCCCTTCTATGGCTATCATCAACCAACAAGTGTTGGTGCTGACCTTTAAAGCCCTAAACGGCCTCGGTCCAGTATACCTGAAGGAGCGTCTCCTCCCCCATCGTTCTGCCCGGACACTGAGATCTAACGCCGAGGGCCTTCTGGCGGTTCCCTTCACTACGAGAAGCCAAGTTACAGGGAACCAGGCAGAGGGCCTTCTCGGTAGTGGCACCCACCCTGTGGAATGCCCTCCCACCAGAGGTCAAAGAGAATAACAATTACCAGACCTTTAGAAGGCATCTTAAGGCAGCCCTGTTTAGGGAAGCTTTTAATGTTTGATGAATTTCTGTACTTTAATGTTTTGTTGGAAGCCGCCCAGAGTGGCTGGGGGAACCTGGCCAGATGGGCGGGGTATAAATAATAAATTATTATTATTATTATTATTATTATTATTATTATTATTATTATTATTATTATCTTACAGCAGTGAATTCCATAAGATAATAATGTCTTGTATGGGATCTATCTACAGGTCAAGGGGCAATGTCTGCCCTAAATCTACTGCAAAAATAAAAATAAAAATGGGGGTGTGAGCTCTAATTTTAGTGTTATAGGAAAGGAGTAACACTTCTATCTATCCACTTTCTCCACCCTGTATATAAATTTACAATTCCACCCTTCTTTCGTTCTTTCGTAATGTTTTTATTTATACACCGGTTTTTCCCCTAACAGGAGTCAAGGAAACTTAGATTTTTTAAAAAATCATTAAAAAAACATGGTGACCTCCAGATGTTGCTGAACTCCCATCAGCACCACCCAGCATGGCAAGGGCTAGGAATGATGGGAGATGTAGTTTAGCAACATCTGGAGGGCACCACATTCGCTATCCCTGCAGCAACCAGTAGCCTATCACAACCAACTGTGGAACCGTACAGGGTCGTTATATAATGCTGCTCTATATTATCACCCTGTCCAAGCCTAGAGATCCTAAGTCAAATGGTGTTCCAATTGTAGCCCTCCAAATGAGTGTTACTTCTTGAAGCTGCCGTCCCATTCTACAGTGAGCAGAAAGGAAGTCACTGGTGATGATATGCAGGCAGACGGGTGGAGAGAAAAGGAGAAATCTGAGCAATGTTGCTATAGCAACAGGTCCTATTAGTGTAATTTTTCATAGAACAGTCTTACGAATATTCACACCTCCTTGGTGTCCTACTTAACTCAGGTTTCCACTGCCCTGGGAACTGGTTTCCTGCCCTTTTAAGGCATACTTCATCCACTGGATTTTGCAACTTGATCGGGCAAAAATGTCATTTAGAGAGGATGGGAGTGTTCATTTCCCCGTCTTGAGTTTCACACACACACAAATATTCTTAACGAACGCCATTTTTTCATGCCGGTTCACCGAGTCAGCACATAGTATTTTCTTCATTTCATGTCCCTCTGACCTCACTGTTAACAATTACACACTCGCTCACCATGAATATCTATTTGCAACTGATGATAACACGGTGTGCTTCTGATGGAATGGACTCAAATTCTCAAAAGCTTATGGCATAAGAAGCATCCTTAGCCTGTAAAATGCCACAAGATTCTTTGTTTAGATTCGATTTAGGAGCATTGCAAAGACTCGTTATGAATAATGCAAATGACCCTACCTATGAATCATCCATTGAAGATTGCACAACAGTTCTAAAGCTGTTTTCTTTTTTTATGTTGACTTAACGTTCAGCTCTAATGCCATTATAATCTAATATTCTCCTTGGTCCGTATCGTCATCCAACCTGACTTCCCAAATAATGTAATTCTATCGCCTGGAGAAATAATTAGAAATCGCCCGATAGAAGATAAGATTTCCAGTGGAAGGCTACATTTATTTTTTGGGGTAGCACATCATCATTATTCCACATTAGATGTGTTTGCCTTTCTGGGTTGTAAATCAAGATAATTCACATCCTCTGGTTTTTTCATATGAATCTCAATGTAACCCACAGAAGACACTGCGGCCTTGTATCCAACTAAGTTCTGGTCAGAGAAGTTCACTGAAATCAATGTAAAGAAAAAGAAGGTACATTTTATCATATGTGGTGGTCATGTAAGCTAATAAAAGCTTTCTGGGAAATGATATATAATGAATTGGGGGAAAAAATGCTAAAACAAACTTTCGTAAAACAAAAAAAAAAAAACACAGAAGCTTTTTTTATTAGGAATTGTAGGCACCAATATCCCAAAGGATAAGAAAAGACTCTTTATGTATGCAACCACAGCTGCACGGATGTTACTAGCCCAGAGATGATGATGATGATGATAATAATAATAATAATAATAATAATAATAATAATAATAATAATAATTTATTTATTCCCCACCCATCTGGCCGGGTTCCCCCAGCCACTCTGGGCGGCTTCCAACAAAACATTAAAATACAGAAATCAAACATTAAAAGCTTCCCTAAACAGGGCTGCCTTGAGGTGCCTTCTAAAGGTCTGGTAATTATTGTTCTTTTTGACCTCTGGTGGGAGGGCTTTCCACAGGGTGGGTGCCACTACCGAGAAGGCCCTCTGCCTGGTTCCCTGTAACTTGGCTTCTCGTAGCGAGCAGGCCCTTCTTAGGTTCTTTTGTTCCTTCTTTGCAAGTGGATTTCCAGAACTTGTTGGTTAACGGCTGCTCAGGAGTGATGAAAAAAGAGCACGCAAAACTTTAGAAGGTGGCAGTGAACAGGCAGAGAGCCCCCTGATGAGAGTGAGAAAATGAAGGGGATAATCGATAACAGACAAATGCTGCAGGGAATGTCCTGAAAGCAGTTGACAGTGCTCAGCAGTCTTCATGCAGTCTGCTTAAGCTCACCGAGCCACCTGCTGTTTACAAAATTCAGTAGCAATTACTGGGGAATTTATTATTACTACAGCTCATTTGCAGAGCTTACATGATCCCAACCCTGGGTTTACACTGCGATGGAATTGTTTGGGACAGAACAGTGCCGATGTGTCTGGCCAGTGTTGTTAAATTGTTTTAAATTGGTGGGTTCTTTCTCTGTGCCATGCCAGAAAGGACATTTTTAGGGTCAAGTCTGCAAATGACCTGGTTGGCTGTGTTGTATAAGCAACACTTGGTTTCGAGGGAATTAAAGGAGTCCTTTGTGCGCATTCAGTATTGGTTTTCCAACACAAATATTGCTTGAAAGGCAGCGAGCTAGCCCTTGACCCAAGAGCATGTCCCCTAAATGTCTCTTGTGGGGGGAGTTGTCTTGGATTTAGGTAACCAGAAGACTTTCCCCAGATACTACATTACTGGGCACTTTGGCATCTCTCTCAAAAATGGGTGCAAGGGGTTGGGCTAGTTTTTGAATGGAAAGTTTGAAAAGGTGTACTGTATTATGTAACAAAAGTATCTCCAGCACCACCAGAGAAGACTGCTAAGTATACACAACAACAACAACAACAAGCAAAGTAGGGGCGAGAAAAGTTACACCAGGCCAGTCTCAAGCAGGGCCGTCTTAAGCGCCCCTGGTGCCGTGGAGCAACGGATCACTCTGGCGCCCCCCCGCCCCGTTTCCCAGCGCGGCTGCCACAGGCTGCTGCGCGGCGCCACAGCGGGCGGGCAGGCACAGCGCAGTTGTCGAACCGGCGGACCGGCCGGCCAGCGGGCGGGCGGGCGGGCACAGCTCGCAGCGCCCTCCTGGCGGGCCGGCGCCGTGGTGCCCTGAGCCACCGGGGGTCTACCTAGAGCCGGCCCTGGTCTCAAGTCAATGTGATTTGGTCTCAAGACAATGTGATCTTGTGCTGAATTCAGTACTGCACTCACCTTTAAAAGTTTACAAGTTGGAACAGAAGGCGCCTGCTGAATCTTTATTGGAAGAAGATTCCCCAAGAATGGACCAATGGCATTAAAGGTTTGGCTTAAACAACAACAATTAAAAAAATTATTATTTATAACCTGCCCATCTGGCTGGGTTGCCTCAGCCACTCTGGGCGGCTTCCAACAGATATAAAAGCAAAACAAAACGTCAAACATTTTTTTTTAAAAAAAAACCCTCCCCTTTACAGGGCTGTCTTCAGGTGTCTTCTAAAAGTTGGGGTGGATCTACACACAGGGAAAACCCGCTATAAGTCAGAAATTAAATCGTTAAAAGAAAAAAAAAGTTATGTAAAGCCGCATAGAAGATTTTCTGCTCTACGGCGCCCTCTGGTGTTGCATGTTTATAATGCATTCAAAGCTGTTCTTTGACTAGAGTCCCTGTATAGTTTTTTATCTCCTTGACATCTGATGGGAGGTCGTTCCATGACAAATGAATCTTGTCAACTCAGGGGACAGCCAACAAGGCTCCTGCAGATGATCTGAGTGATCTAGCTGGGATATAAGGGTTCAGGCAGTCTCCCAGGTATCCTAGACCTAAATTGTTCAGGCATTATGAATTCACACAATGACTTTGAACCTTGATCAGTGGTAAATGGGCATCCAGTGCCAATGCTTTAACAATGGTTGGGCTTTCCACAGAAACGAAAAATCCAGATTAAATGGGGAAAGAATACAGGCTGGCATGTTGATGACGACAACAGGAAGCAGATGCTGCAGAAAACCTTAACAGCACCAAGTCCACGAGAACTTGCCATGTGAATGTGCCCCAAGTCTGCCACCTTCAACTTAAATAAGCCACTCTTTCATCTCTCAAGAAATGTATCCCCCATGAGAGAACTCTGTGCTGCTCCCTTAACTAGCACGAGTGCCTTAGAAAAAGATGGACAGCTGGTTGAAATAAACAGTAAGTTGCAGCTGGCAATGAAACTTTAATTCTGTTTTGGTTCTGTCACCAGAATACAGAAGTGAAGAGCAGATGTTTGGTATACAGAACAAGAAGCAAATTAAACCTAACTTGACTTTTACCAACACAGTTAGGCTGGAATATGCTTGCGTCACCTTGACGTTGACCCCATCTGTGCTATAAATTCAAAGCAGTATGGCACCACTTTAAATAGCCATGGCTTCTCCCAAAAAGAATCCTGGGGAATTTAGTTTGTTAAGGGTGCTGAGAGTTGATAGGAAACCCCTATTCCCCTCACAGAGATGCAATTCTCGAAGTTCCCAAGGATGAGGGAATTGATTGTTAAACTACTCTGAGAACTGTAGTTCTGAGAGGGGGAACAGGCCTCTCCTAAGAACTCTCAACACCCTTAACAAAATAGACTTCCCAGGATTCTTTGGAGGAAGCCATGATTGTTTAAAGTGATATGATACTGCTATAAATGTATAGTGCAGATGAGACTCTTGATTATGCCAACAGAGTCTGATTTAAGCAACAGCTCTGTACCTCCAAAACAGCGAGAAGTGCTCAAGGTGAAACTTTGAGAAGATTGTGGTACAAGTGTTTGGGAAGCTCTTATACTAGGAGATCAGTGAGATCACTGGTCAATCCAACTTTGGTGCTGCTGAATGTGTCCTTGGATAAGAAATCTAGATTTTGATCATAAAGAGTTGTTGAATCACTTACTCTCGGCTGCACGAGCACCGAGGGCTCAGAATTGGGAAGTACTGCAAAATGCAGATGTTGACCAGTGGTATCAAAATGTTTGGCAACATCCCCTCTTAAGGGTAAATAGGGGACAAAAGATAAAAGACCTTTTTGAGAAAATATGGAAAGTGCTTACTGACAACACAAAAGTAAAAGATAATGCACCCAGGCTGGAGATCCTCTGGAATATGGCTCTTTTGAGCCATCTCAAAACCATGTAATAAAAAATCTGACAAAGAAAACCCTGTAAAGAAAACAGAAAGAAGAAAGTATTAAGATCATCCGTATGTGTAGCTGCTTAGCTGTTTGTTTTATTTTTAATTTGCATCTTCAAAGAATTTAATAAAGCGTATCTAAAAAAAAAAGATGGCATCCTTAAAAAATTAAACTGTTCGGCAGATGCCCACAGGTGAAACCTTACATACAAATGGCAAACAGGAAGCATAGAAACCAGGATGTTGGACTTGATTTGGACTTTGGGTCTGACACAGCAATGATGTTCTTATATTCTCTGTAAAGGAGAAATTGAGGCCTTCAGCTTTTAGGCACCAGGTTGATAAAGACTGTCATATACAGATTTGCATTTCTGTATCTTTGCATTCTTAAAAGTTCACCTCACTGATGAATCCATATAGAGAAAGTGCTAGCAGGGCTGTTTTCAGTTGAGGGTTACTGACGAGCAACACCTGGACACGAGCATTTAACTTCGCCCACATGTAAAACAGCGCAAGATGGAAGCAGTTCTAGCATTTATGTGGTTTGGGCAAAGCCAAGTCGAGTCCTTCTGTGAGAATCCTTGGGACAGCCAAAGAAGAAAATTGCTCTTGGGTGTTCACTTATATCAGGCATCCCCAAACTGTGGCCTTCCAGATGTTTTGGCCTACAACTCCCATGATCCCTAGCTAACAGGACCAGTGGTTGGGGAAGATGTGAATTGTAGTCCAAGGCATCTGGAGGGCCGAAATTTGGAGATGCCTGACTTATATTCTCATGTAATAGAGGAACAAAACGCTTTCAACACAAACAACAGAATCTAAGTCTATTAATTAAAGAACAGGGAGGAAAAATCCTGTTAGGTTAGGCAAAAACAGCTACAGAACACTGTATTTATCTATTTCATGAAATTTGTACACTGCTTGATTGTAAGAACAAAACAAACCTCAAACTGGTTCACAGAACAGCAAAATCAAGAAAAATACACACACAATGACATTATTATTTATCTACCATTCGTTAATTCCATGAATCAGCTGCCCCATAATCTAGGTTCTTTGGACAATGAACTCTTGTAAAAGATTAAAATTCATGAATCTGGTAGAATACCCATTATTAATTTGAGTGTGGGTTGGGTAGAGGAAGGAACTGTATATTATAGGGTAGACACCTGGAGCTAAAGTGCACTATATAGAGGAACCCTGTAACTGTGTCTGGGGTATCCTGTGTCAGGTCTGGAGATGCCATCCCTGCAATAATCTCTCCACATACTGTATAGTGCTTCACTTTCCTCCATAGACTGTCATTCAGTCCCACAAACCAGGGGCAGCCAATGTGCCTTCCAGATGCCGATGGACTACAACACCCATTCTACTAGACCATTGGCCGTGTTGGTTTGGGGATGATGGGACATGGAGTCCAGCAACTCCCAGAGAGCACCACATTGGCTTTTCTGGCTACAGACAAAAGTAGAGAGGTGCACTGGGACACTCTTTTGGGGAGTGCCTAAATCTTCTCCTGGCACTAACCATTCAGAATTAAGCCTGGTCTTGTCCATTGATCTATTGATCACATTTCTCCTGGGAGATCCCTGAAGGCAACTGTCCTCTCATTACATAAGAAGATGTCTTATGTTGTGTCCATCTAGCTTTGTATGGTTTTCTTCGGATGCTTGGGAATGAATATGGGGCCTTAAGAACATAAGAAGTGCCTGTTGGGTCAGACCAATGGCCAATCTATTTTCATGGTGGCCACCCAGGTGCCTACAAGGAATGGGCTTGACCACGAGAGACAGACTGCAGCACAGCTAGACAGCTAAACAAATACTCGTGTGCATGCCCTCAATGGAGCTAAGAGGAAGGCATGTTTGGCAAATCCTTACCGTGATCAGTTCCCACCCGCAAACCTATGTCCCCACTGTGGAAGGACGTGAGGATCCAGAATTGGCCTCCACAGTCACTTATGGACACACTGTTAAGACCATATTCATGGAAGACAATCTTACTTAGGTATCACCAAAGAAGAAGAAATTGATGGGAGGGAACAACACACAGTGAAAATATATCCAATGAAGTACCCCCAGACTTATTCTTTTGGCTGGCAATGTAAATTCTCAGACTATTGCAACCTATTATGGTGAACTGAAATTATTTCTTCCATGAAGATCTTAAGAGACATATCATTTAATGTTGAGCACACTGACTTTCAGGGCAGTAATTCAACCAGGATTTCTCCAGAGCCCACAGCTGTGAATCAACCCTGTCACCAGGCGTCAGGGTTACAGCAGCAGCACTTACGGATTTAGGATAGTGAGTCAGAACAGAGCCTCAGGGCAAAATGCCTCTTGTCTAAACCATGGTATGGATCTCTCAGCTGGGAGTACTGGCAACCTAAGAGTGCCGTGCATGGGATGTGCCTGTAATAGACAATCAACCGTTGCTGTGAAGGTAAAACGGGAGAAGTATAATGGCATCTGCAAAGCGTAATACATTGCAATGAGCTAGTTCATGGCTTGTGACATAGACAAAGGCTCATCCACACTGGGGTTTTTAAGGTGGGTTTGAAGTTGCTTGTGTTTGTTTCGGTTTTGTGGCGTCCACACAATATATTCTTTATCCACGTTGCAGCCTGCACTGCCTACCTCACCCCCCATTTGAATTTTCCTGATCTGAAGATAATCTGATAAGGGAAGAAAATCCAGTATAAAGTCACATTACCTGACTGCAGATGCATTGCATTTTTGTATAATAATAATAATAATAATAATAATAATATATTATTTATACCCCGCCCATCTGGCTGGGTTTCCCTAGCCACTTTGGGCGGCTTCCAACAGAAAAATGAAATAAAATAATCTATTAAACATTAAAAGCCTCCCTAAACAGGGCTGCCTTCAGATGTCTTCTAAAAATCTGGTAGCTGTTTTTCTCTTTGACATCTGATGAGAGGGCGTTCCACAGGGCGGGCGCCACCACCGAGAAGGCCCTCTGCCTGGTTCCCTGCAACTTGGCTTCTCGCAACGAGGGAACCGCCAGAAGGCCCTCGGTGCTGGACCTCAGTGTCCCGGCAGAACGATGGAAAGAAAAACAGTAACTATAGGAAAAGAATCAAAATATCACCATTTGCAAACATTGATAACTTTAATAGTTTTTTTTTTTAGAAAAGCACAAATATGACTGTACTTTAACAAAGGCATTTTCACCCTACCCAAATAATAATAATAATAATAATAATAATAATAATAATAATAATAATAATATCAACAATTACATGTATAGTGAGGCTCATAAACAACAAGGAGCATTGTAGTAGTGAAAAAGTAGTATAGATTTGGTTTGCTTAAACCAGTTGAAGACTTATACAAGATGTTATGCAAACCCCGGGTAAAACACAGAAGCATTCTCAATGTTTTGCCCTCTGTTCAGAAACCCCAGTTATCAAGAACATGTTTTATTACAAGAATAAGTTTCTGTAGAACAATTCATACAAGATAAAAATGGTACAACTGTAGACCTTTCCAAAGAAAGAAAGAGAGAGAGAGAGAGAGAGAGAGAGAGAGAGAGAGAATATAAAGATTCCATCACAACACTCTGGATAGCAGTATCTAGCTCAGGTGTAGGGAACTTCTGATGACGTGGCTTCTTCTGAAGGATCACCTGACAGCAGCAGCACGGTGCTAAAATGAACTGGTAGCTGGATCTTGGAGAGACCATTTGAATTTCCCACAATGCATTGAGAAAGGGTGTTGTTGGAAATAAAAAATGGCAGCTCCAATACTCAAATTGCCTGGCCTGCATCAAAATGCTGGGTGAAAAAAGTTTAAAGGTAAAGGGGGCCCAGGGCAGGTGTGAGTAGTAGGCCCTCCTAGAGTACTAGGCAGTTGCCTGAGCAACCAACATGGTGGCACCATGCCAGCTGGCCACTCTCTAGGCTCAAAACATCTCAGCTAATGGCATCCAGAAACTCTTCCACCTGCCTCTTCCACCTGCAGTTGTACATCTGTTTCCACCTGCCTCTTCCACCTGCAGTTGTACCTCAGAAGCCGAACATAATCTGTTCCAGAAGTCCATTCGACTTCCAACATGTTCGGAAACCAAAGCACGGCTTCGGATTGGCTGCAGCAAGTTCCTGCAGCCAATCAGAAGCCGCAGAAGCCCTGTTGGACGTTCAGTTTCCAAAGAACGTTCTCAAATCAGAACACTCACTTCCGGGTTTTGATCGTTCGGGACCCAATTTGTTCAGGAGCCAAGATGTTTGAGATCCAAGGTTTGACCGTATTAGGGTGCTGCAGCCAGAGACTTCATTTGCAGCACATGCCACAGTACAGATGACAGGATTCTTCTTTGTAGTTGAACACCTGTCATGTTAGATTACTTAAAAAAGCGGAAAGAACATGCTTGCAACACTGATGGCCTTTTTTGTGTGCAAAACCTCACAAACACCTTAAGAGCTTTCAGCACATTGCAAAAAAAAAAAAAAATAGGGAGAAAGAACACACACTCACCAAAAAAAGTTCTGCAAAATAGTGAAAAATAAATAGATTAACCACCCACTCACCATAGAACGATCCACATGAGAAATTTACATCAGAATTATGATTTGTGTCCAGAATCCCAAGAGTGCATAACCTTTGCTTTGGCCCTAGGGACCCAGGTGGTGCTGTGGTTAAACCACTGAGCCTAGGGCTTGCTGATCAGAAGGTCAGTGGTTCGAATCCCTGCGACGGGGTGAGCTCCCGTTGCTCGGTCCCAGCTCCTGCCAACCTAGCAGTTCGAAAGCACGTCAAAATGCAAGTAGATAAATAGGAACCGCTACAGCGGGAAGGTAAACGGCGTTTCCATGTGCTGCTCTGGTTTGCCAGAAGCAGCTTTGTCATGCTGGCCACATGACCTGGAAGCTATACGCCGGCTACCTCGGCCAATAATGCGAGATGAGCGCCGCAACCCCAGAGTCGGTCACGACTGGACCTAATGGTCAGGGGTCCCTTTACCTTTACCTAATACTGGAAACTCCTCTGCATGAACAGACTCAGGGGAGCTAAATAGCCCAAGCTCACCACCCCCACTGTGTAGAGAGTCTCTCCACACCACCGGCGGTCACTTCTGGGAACAACCCGGTTTGGGGAACACACTGAGAAATGGGGGAGACTTACACAGATCAGCACCTGATCATTTCTGTTCCAGCCAACCCTGATCTCAGCAAGATCAGGGGACCTGGTTGTGCAAGCGTCCCCATTCTGCAGACTCGCGGGCAGATGCTCACACCCTAACACACATTTTCTGCAGGAAAGGAATAGTGATGATGGCTAAAAGCCCTGGTCTGCTTCTCTGTCAACACAGCAAAGCCTTACATGCAAGGAACAAGTGGGTAGGATTGTAAGTCCTAAGAACAATGGCCCACCTAGTCCAGAATTCTGTTCTCACAGTGGCCAGCCAGAAGTTTATTGGAAGCCTGTAAGCAGGGCCTGAATGCAACAGCACAGTCCCCACTTGTGACTCCTAGTAATCCAAGGCATACTGCCTCCAACAGGGTAACGCAGCCTTAACCTCCATGAATTTGTCTAACCTGCTTTTGAAGGCAACTCAAATTGGTGCCCATCACGACTTCCTGTGCTGGTAAATTCCACAGTTTGGCTATGCACTCACTCACATAGTATTCAAAGTTCATGCATTTAAGATTAAAAGGTTGTGCTCTCCCTAATAAGAAGCTGCTACAGTGCATGGTTTCATTCATTTGTTCCTTATACAGCTGTGGCCATTCACCACTGCATTACATTGGTACCTTGGTCCCCAAACTTAATCCGTTCTGGAATCTGTGTTCTAAAACCAAGGTGTGCTTTCCCGTAGAAAGTAATCCAAAATGGATTAATCCGTTCCAGACTTTTAAAGACAACCCCTAAAACAGCAATTTAACATGAATTTTACTATCTTTTGAGACCATTGATCCATAAAATAAAAGCAATAATCAATGTACTGCACTCTAAAATAAACAAGACAGTATTGCAGATGATAAAAATTAAAAAATAATAATATTTTTTTTCTTACGGGCACTGATGATAGTCATTGTTTGGATGGGGGGCTTTTATCCATTTCTGCAGTCACACAATCAACCGGGAGCTGAACTGAATTCCACACAGTCCCAAAAACGAAGTCACAAGCCACAGTCACAAGTCAGTCCCATAAAACAAAGAACAAGTCACAGTAAAAAAAAATGAAAAAAGCCACACAAACAAAAATGCAAGAAAATAGTAAAAACAAAAGCTCCAAATATCACCTCTGTGTTGCACGGGTGCTCGGGACTCAACAGCCGACAGACTCAACAGGAAGCCTCTGGTTAGCAGCAGGGGACTCAATTTACAGACAGAACATACTCAACAGGAAACAGAACATGTTCAGCTTCCGAGGCTAAGTTCACAAACAGGAACACCTACTTCTGGGTTTGCAGCGTTCTGTTTCCAAGTTGTTCATAAACTAAGCTGTTTTAAAATCAAAGTACCACTGTACTAGAAATGGGTAGCGCTTCATCATCTAAGCCAGGGGTTCCCAACGAAATTTTCTCGAGGACCCCTCATCGAGCCGCTATTGTGACAAGGACCCCTATTAATTCCTAATCCTAAATCTAATTCCTAATTCCTAATCTAATTTTTCCAGTAAGCTTAACACTGATCTTGGAAGGGTTAGGTTCAAGGGACGCTGACGATGATTTAGGTTCAATGGACACTGGCAAGATCGGTTCGAGAGTCACTGACTTACTTGCTTGAACATCAAATGCATTATCTTCCTCTTCATCTGTAGGCCATTGTCGTTTTAACGAACTACTTTTTAACCAACGGTCCATTTTTAACTACGCGAACTGTAGCTTCCGCGAAAAACAACACTTTGTTTACAAACACTACTGTTCTGCAAAGAGGCAGCGCGCGCCAGGGAGGAGGGAGGGGAATGGAGAAGACAGGGTACCTGCGCAGTAGCGCACAAATGAAGCCGATGCGCGCAAAGCATCTTGGGGAGGTGAGCGTTAGTAGAATGCGCGTGCTGCCTCTTTGCAAAACAGTAGTGTTTGTAAAGCGCCACCTAACGGCATACAGCAGAACTACTGCCTCTATCTAATTCTAGTTTTGCGCTAGACTCTGCTCATGCAGGAAGCGGCCAAAACAAAAAATCTGTTATCATACAAAATATATTTAATATTTTTTTTATTCTAATAGCATCTTGCGGACCCCTCTGGCATAGCTCGCGGACCCCTGTTGGGAACCACTGATCTAAGCAAAGAGAAGCAGATTAAAACTGTGAGGACTCTAAATGCAAAATTAATTTTTTTCAAAGGTTTTTTATTTTATTTTTACTGAATTCATTTCACAGGCCCTCCAGTTCTGTGATTACCTGCAGGACACTGGGCAAAATTACATTATCAGGGAAATGATGTGAAAAACAGAACTGCTTTACACATTAATAATTCCCCTGCAGGAAAATGTGGAGAAGTTATAAAGATCTTGAAATACTCTAGGATACGCAGAGGAAGCTTTCATAGGAGGGAAAAACACACAGCAAATCACGGAACTAGGATAGTCAATTTCATTTGTCCCTTCCTAGGTCCATTAATTCCAACAATTCTCCTCTGAGCAGAATTTAGTCGGATATAACCCTTTGATAGCCTTATCCTCAATTTGTCCAATTGTAAAGCCATTCATTTTGGTGGCCATCACTGCCTCTTGTGGGATACCACAGAATATTAGTAGCAGTTTGGTCTTAAATCAGTAATTGAGATATGTGAGACCATTACTAATAATATTAGCAAACTGTGGGTATGGAAAATATGGGGTGGAGAGAGATAAGAACTACTTCTCTGTCTTGTTTTCTGAAAACACTACACTCATGCAATGAAATTACATCACTCGCTCTTTAAAAAGACAGCTTAGTTCTTTTCTCCACAATTTGTCTGCTCTTTTTTCCAAGGCTGAATGATCTCTTAAAATTTGGTCTAGTCCGTCGGCAAACAAACACAAACACTGTTAATTGCACTTAGATTAAAACCCACAAATTAGCTAAAGCAAAGCATTGTTATCAGCAAATTCATCAAGCAGCACAGGGAGCCGACTGGGTAAAAATAAAATAAAATAAGTACAATTGTGTGTAACCATGGTGAAATGGTTACTGGTGGTGCAAAGTTTGTCTTTGCTGCAAAAATGTGCCAGAGCTGCTGAAACTCCTATGAATATCTAATCAATCTAATCATGAAGCTAGCAATAGGCCTGCAACAAAACAAAAAAGCACTCAGGAGCGTGAAACTAAAGTCATTTAGTTTTCATTAGTGGTTTGGAATGGGAACTGACGGGGGAGGGGTGAACTGGGGAAATTTGGGTTTGAGCAGTAGACTCACAGAATCGTAGAGCTGGAAGGGATCTTGAGGGTCATCTAGTCCTATTTCCTGCAATGGAATCTCAACACTCGGTCTCCCATCCAATTTGAAACCAGGCCAGACCCTGCTTAGCTTTGCAAATGTGCTGCTTGAACAAATGATGACTGATGACTTGATGGAAAATAATGGTAAGGCAAGAAAAGATGTATTGCTAGTCAACTGTTTAAAAGGTAGGTCTGATGCATAAATGGGGGGGGGGGAGTTAGACGATGCCTATAAATATTCACTAGCCATACTGATATTTTCCTTCTACTGATACCTCTTCCATCATTTTTAGAGGTTTCACTGCATCCTCCATCTTTATCTCTGCAGTTGTTTATGACAGAAGTTTCCCGGTCCAGTCCTATGAGCATTTTTCTCCCTATGTTCCATGGGGCTTTCTCCCAGGAAGATATGTGCACAGGATTTCAGCCTCTGACTCTGCCTTCCATGCAACAACCACAGTGCAATGATCTTGAGAATCAGGCCGTTGCTTATTAATGGATTAATCCTCACAGCATTTCCAAATGCAATAAAGGAAATGTTCACCAAAATGTACATCCACTTTTGGAAACACTGAAATATTTGACTGCAAAAAAATGATAATAAATAAAAACACAAAGTGCACTTTTATAGCATTCGTCATGATTATATTTTTATATGACATGCTAACTGAAACCATGTTGCCAGTGCAGGGAGAACACTCATTAACCTGCTGATAACAACAGCCACTCAAGTGTGCAGAACCAGAAGGTTGGCCAGAAAAATAATACAGATGCTTTTGAGGAATAATCACATAAGGTCTGAAATTGGGGGGGGGTGAGCTTTGGGAATGGGAAGAGGTAGAAGACATATAAGCAGTACAAACGATGGCTTGGAACTGGGGTGGAGAACCTATGCCAGGAGTGTACAGTGGTACCTCTACTTACAAATAACTCTACTTACGAATTTTTCTACTTACAAATGGAGCTCCGTCCGCCATCTTGGATGCGGTTTAGATAGGATTTTTTCTACTTACGAATTTTTAGATAGGGTTGCTTCGACTTACGAATTTTTCTCCCAATGCATTCCTATGGGATTCAACTTACAATTTTTTTCGACTTACAAATGTGTGTTTGGAACGCATTAAATTCGTAAGTAGAGGTACCACTGTAGTGACAAATTTAGAAGTGCAGTGTCCCTTCCTGCTAGTCCTAGTCATGCCCCCTCACAGCTATATCCCTTCTACAATTATATAACTTTCTAAAATATTACTTTTTAGAACTACCATTTTCTGTGCGTGTCCACAGAGTGTTCCAGTATCTTCTTTCAGAGTGACTTGAGTTGTGTGGGTTTTTTCCCATGAAGTTCCATTTTACAACCTTCTCCTGAAACTGAAGCACCTTGTGTTCTTGGTGTCCCTAAATGCTTAGCTTGAGAACATACAGAGGCTACAAAAGCTCCTCTTTCCGGGTGATTCTAGAACACTGGAAACAGGGACCTACAAGAGGAATGGTAACAGATCGGTGACATCTCCATAAGCCACTACACCATTGCCTTTGGACCTCTATGTGCTGCAGTAGTGATGCTGATAACCAGCCGTCACTGTCTGATTGTTTTTTGACTGTGTCTGACAAGCAAGCAGGTGGTAGCAATGATGACTCAGAGAAGTAGCAGGTGGCAAGTGAGTGCAGAGCAGTGAGTGGACAACTGGAGCCCTCCATATGGTGCTGGACTACAACTCCCATCCTCCCTGTCTATTGCCCATGCTGGCTGGGTCTGCTGGAAACTGGAGCCACAAGAATAGGTTCTCTATCCCTGGTTTAGAACAACAGCAAAAAAAAAAAAAAAGGTCTTCTCCTAATTCCCTTTGACATTAGTTTTTATACAAATATCTCTATGGACCTGGTGAAAGAGTGGCATTGGTTTCTGAGCCACAGACACACAATAACATCTCATTCTGTTCTAGACCATCACAGACTTTGTTCAATGCAGCTGGGTTAGAAGACATTAGAATCTCTCTCTGTGCATGAGAGAGTGGCTTCAGGATTGTCACCATTATGTTTCTCCATACTGTATAACCAAGATCAATACAAGACTCTATCAATATTGTTACAAGCCTCTATTTCATTATCTGATCCTGAACTTCCACCATGTTATCCTTCCAGACTCAGGGTTTTCAGATTTATGCAACTGGATTGTACAACTTTCTAGACACCTGAGCCGTTTTCTTTCCCCCGGCAGGAGGAACTGCTAGGAAAGTAACCGTATCTACAAAACCGACTGAAATATTTCAATGTGCCTTTGTAATGGACAACAAAAAAGGGGTACTCTCCACATGCTGCCTTGCCAGAACCTTCCTGTCATTTAAAAATAAAAATTAAAACCAGTTCTGCATGTCTACTTGTCCAGTGCCTATGGAGGGCAAGAAAAATATTGCTGCAGAACGTAAGGAGGAAAAGTATTCACGTACAAAGCTCCAGTTCAGGAGTAATTAGATACTTAAAACCAAAGAGAAATGAGAGAAGCAACAAATTCACTAGCCAGCAAGCACCAGAGCCCTTGGGGAGCACACCTGCCTTTTCTTTTGTGTGCGTTGCAGTTTGCATGATGGGGAAAGGCTGTAGCTCAGTTGTGAAGCCTCTGCTTTGCATTCAGAAGGTCTCAGGTTCAATCCCTGGCAACTCCAGATAGGAGATGGGGTAAAGTCCCTCTGTCTGAAACCCTGGAGATCTGCTGCCAGTCAGTAAGACAATAGCGAGCTAGATTCACTGGCTTTTCATGTTAAGCTTTACATTTAATTGATTATGCTGCTAATGAGATGCTTCCTCCCGACATCATTTACAAAGGACCTCAAGGGTGGCTCCCCGGCCTCATTATCTTTTGGTCACCTATTGTTAAGCTTGTTCTTAGCTAACAAGGGTCTACCTACAAATATTTAAAAAGATTTACATTTGTATATAGGCATGTGCGCATATATATATATATATATATATATATATATCTACATACATACACACACACACTCTGCGCTGATGAAACAGCAACTGTCCACCTCCCCTAGCTGTTGTCCTTTCTTCTCAGAACGTGAAGGCATACACAACTCCAACAACAACTATGTTTCCAATTGTGGCTATAATTGCAATCCATAACAAAATGGCGTCATTTGAAGAACGGGAGGCATCTTCAGGCTGGTTCGGCATTGAAGCAGCTGCATGGACGTTGCCAGAGGAATTAAACAAGGAGTATTCCGTACTAAAGTCCTCGTTGGGCGAATCCATGAAGGCTCCTCCCATAACTGGAAGCTGTGGAAGAATAATTTAGAACATTAGGGTCAAGAATTGGAGGAAGAGGTCCATAAATAGAAACTTGTTTGCTGTTTGCTGTTGGTTTACAACTCCCATCACCTGCTGTTTGTGGTGGAGTTCAACAATATCTGGTGATATAATGGTGAGGATTGCAAAAATATACCTTAAAGAGAGGTGCAAGACTCCTAACATGCAGGTGTCCTCCAAAGGACTCCTAACATGCAGATGATGGGTTTCCAATGTGTTATAGTAGAGGTGCATGAAGTGAGGCATACCTTCCAAGAGCCCTGGAAAAAACAGGGCATCCCATTTGTTCATATGAGACCTTGGCGGCCATTTTGGGTGCTGCGGTCTCATGTGCTCTTGCCCCCCAAAAGTGTTTTCTTTGGGGTGAAAGTGAAGCATGGGTCACGTAACTTGCTACGAGCACATCCCAGAAGATGCACTTCCCAGTTTTGTGTCAGAAAAAGTTGGACAGTATGGTGAGGTAACATTAGTTAGTGGAAGGAAGTGAGGGAGAGAGGGCTAGCAAGTGGCTAATTTTGCCCATTAGTCCTGGTTTCTGAAGGCCTGATGTGCCAGGCTGGTGATTCTATCCTCACTAAAGCCAAGCCCTCCTTTCTCTGTATGAGATCTGTTCAAGAGTCATTCTTCCAGAATGACCATTTCAGTAAACAGGCCTTGTCCAAGATAAATATTTGATATGGGATTTCAAGCTTCAAACATAGTATCTTACATAGTTTTTGGTGGGAGGGGAAAACATATTCATGTGGACACACAATTCAGCATGTCCAAGTGCCTTCTTGATCCCAGGCAAGAAACCAGTACTTTGGGGGGGGGCGTGAATTAAGAGTCTTTTCCTTCAGATGAATTTAAATTCTAATTCAGAGTTTGTCTGGAGCCTGAGACAAATTCTGCCATGAAAGCTAACAGCTGGGCTTGAAGTTCCAATGACAGGCAGCCTCTGCCACAGCCATTCCCCACAAATTCTGCAGTCAATTAAGACAAAGTTAAGCATCTGATATGACAAGACCCATCATTTAAGAGAATTTTAAGAAACTTTAAGAGATTGAGCTGGTGTGGCCTCATGTCCTATTTTAAAAAGACGAGTCCTCAGCTTGAAGGGCTGCCAAGCCATGAAACTCACTGAGTTAATAGAATCTAACCTCAGAGAGGATTGCTGCATGGATAAAATGAGAACAGCACCCTCCATCTTTGCCACCCTGAGCTGCTTGAAGAAGTTTGGGGTACCACATTGCTTGGCACCTCAGTACCCAAGGGAATGTCTCCTCCCATATGATGCCACGCTTGACAATGGAGCCCCTCATCCAAGTGTCTTCTCAATCAGAAAGACTTTGAGAAAGAGAACATTTCTCAGTGGTGTTCTGTAAGCCTGGGAATACCAGTTACTGGAAACCAAAAGAGTCAGGAGGAGTGCTGCTGTGCTCAAGTGCTACTTGAAGACTTCACATGTGCACCTGGTTGACCACTGTGATAGCAGGATGCTTGACTAGATGAGCCACTGGCCCTAATCCAGTACATTCTTACATTCATTCTTGCTGGGTTATGAAATGCTCACCCAAGGGAAACTGGCTTGGGAGTACCGACATTGTTTTTTTTTTTATAATATTCTTATTAATTTTTTATATAAACACAAACAAAACATAAAACACAACAATATATATATTTTCTGTCCCTCCATCCTCCCTTCCCCCACCAGTCCACTTCTGCCACCAGTAGGACCAGTAGGCGTTGAGAGCCGAAGGGGTCCATTTTAAGGCTAAGTTCGTCCTCCCCCCTCCTCCTCCACCCCCGGCCCCCCCTGCCACCAGAAGGCCAGGTGCGGAAGAGCAGCATGGTTTGGATTTCCCCCAGCTGTTCCTTAAACACACACATATAAAACAAACAAATAAATTTACCAATTCTTATATCTTAACATTATACTTATGGGTTCCTCAGATCTCTTCTTCCTGGTCTTCCTAATTTCTTAACATAATTGTGGCGGATTTTCTATTCATGACTAAAACCTTTTCCTTTAAATATTCACATTATCCTCCTCCTTTTTCGTGCCCCCTCCCCACGGATCCCCTCCTGCCACAAGGTGAATCCATGAGGTGCGGCCTTCCAAAGGAGATCCATTTTTGTGTCTGGGTTTCCCTCCACCCCCTCCTCTCTCCTCAGAGCACCCGGGAGTACCGACATTGTTGTCGTTTAGGCATCAAGCGAAGCCTTTTCTGTTCTCCCAGCTTTCACGGTAGTGTTAACTTCTGGCATTTTGCTAATCATGTTGTTAGTATGTTATCAGCTCTTGATTTTATTGCGTTTTCTTGGTGTGGTTCATTTGGATGTTAGGACTTATTGTGGACTTCCGCTGCATATTATTGTGTTTTTAAACAAAAAATGTTACCCCAATTCTCTGGAGAAGATTCAGGACACACAGAGACTGAGGGATGGGCACACAGTCCCACTGGAAGAAATGTTCCACTTGCACAGTTATTTAGTTGAACACTGCCCTAGGTGTCTAATACCAGTATAGTTGTACCTCTGGTTATGAACTTAATTCATTCTGGAGGTCTGTTCTTAACCCGAAACCATTCTTAACCTGAGGTACCACTTTAGCTAATGGGGCCTCCCACTGCGGCACGATTTCTGTTCTCATCCTGAGGTAAAGTTCTTAACTCGAGGTACTACTTCCGAGTTAGCAGAGTCTGTAACCCGAAGTGTTTGTTACCAGAGGTGTTTGTAACCCAAGGTACCACTGTATAGTTAAAAATCTTCTGTAGTACTGTGTGATTTGAATAAGTGAGCACAAAAGGAAATTGTGTAAGAAGAGCAGATCTTGTCAAATGAGCAACTGGGAAAACCCAGAGTTCTCTTCCTTTGGGGGAAGCTGGGGGAATTACTCTTCTTAATTGTCCATGTGAATCATTGTTACAGAAAGCTCTCAAAGTCTAGTGGTTTGAGAGCCTTTATCAGTGAAGAAAGACACATCAGAGCTGGCCCTAAGCCCAGATAGCCAAATAGCTAAGGGGACCGATTGGGTTTCTAACATGTCTCTACTAGGCAAGCTTTAGAGAAGATTATTCTTATAATTGGGCAATGTGCTATTTGTAGCAAAGCCCCACAATACATCATCTTTCCATTTAAATTGTACCCTCGGTGCCTTACTTTCCCCAGGGTTGGCAGAAAATCTTAAGACATCAGTGTCAAGCCCTTTACAAGACATTTAGAAAAGGAGCTTGGAAAGGGGTGTTTTAGACTATGTTTTCTGTATTCACAAAACAATCCCTAGAAAAAGTTCAGGGAACAAATGAAATGATGCTTGTGGAAATTGATTTTGTTTGGCACAAACATATACTAGCTGCGGGAAAACTGAACGATGTGGTTTAAAGCAATCTTTAGGTTTCCGATCCCAGCATCCAACAGGGGACTCTGCCAGATTGTCTTGTTTTATCGAGCATTCATCTTGTTTGGATGGTGGTTTTAGGATGTCGCCCAACACTGCCATTATCCAGTGCATTTTCCTGTCACTTTCCTTGCCACAAAACCCCCACTTCTTTGGGAAGCGGCTTTGTTGCGCAAGACCATCAACTCCACTTTGTATGAATGAATTATAGTGTGATGGTCTAGAAGCAGCCGGACTCAATAGGAAAATCTCTCATTAATGTCTTTCAGTAAGAGGGGAACCAAAGCATGGGGGTGGGTGGCACCGCAGCTCAGCGGTAGAGCTCTGGCTTCACATTCAGAAGGTCACAGGTTCAATCCCCCGGATCTCCAGTTTAAAAAAGGGTCAGGTGGCAGGCAATGTGAAAGACCTCTGCTTCGGAGAGTGGACAGCCACTGCAACTCAAAGTTACGAATACGGGGCTACAGTGGTACCTCTGGATACGTACTTGATCCGTTCCCGGGTGCTGTTCTCACCCCGAAAAGTATGTATCTGGAGTGGTGCTTCCGCGCATGCGCAAAGCGCGCAGAACACAGAAGTAAACACTTCCGGGTCCGCCGTGTTCTTAAGCTGAAAATACGCAACCCGCAGCAAACGTAGACAGAGGTATGACTGTATACGGAAAATAGTCGGACCTGCTTTATATGGCAGTTCCCTACATTTCCATCTTTCTACTCACCATCTTGTACATTTCAAGATTATCTCAAGGTCATGCAAGTATTTGTAAACTCTGGGGGAAGATTAAGTACCTTGTATGCTTAAAAAGATTAAGTATGTTAGAATCCATTCCAACGGATCTTGGCCCAGGACAAAGCTGTACGAACAGACGACATCTGTTTTCACCAACAGATTATTGGGAAATAAAAAGGAAAGACTGAAAAAGGGGAAGAAACTCTAAAAATTCAGATTGCAAACAACCCAGACCTTTATTTTTTGGGGGGGGGGGGTAGAGACAGTTCCGGATTTCCCCACCCTACTTCTTTTAATTAAGAAATTCAAAATAAACATGGATCAAAGTGGAAAAGCTTCTCAGATGATCAGATGGTGCCTCCTGAATCGAACTTGAACTCTGGTGGTTTCCTATACAACAATGGAGGCCGGCAGTTCAGTTGAGGGGGCACAGGGCAAGCTGTCTGACACACAGTTCTCTGTCCTCCAACACCTTGCATCACTCCCTGCCCCCCTGCAACTGCTGCCCGAGGCAGCCACTTTATTCTGCCCAATGGGAGGGCCGGCCCTGCAGAGGATTGATGTTTTAGGAGCCATGAGATATTTAAAGGGTTTCTTGCAGGACATCAATACTTTGCACAAGAGATGCAAAGGAAAAGAAGGTTTAAGGTATGCCAGTCTGCGCATATTAAGGAAATGAAGCTTTCTCAAGGGAGCTCAGAGTCTGCAGAATAAATTCTTTCTAATGAAGCACCTATTGCTATGGAAGCAATTGAATTCAAAAAGCACACGGTTGCACACGTGCCATGTAATCCGACCTTGTGGCTCAGCATCTTTTCGTACCATTGTTTAAATGAGAGAGGCCCAACATCACAAATACTTATGATTAGTATGCAATAATGAAAAAAATGTATGCTGTGACCCACCCCCCCAAAGCTAGCATATTTGACACTTATGTAACTAATAATTCTTACATGAAATAATGTAAATTTTCCTCAGACAATCAAGATTCAGAATGAGTGTGCAGTTCCCACTGGTTCCATGTTCTGCTAAATGATAAAAAAATTATATTGCTCCTCCTGGCCCCCTTTACCTCAGCAACCTTCACATTTATGCCTTGAAATGTATATGTTAAAGTATTAATGTGAAAGCGAGCTTTCTCACAAAGGAAATCTCTTTGCTATGGATAAAAATCAGTGTTAAAAGTCAAGTCCAAAAATGTTTTATTTAGTGAAAATAAAAATCTGTGTATACAAAATGCTCCAAATAGCATGATACTGTCAATAAATTCAGCCTGATGCAACCCCACACATTATACAGCTTGCCATTTAAAATATAAAAAAGAGAGAGAGAAAACTGAAAGAGAAATATAATAATGAAATTATATAAAGTGAAACAAACAAGGCTACCAACATACTAAGTAGGTTCACGTTTGAATTTCAATTCATCATAAAATAAATATCTATCTGCGCCAATTTCCCCTTTTGCTCACAGTTGTTGCTCTAAATAACAATAGGATGCAAAAAAAACAGATAGCTGGATGTCAGGGGGTCTCTTTACAGAGAGCCCCCACCCATCATTTTCACCAGCTCATCACCCAGTGTCAGCACCAGCAGCGAGTCAGAGCAGAGGAATGAGGACGTGAGCGGGGTGGAGAGAGGGCTGTCGTATGCTACAGAGCCCTCTGAGGGAGAGCTAGGGGAGGAGGAGCTGAGACAACCATCAGACACAGGGCGGCCGTTTCCCCCGACGCCTGAATTGAGTCGTGCAGCCAGAGCCTGTGCTAGGTATTTTTGCACCCTAGGCGAGATCACCTTCTGGCGCCCCCCCCCTAATAAAAAATAAAATAATAAAATAATAAATAAAAATAAAAATATAAAAGTAGAAAAAATAAAAATAGAAAATAGAAAAATAGAAAATAGAAAAAATAAAAATAGAAAATAGAAAAAATAAAAAATAAAAATTAAAAATAGAAAAAATAAAAATAAGAAAATAGAAAAAATAAAAAGTAGAAAAAATTAAAATTAAAAATAAAAATGAAATAAAAAACAGCTGAGAGGCGCAGCGAGGTGGCCCCAGGCTCACGCTCCCCACGCGTCTCCGGAGCTTTGCGCGGGGAGCATGAGCCTGGGACCGCCTCCACTGCGCCTGAAGCCGCTCAACAGGTGACAGGCGCAGTGGAGGCGGCCCCAGGCAGCACCAGGGGGCGGCGGGCGGCGGGTAGGCTGGCCAGACCCCCTCCATTTTAGTGCCCTAGGCAGCTGCCTAGTTTGCCTTAATGGACGCGCCGGCCCTGGGCATGCTAGAACCTGTAGGGCAAGGGGGCGGCATTTTGGGGTCCCCAGGCTCTTATGGTGGGTGAAGACCAGGAAGAAGCCATTGCGAGGTTCTGATACAGACCGAGCAGTCATGTTTCCCGATACTCTTGCACTGTAAATAGCATGCAGAATAAAACTCTGAAAGGAAAGATGAAGTGGAGTGTCTTTACTCATGAGTAGCCGCAACCCTCTCTGACACTGTGTAATGTTTCATGCTTTAAAATGTTTATATTTATGTGCTAAATTAGTTAAAGAACTAGGCCACTAATCATAAGATTGTTGGTTTAGGGTAAAGTAACTGCCTTTTGGTTCCAGAAGGTAAAGCTACTATTGGTTCATTTAAGGTGCTGTATTTGGATCCTCTGTCTTATTGGTTTCCTCCAAAAGGCAGCACTGTGATTGCCTGATATTGTTCCCTCCAAAATGTATCCCTTTCTAGCTATTCCCCCGTCCCTATAAATGTAGCTTTCCTCCTCTCAGAGCTTAGTCTTGTTTGCTTTAATAAAGAAGTGTTACTAGAGAACTAGAGAACTAGTAACACGAAAGGCTGGACTAGATGAATCCCAAGCAGGAATTAAGATTGCCGGAAGAAATATCAACAACCTCAGATATGCAGATGACACAACCTTGATGGCAGAAAGCGAGGAGGAATTAAAGAACCTTTTAATGAGGGTGAAAGAGGAGAGCGCAAAATATGGTCTGAAGCTCAACATCAAAAAAACCAAGATCATGGCCACTGGTCCCATCACCTCCTGGCAAATAGAAGGGGAAGAAATGGAGGCAGTGAGAGATTTTACTTTCTTGGGCTCCTTGATCACTGCAGATGGTGACAGCAGTCACGAAATTAAAAGACGCCTGCTTCTTGGGAGAAAAGCAATGACAAACCTAGACAGCATCTTAAAAAGCAGAGGCATCACCTTGCCTACAAAGGTCCGTATAGTTAAAGCAATGGTTTCCCCAGTAGTGATGTATGGAAGTGAGAGCTGGACCATAAAGAAGGCTGATCGCCGAAGAATTGATGCCTTTGAATTATGGTGCTGGAGGAGACTCCTGAGAGTCCCATGGTCTGCAAGAAGATCAAACCTATCCATTCTGAAGGAAATCAGCCCTGAGTGCTCACTGGAAGGACAGATCGTGAAGCTGAGGCTCCAATACTTTGGCCACCTCATGAGAAGAGAAGAATCCTTGGAAAAGACCTTGATGTTGGGAAAGATGGAGGGCACAAGGAGAAGGGGACAACAGAGGACGAGATGGTTGGACAGTGTTCTCGAAGCTACCAACATGAGTGTCACCAAACTGCGGGAGGCAGTGCAAGACAGGAGTGCCTGGCGTGCTATGGTCCATGGGGTCACAAAGAGTTGGACATGACTAAAGGACTAAACATCATCATCATCATCATCATCATATATTCTATCAGTCTCCTCTCATCCAAGCTAAGCATACCCTGCTGCCTCAACCGTTCCCCAGAAGGCTTGGTTTCCAGACCCATGGTCATCTTGGCCATCTTCCTCTGAACACGGTCCAGCTTGTCAATCAATTAAGTTTACTGTACAAATGAATCAGCAGTGATTCTACTTAGACACAAAACTTTTGTTTGAACAACATGCTGCATAATGGTGACGAGTACCCAGCTATCTAATTGGGGGAGAGGATCTGCAAAGCAGAGTTTCGTGTCTCCACACCCTGCCTCTGGACTCCAGAAGGCTATTTTCACATGGTCCCTTCCAAGAAACCCTTAAGGCTTCATCCCTGGAGCAATTCTGGTCTATCTTAATTTAGCAGTCCAAACGCATAACAAGAGTGATACAGACAGGTTGATGGCAAACTCAGTTTGCACGCTTCCATCCATGACCTTGTATTGCTGGTTAATTGTCGAATTAAATCAAAATAACAGAAAGCAGACCTTGGAAACAGCAATGGAAAATCCATTTTCGAAATATACAAAATTAATTACCTCACATTGCTCTTGTAATTACCTCCCATACCATTGTGAAATGAATACTGGATGATTAGCAGAATGTTAAATAAAAAGTCAACACATGCACATTATTTAAAAGTACTTTGCAGAAGGTAAGTATATGCCCATGTCTCTCCCCACTTTATATATTCGAGAACACTTATAAACTATGAAATGGACATGGGCATTTTGGTTTTTGTTTGTTTGTTTGTTTATATATATATATTTTAAAAAAACTCATTTGAGAGTCCTGCTGTCATGGACAATTCACATTTTAGTATTGCCATTGGGCTTACAGTTTGCTGTGGGCAGTGACCTGTCTCTAAATAGGTATATTTACGATTGCATCCCCAAGGTGGCTGGCAGTCAGGTGTTGAGAATGAAGCATTTTCTGCCATTACCCGAAGCAATGACTCTACTCATTTTAGTAAATACATCTCAACTTCCCTCTATAGAATGGCATCCCCAAACAGAATGAACCAGCCCAAAGCTTGTATATCCCCCCTAAGAATATCAACATGCCTTCTGCAGTGAAACTTGGCAAAGTGCCTTGATGTGAGATAACTGGATGGTCATTCAAGTTTTAGATGTTGGACTGTGGTTTGAGATTTAACAGTACTATGAGGTTTATATAACTGCCGCAACACAATAAGCAGAAGAATGTACAGATGACATTAAAGATCTATTCAGTCAAACACCCTGTTTCCTATTTGGGGCTGATTCCTTCCAGGCTGTTGTCAGACCCACTAGCCAAGAACCACAATGCTGTGTAGAAATATACATCCCTCAATACATTCCAAATTATTCTTATTCTTTTATTCTTATTCTTATTTATTTTTTTACACCCTGCGTTTCCCCCGGACAGGGACTCAAGGTGGCTTACAGATAAAATAGGAACAGCTAAAAACAAGGAGAATTTTTTTAAAACATTAATAGTATTAATAATGTATATAATTTTTAGAGATCTATTAAAAACATAACTACAATAAAAACAGCACGGCACCAGCCCTTGTTATAACAGTAATCCAAGCCTAACTGCTATAACTCTTTATTTTATTTATGCCATTTCTCCAACCCCCCTCATCCGAATTATGAAATCTGGGAGGTGTGTTAACCATCGTCTTAGACCCACCTCCCCATGAAAAAAGAGGACCATGTCATTTAACTGGTATTTTCTCCGGATCAACAGAAAGTGCACCAGCCTTAAACACTGGAAAGAAAACATGTGCCAGAAAAATTCTGGGCAGGAGTCCACCCCCCCCAAAAAAACCTGCTTCCCCCCCCCCACAAACTGACAACCCACATTTAGCATCACTTCTGAACTTACCTGTGTGACAAGTAAGGACTGTTTATCCTTCCCTTCCCCAGCCATTGATGCACTCGAAATCACAAACATTCCTTTTGTCCTTGACAGGGAAAAGTTATGGTGTTCCGAATCTTTAACTTTAGAACAGGGAAAAGATTTTCCCTCCCTCTCTCATATTAAAGGAACTAGAGGTCATCCAATGAAGTTGAATTTTGGAAGATTCAGAACAGGCAAAATAAAGTATTTCTTCCCATCCTGCAGAGGCCGATGAGACGGCAGGCCTGCAAGCATCAGGACATCAGTACAACAGCGCTTTTCCTACTTGTGATTTCCAGTAAGTGGCACTGTCTCAAACACATAGTTGTCATAGCTAGGCCATGAACGGCTACTAGCCATGTTTGCCATGTTCCCACTCCTCTTTCGAAGGCTTCTTCTTCTTCTTTGGCGATCACTCATAGCCGAGTAAGATTGTCTTCCATAAACACAGTTTTAACAATGAGTCCGTAAGTGACTGTGGAGGCCAATTCTGGATCCACACGTCCTTCCACAGTGGGGACATTGGTTTCCGGGCGAGAGTTGATCATGGTGTGCATTTGCCAAGCATGCCTTCCTCTTAGCACATTTCTCCCCTGCATCCTGAGTTCGAGTGACTTCAAAGCCCATGACACCTTTGGTAAAGGCTGTTCTCCAACTGGAGCACTCGCAGGCCATTGTTTCCCAGTTGTCAGTGTTTATACTACATTTTTAAAGATTTGCCTTGAGATAGTCTTTTAACCTCTTTTGTTGACCACCAGCATTACACTTTCCATTTTTAAGTTCAGAATAGAGTAGTTGCTTTGGAAGACGATCATCAGGCATCTGTACAACATGACCAGTCCAATGAAGTTGATGTTGAAGAATCATTGCTTCAACACTGGTGATCTTTGCTTCTTCCAGTACACTGATATTAGTTCGCCTGTCTTCCCAAGTGATGTGAAATTTTTTTCGGAGACATCGTTGATAGAATCTTTCAAGGAGTTGGAGATGGCGTTTATAAGTGGTCTGTGTTTCACAAGCATATAGTAAGGTTGGTAGTACAATAGCTTTGTAAACAAAAGCTATTGCAAAATGCTTTAGTTACAGGTAGGTAGCCGTGTTGGTCTGAGTCAAAACAAAATAAAAAAAATTCCTTCAGTAGCACCTTAAAGACCAACTAAGTTTTTATTTTGGTATGAGCTTTCGTGTGCATGCACACTTCATCAGATACCAAATGCTTTGTATGTTCTGGAAATGTTATAACTAGGTTTGAGGAAGTCTAGCTGGACTAGGTGGACCATTGGCCTGATGTTCTTAATCCCTTCCATTTTAGACCAAACGTAGAAGCTGGTCACATGTGTTAATCCCTGGCTCCTGCTTCAGAAGTAGAAGCATGTTTTTTTTTCTTAAACAAAAGCCAGGGAACCAAGAAACCAAGCTCTGTCCCGTTACCATCACCACACATAAGCAAAGTACTCCTCTGGCGAGCATTGCATTCTGAAATCTTTGCAAATAATCTGATAAAGTGTTAAGCTCTGCTGTAAAGAAGAAGAATTAAAACCCAGCTCTGAGATGTATTTCAGGAACCATATGGGAAGCTTTCCCCTTCAACCAGAGCCTCAGAGAAAAATCATAAGGGATCTGTTTAGTTTTGTAACATTTGCCTGGAAAGGAGGCTGAGTAGACTCGCCCTTGCACTGTTTATGTGTGTGCAATTAACATTTTGTGCGGCCAATGTAAATATTTCTTTTTAAAAACAAAAATGCATGGTGCACATTAAGTTTACATTGTTGATTATTTTATTCACAGTGCTGAAAATTCAGCCTGAAAAATAACCAGCCCAACCTACCGTGTTTCTCATATTATAAGACATGTCTTATATTTATTTTTTCCCTCAAAAAAACACACTGTGGCTTATTTTCAAGGGATGTCTTATTTTTTTCTTCCTCCTCCTGCCGCGGCCGGCATTGCTGCTGCGCCTATCACTATGTCTTATTTTCGGGGTATGGCTTATATTCCTTGAATGCTTAAAAATCCTGCTATGGCTTATTTTATGGGTATGTCTTAAAATATGAGAAACAGGGTATGACTCAATCTGTGCCTTTCAGTAATCTTTTCTGAGAGCATTTGCTATTAATCGAATTACTGTCGCTGTGCATTGGTGAGCCAATTCCTTCTAGGGCCTCACGACATATGTACGTTTCGTCATGATCTCAGTTTTAAGAGAGAGAGAGAAAATGTGATTCCATGAGGTGCTATTCAAGTACCTTTTACTCTTGAATAGACCCGCTGAAACGAACAAACCTAACTTAAGCCATGTTCATTCATTTCAAAGGGCCTTCTCTGAGCAAGACTTAGTTGAATGCTACTCATGGCTTCCCAAAATGGCCGCCGTGCACTCTTCCTTGAAATAGCTTGAAGCAGTAACTGATTCAAGGTATTCATCGACTCTTTGTGGTGACTGGGTAACAAGGTAAATCGGGGTGATCCGGCAGATGGGGTTTCCCCCTCACCTCATGAGTTGAAGCTTGATGCCAGTAACACCTTTGAATTGGATCAGGGCAACACATAGCACCGTATCTTGACTTTTCCATACTTTCTCCTGAGAAATGAGCTCCATTAGGCTTTTCTCCTTGAATTGTTTCTATCCCAGCTGGTTATTTTAAGACTTTCGAGAACTAGTACCCGACTTTCCTTGTTTACTTTTCCTCTCCATTTTCCTTTTTGTATGGTGTCTTTTATGGTTCAAGCCAGTGGGCAAAGGCTGTCTTGTTTTTGTTGATCTCATGCAAACTTCTCTGAGAGCCTTATTGATGGATGAGCACATGTAAAATAAAATGCTTTAAATGGACAAACAAGCAGCTCTGACAGCCTGATTGGATGGGATATATCAATGGTTTGAGTACAGGCAAAAAGAATTTTTTTTCTTCAAATAATTTTTATTCATTTTCCAATATTACAAAATCACACACACACACACAAAAAATCAATTCTTGCATTTTTTACTTAACACTGTTGACTTCCTCAAATTCCCCCTCACTGGGTCCATTTTGGAATTCCAATTAAGCAATTTCCATTTTATATCTTAAATCATTCTAACACATTTTATCACTATCACTCAAATATTCTATTCTAAAAGCATCATCTATTCTTCGCCAATAATTAATCAATTTATCCAAATCAAAATTTATTTTCCCGTCCTTCTATCTTCTATTTCTCCCCTTAGCCTAAAATTTATTACCAAGAATTTCCCATGAATTTAAATATCAATTCTTCTATCATACTAACATTTAAACACTTAAAAACTAATTCAGTCCCCCTTCCCCTGGACTCAGGGTCTCCCAGATACTTCAGCGAGTTCCATAAGTCGTTCCAGTTTCGGACCATCTAGATCACAGGCAAAAAGAAATTTTAAACTGATACACAAGTTTGTTTATTACTTATGTATTGCATTTATATTCCACTTTTTTATTTGTGGAGCTCAAGGTGGTTCTCTCCCTCATTTGTTCCCCACAACAACCATGTAAGTAGGTTAGGCTGAGACTGGACCAAGATCAGCTAGTGAGAGTATCATGCGGCTTGGGACCCTCATACCTACGGGACCGCCTCTCCTGGTATGCCCCGGGGAGGACCTTAAGGTCCACAAACAACAATATTCTTGAGATCTCGAGCCATAAGGTGGCTAGATTGGCCTCAACTAGGGCCAGGGCCTTTTCAGTATTGGCCCCAACTTGGTGGAATGCTCTTTCACTGGAGACCAGGGCCCTGCGGGATTTGTCATCTTTCCGCAGGGCCTGCAAGACTGGGCTGTTCCGCCTGGCCTTTGGGTTGGATTCAGTCTGACCCCTGTGTTTTCCTCCCTCATGGTTTGGATTTATGGACTACTTAAAATGAGGCTGCATTTTTAATTTTAATATTGTATTTTAATCTGTATTTTAATTAATTGTTTTCTTTTCTTTTATGTCTTATTGTAATTTTATTGGTGTTAGCTGCCCTGAGCCTGGTTTTGACTGGGGAGGGCGGGGTATAAATAAAAAATTATTGATGATGATGATGTCTGAGTGGGGATTTGAACCCTAGCCTCCCAAGTCCTAGTCCAACCCTCTCACCACTACACTGAACCTGCAACCTCTTTTGACCTCTTTTTGCTGTTGTAGTTCATTTTGCAAATGCATAAAAGACCACCCTTATGTGGGCCATTGATAAGCTTTCCTCCCCACAAGGCTGCCCTCTTGCCTCATAACTCCAGTTCCCCCAAGCATTCGGTAGAGCTTCAATGATGCAACTTGGTTGGTTTAGGAGTCTTTACTTGAAGAGATCCTCTACCTCCATTGTTGATAGATGTCCCCTGAAGCCCAGCAGAGACAGCACTTTCCCCACAGGCAATGAAAGACGTTTTTTATTCAAGGAGGCGTATGGTGACTATTGTAGCCAGGAGGCTGTTCTAAGGGAGCAGCTATTTTAACAATATTCATGCACGCAGGCTCAGTTGACTGCGGCTTCATGGAGAACCACACCCCACAGTTGCATGGAAGGATTTGGAGATTAGGGCCCCAAGAAATGGGAGTGGCTCTGTGAGCATGCAAGGTTACAGAGATCCATCCTCAGATCGCTTGCCTCATAAGAAACGTTCTTGCACATTTGGGAAACGGAGAATGCTGTGGGCAGCGACAAGAGGAACTCCCTCCCCCCAAACTCTTCTGAAGCCTGCCTGACAGTTGCATGCAAGCTTCAAGAGAAAAGACCTATGTGGTTCGATGCAGAAAGGCTGTCTAATTAGCGCTGCGATTTGCATTTCAAATGCATCAGAGTAAAACGGCAACACAGGGCTTTCTCAAACAGATGCTCTCAGGCAGGCTGCTGTTCCACTGGGCTAATGACTGTCATACATAATTAGGTCACTGATTTCAGAGCGTTAGGGGGTTTTACCTTCCTTTTGGGAAAATGTTTACAGTGTATAATGAAAAGGGGTGGGGGAAATGTACTCGAAACCCAGTACCCTAATGAGCGTAAATGATAGGTTTTTTGGGTACAGTATTTCCATTGAGATAAAAACACCAATGCATGATAGAATGATTTAAGGAGCATTGTACAGAAGAGTATAAAGAGATTCAATTGCGATAACCTAGAATGCTGGCCGCCAGTAAGGACGGAAGAAGTAACCACTGATAGCGTTAGCCTCCCTGAACTGGTATAATCCTCTTGAAGCCATCCAACTTGGTGGCCATCACGACCTCTCCTGGGGGCAAATTCATAGATTAACTATGTGCTGTGTGACTATTGGGCTATAAATGACTACTTAGAGACACTATTGTAGGGTTGCCATATTTTGAAGAGCAAAAAAAGAGGACGCTAGGACGACTCTCGTTTAAATACCCCTACTATATGTAGGCTATAGAAGCTGTGATATATTGCTGAGGGGGGCAGGAGAAGATAAGAGGAAAGCAAGTCTTCAGCCACCAGTTATGTCTATGTCCCATCCAGAAATTATAGCCAGAGACATTTGGGCGAATTTTTTAAAAATCCGCCTGGACACAATATTTACCCCTGAAAAAGAGGACGTGTCCTGGAAAAAGAGGACACATGGCAACCCAACACTATCACTATGTTCTACCTCTGCTGTGGGAGGTAGTACAGTGGTACCCCGCAAGACGAATGCCTCGTGCAATGAAAAACTCTCAAGACGAAAGCGTTTTGCGTTGCACAAGGCATCTGGCAAGACGAAGTTTCCTATGGCCGTGCTTCACAAGATGAATAGGAACGCATTAATTAAATGGGTAGACCGGGTAAATGGTAAACCGCACTTTTGCAAGATGAATTTTTTGCTATACGAAGCAACTCGCTGAACGAATTAATTTTGTCTTGCGAGGTACCACTGTACATCTCAGAACGCCAGTTGCTGCGAGTGCTGTTGCTTTCTGCTTTCAGGCTTCTCGTCAGAATCTGGTTGACCATTGTAAGAACAGGATGCTGAACTAATTGGGCCTTGGGAGGACTGTTGCTTGATCTAGCAGGCTCTTCCTATGGTCTTAGTATCAAAGGTGAGCCCCTAGAAATTTCAGTTGCTGGCATTCCCATTTCATAATTTGCCTAAAAGAGGATGGGAATCCAGGGGAAGGACTTTGCTAAACCTGAAGAGTTAACAGAAATGGTCTCTCCCTCAGGAGGTAGTGGACTCTCCTTGCTTGAAGGTTTTAAAGCAGAGGTTGGGTGGCCATCTGTCATGGATGCTTTAGCTGAGATTCCTGCATTGCAGGGGAGTTAGACTAGAGGACCCTTGGGGTCCCTCAACTCCACTATTCTATGATTCTAATTTCTACAGTTGCAACTTGAAGAACTGTCTTAGACTGCAGTCTTGCACCTTTTTGCTCACTCTGTCACCAGTCACAATTAGAAGCACACACCCCTTCCCCCCAAAAAACAAACCCCAGTTGCATTTGGTTTTTATTTAAAAAGGAAAGTCAAGAGATCAGTTGTGGATCTTGGGAAAACATCCAGTTTGGCTCCCAGTGCACAGTTTAAATGATGTGTGCAAAACAGTTAAGATCTCACTGCTCTCTGAACAAAGCCCTAGCATGCTCAAGAGAAGTTACTAATGTACTTGAATGAAAAGGAAAATGCTCAGATTAAGAAGCTTATCAAAAGAATTACCCAGTCCAACAAGCTATTGATTGTACTATCATTATTTCTCTTAAAGCACTGCTCTGCTATTATGGATGAAAGAATGAGATCATTTAAGAGTAAACAGAATGGCTTGAAAGCAAGGAAGAGAATCAGATGAAAGTAAAACAAAGGCAGAATCAGATGAAAGTAAAACAAAGAGCGATGCTCCCATTTTACTAAGCTAAAAAAAAGAGAAAAACCTTCTTCCCTTGTTCATACAATGGCCTTTCCCACTAATGAAAAGTGTGTATAAATATACCAATGCATAGCTTTCAGCAAGGAAACAAAGACTTGTTGCATTACATGAAAATGTACCTGCTTAGAACTCTAAGATGCATTTATGTGACCTGATTGGTTTTTCTCCAAGCTGCTATTGCCAGCACATCTGCTTTTGCTCCATTCCATGCTACAAAGCTGTTCATCTGAAGGATCTGTGATCAATAGCTAACACAGCGACTGCAAGAGCGGTAGCTGCTTCCCACACAAAAGCAAGGCCGTCAGTTCCATTTCCAAGCAGCCACCACATATGCTATTTTAACACAAGAACTTGGCTCATGTAAGCTGCGTCCTCCAATTAAGACGCAGTCAGCAAACACCAACACAGCACAGATACAACAGAGTGAATGATCTGAATCGGTAAAAATATTAGTCTGTAGAATTCAAATAGCAACCTTTGAAACAAGCATTACAGCAGTGTTTATTGTTATGAATGGGTTGTGTTTGCTTCCTACATCAGCTTCCATTCACCGGAGAATGGTGAATGGAATCATCATTCATCATTCATTGTACATTTAACAGCCAACCACCTGTACATAGATTACACCAAGCAAAAATTAACAGAGATGCCATGGAGGTTTGTTTGTTTTTACTTTGAGGGTGCCCTGCCTTCACAAAGTGACTTATGAGACTCTAAAGCACACAACAGTACATTTGCAAAGCTGCCAGTCTGTACAGATAACACTGGCCTAGACAAAACTTGCATGTGAAGACGGGCTTCGGCAGATTGAGCAGACAAGACCAAACAGTCAAGAAGGCAGTTTTTGAACATGCTGTAATGAGGGGCAGATGGAGCTTGTAAATGTGGGAAAGTAGCCCACCTGGGAGAAGGAAAACTCTCTTCCTAAACCTCTGCTGCCTTGCAGTATATCTTTGAGAGAAGAAAAGGCTAAACCCCACACAAATCTGGAGAGGAGTCCCTAAGGCAGTTGGATGGCACCTTGTACACCTCCTTCTGGCAATTCCTGCAAGCTCAGATCAAACATATTGCTCTGCTTTCCTTTGGACCACATCAGTGAGGCTGAGATGAGGATCTTGTCGTCTGGGCAGCCCAGGACCTCCATACGCACTGCCCAGGCTTGTGCCCCAGGGAGGTCACTTCAGTGATGCTAATGCAGTGGTTCGACTTCACTCCTGGAGGTGCACTCCATGATGCCAGCAACAATGGCAACCCCCAGCAACCACTGGCCATTGGCCATGCTTTCCAGGGCTGCGTGGAGCTTTAGTTCAGCAACTTCTAGAAGGCCAAATGTCCCCCACACTTCATATAGGGTCATCACACTGAGAGCCTAGCAGACCCTGGGCTCAGTAATAAAGCATGAAAAGTCATCTGCATGAAAAGGGTCTCACATTCAATCCATTGCCTGAAACCCTGGAGAGCAGGGTCTAGCCAGTACAGATAACACTGAGCTAGATAGACCAATAATCAGACTAAGTTTGTGGCATTTTTCTATGTTCCGCTGATATTCCTGGACAGGGGACATTGTTAATGGGTTTTCCCAGAGGTTATGAGCACCAGAACTTTTATATTAGGCACCAGACCTCCTGTCCCTTAGTCCTGCACTTAAAATTCAATATATTGATGGGGCACTGCAAGAGAGCACCCATCCACCTGCCACCTTAATTTGCCCAGAGGCACTCTATACAAATCTATGCTAATTTGTGTCATGGGCCTGTGAAACACCTCTTAAATCTGTTTTTAAGAGCAAACGTCTTAAGCCACACGGCAGGCTACCCTTCCTTTAGAAAGTTTGCAAAGATTTGTTCCAAGTTGTCAGAGGGCTTGGTGTGGCTACTCTAGAGTAACGACTCCAGCATGGTCTTTTAAGGCTTTTATTAAGTGCTGATTATTTACAGTGTTCAGAGCAATGAAAATGCATCCTTAAGGTGAGGTGTCAGAACTCCCGAATGGCGATTGGCGCGTTTTCTTCCAGCACCACAACTTTGGCAGACCCAACCTCTTCCCCCTACGTTTGCGTCGCAATTCGGGAGTTGGGGGGATTGGCCTCCCCCCCGTGCGCCCAACTTCCTGTCCCACCTGAGGCATGGGCTCCGCAACCCTGCCTGAGCCTCGGACACCACTTCCTGACTCTCCGCTGGAGGCAGAGCTCTCCTTACTCTCTCCAGCACTTGGTGATGGGCTGGAACTTAAGATGGGAGGGACTTCCCTGTATCCCTTGTCCCTCACATCCACCCCCCTCCCAGGCTCCTCTCTCCCCCTCCCTAGTGGCTCTCTGCTTGCTGGGGACGAGTGAAATCCCAAGAAGTCAGTGGCATCCGAGCCTGTGGGTGTGAAAATTTCCCCCCAATCCTGCGATCTCTCTCCTTCCCCCTGAGAAGACGGAAATCCCAAGAAGTCAGTGGCATCAGAGCTGGTGGGAGTAAAAATGTTCTGCCAGTCCTCTCCTGCCTCTGACGTCGTCGACCTCGGTGAAACCCACACCTCTTCTTCCGTGTCCTCAAATTCCGCTTCCCATCTCCATGGGGAGCTGCTGCCTGCTATCCCTTCCTCCTGCTCCTCCCCCTCTCCCTCCCTTTCCATGTGCCAGGGCTTGGGCCTGTGGGGGAACAGGGCGTGGAACTCTTCCACTAAAAATTCCTCAGGTACTTCCGTGGCCGGTATCCACTCATTGTGGGATGGCGGAGTGTCCTCCCATGCTATCAGGTACTCCAGCCCTCTCACCCCTCTCCTTGAGTCTAAAATCTCAGTTGCCTCATTGAGCTGTCGGGCGTTTCCCGTCTCCCCCCCTCCCTCTGGAGGTTGATCGCTGTCCCTGAACCTGGTACTTTCCCTGTACGGCGACAGCAGTGATCTATGAAACACTGGGTGCACTCTCATGTCCTCCGGCAGTGCTAGCCTGAAGGCTACCGGGTTGACCTGTTGCGTGCCCGTGAAGGGGCCCAGCCTCCTGGGTGCTAACTTTTTGCATCGCCCCCTGGTGGGAAGACCTTCCGAGGATAACCAAACCTTGTCCCCCACCCTGATGACCTCTCCCGGCCGCCTGTGGCGATCTGCCCCTTTCTTGTACGCTTCCTTGGCCCTCTCCAAGTGTTCTCTGAGCTGCTGGTGCACCGTCTCCAGGTCCTCTGCCCAATCCTCTGCCTGTGGGCCCTCTTCCTCCTCCTCCCCCTCCCTCTCCGGGAAAGATCTGAGGTCGCGCCCGTAGTTGGCCTTAAAGGGCGACACCCCTGTGGAGACGTGCACCGCATTGTTGTAGGCAAATTCTGCTAGTGGCAGGCGATCCACCCAGTCCGTTTGCCTCTGGCTGACGTAACATCTCAGGTACTGCTGCAGAATGGCGTTGACCCGCTCCGCCTGTCCATTGGTCTGCGGGTGCCGAGCCGTCGACAAGCTGACCTCCACCTGCAGGAGGTTCATTAGCCGTCGCCAGAACCTGGAAACAAATTGGCGGCCACGATCCGAAATAACTCTTAAAGGCAATCCATGCAGTCGGAATACGTGGTCCACAAACAGTTTGGCCGTCTCTTCTGCCGAGACCGCCCTGGCACACGGTATAAAGTGGCACATTTTGGACATGAGGTCCACCACCACCAACACTGCGGTCTTGCCCCTGGACGACGGCAGGTCTGTGATGAAGTCCATGGACACTACTTCCCACGGCCTGTGCGGTGTGGCTAATGGCTCCAGCAAACCTGCTGGTGGCGCTCTGACCACCTTTGCTCGCTGGCAGGTGTCACATCCCCTGACATAATCCCGAACATCCTCCCGCACCCCTGGCCACCAGAAGTGTCTCATGACTAGGTGAGTGGTTTTGTCCCTTCCGAAATGACCCGCCGTTGGGTTGTCGTGCATCTGCTTGAGAACCTTACCTCTCAGCTGTTTGGTTGGGAGGTACAGGGCTCCCCTGTAAAAAAGCAAACCCCTCCTTTCCTCAAAGTCCTTGGCTTGCTCCCTCCCCCCTCTCAGGTCTCTGAAGATGCGGGTGGCAAATTCATCCGCTGCCGTCAGTGCTGTGAGTTCTGCCTCGCTCACCACTGCTGCACCGCATGACCATGCAGATGGGGGGAAAACGTGCCTGGGTGCTGGTGGCAACTCCTCCTCCATGTACTCTGGCTTGCGGGAGAGGGCATCCGCCCTGACGTTCTGCTCCCCCGGGATGTAGTGGATGGAGAAGTTGAAGTTCGAGAAGAACTCTGCCCACCGTATCTGCCGCTGGTTGAGCACCCTGGCCGTTCTCCAGAACTCCAGGTTCTTGTGGTCTGTGCACACCTGGATGGGGTGCTTGGCGCCCACCAGGAAGTGTCGCCAGTGCTGGAACGCAGCGTGGATCGCGAGAAGTTCCCTATCAAACACTGTGTAGTTGCGTTCAGGCTGGGTCAGCTTCCTGGAGAAGAAGGCACAGGGTCTCCACTCTCTGTTGGCGTCCAGTTGCAACAGAATCGCTCCCACAGCTTTATCAGAAGCATCTGTCTCCAGGCGTAGGGGCGCATCCTGCACCACGTGGAACAGGTGTTGGTCTGAAGCGAATACCCTCTTGAGGCTTTCGAACGCTGCTTGTGCCTCCGGTGTCCACCTGAACTTCTGCTTGCCTCTCAGGCAGTCGGTGATGGGAGCCGTGACACGAGAGAAGTTCTTGATGAACTTCCTGTAGAAGTTAGCGAAGCCTAGTAGGCGTTGGGCATCTTTGCGCGTCCTGGGGCTGTGCCAGTCCAGGATGGTCTGCACCTTGTCCTTGTCCATCGCCAGCCCCTTGTCTGACAGCTTGTAGCCCAGGAAGTCCACCTCCTTGGTGTGAAACTTGCACTTCTCCAGCTTCACATACAGGTGGTTGTCCTTCAGGCGCTGCAACACCTCCCTGACATCCTTCACATGCTGCACTGGGTCATTGGAATAGATAAGGATGTCATCCAGAAAGACCAAGCAGTTCTTGAAGAGGAGGGACCCCAGGACGTGGTGCATGAAGGCCTGGAAGCAGGCTGAGCCCCCTTGCAACCCGAAGGGCATCACCAGATATTCAAAAGAGCCCAGAGGCGTGAACATCGTGGTTTTCCATTCATCGCCTTCCCGGATCCTGATCAAGTTGTACGCCCCTCTTAGGTCTAGCTTGGTGAAAATCTTGCCCCTGCGTGCCGCTGTCAGAAGATCATCCACTCTGGGCATGGGGAAAGCCACTGGCTCTGTCACCGAATTCAGCCGTCTAAAATCCACCACCAGACGGCGCTGTTGCGTGTCTTTCTTGTCCACCCAGAAGACCGGGCTGCCCCCTGCTGCCTTGCTTTCTCTGATGAACCCCCGCTTGAGGTTCTTGTCGATGAAAGCGCGCAGATCCTCCAGTTCCTGGTCTGACATGGCGTACAGCTTGGCTGGGGGTATCGTTGCCCCAGGCACCAGGTTGATCTGGCAGTCAAAAGGCCTGTGTGGAGGTAGGTGGTCGGACTCCGCTTCGCTGAAGACCTCCTGCAGGTCCCAGTACGGCTTGGGTATCGCCTCACCCCCTTTGACGTGCATGGTGGCCACCGTGGCTATCGGAGGCCCCTCCCCTGGTTGGTGCTGCATGCAATGTTCCAGACAAAAGTCCGACCCAAACGTGATGCATCTCTGGTGCCAACTTATGGAGGGGTCGTGGCGCGCCAGCCAGCTCATTCCCAAAACGATGGGGGGGTCTGAGATGGTCGTGACGTTGAAAGCCAGTGTCTCTGAGTGCCTTCCCACTGTCATTCTCATGGGGGGGGGTTTGATGAGTGATGGCCCCTCCCAGCAACTCTCTGCCATCAATGGTGGCCACATGCAGGGGAAAATCCAGCTGCAGAAGTTGGATCTGGTGCTCTTCTGCAAAGTTTCTCGAGAAGAAGTTGGCAGAGGCACCACTGTCAATTAAGGCGAGGACTGTCAGGGGATAGCCATTTGGGAGCGTCAGCGTGACTTCTAGAACCACTCCTGCTCTGGGAGGGGTGGGCTGGCTCTGCTCCTCTCTGTGCGGGTGGGCGGGCTGGGGCTGTTCACTGCTGACTGTGCCTGGCTGCTGCCCCTTGTCTCCTGCAGCCAGGCTGTCTCGTTTCCCTGCTGTGGTGCTACGTCAGTGGGGGAAGGTACAACCGTTCCCGCCTTTCCTTGCCACTCTCTGCGATGAGGGCAGTCTCTGACGCGATGCCGGGGGGAGTTGCAGAGAAAGCAATTCCCGCCTCTTCCCTCCTTGCGTCTTGGCGCCGCCGGGGTTTGAAAAGCCCGCGCGCGCGCTCCCCCGATCTCCATCGGTTCCGGCTCTGGGCTTGGTCTGGGCGGGTCTGGGGGCGGTCCCTGGGGTGGGGTTTGGTGATGTGGTCTGTCCTGAGAGCGTGGGAACCAAGGTTTTGCTGCGCGCGTCGCTTGTTTGTCATACCATCTGGATTCCTGTCTCACCCCCACCGCTAGCGCCGCTTTGCTGAGCTGATCCATAGTCTGCGGTCTAGGACCTCTTGCCAGCTCATCCTTAACGTCTGCATGCAAACCCAGGTAGAAGGCTGATTTCACTGGCTCACTGTTCAGATCCCACCCCAGTTTGTGCACCAGCATGGTGAATTTCGCCCAGTAGTCCCTAACTGTCGATTTTCCTTGTGTTAAGTCATGAAGCTCCTGTTTAGTGGCCTCCATTTCACTGTCGCTAGCGTACATTAATTTTAAAGCTTCTAGAAATAAAGTTGCGTTCTTCATGCAAGGATTTTTTTGCGCGATGAGCGGTCTTACCCATTCCCGGGCGGCCCCCGTCAAATGCTCTATGATAAAGTAGACTCTGTGCGCGTCATCTGGGAATTCTGCTGCATGCAATTCCAGCGCATAATTTATTTCTGTCTCGAATCCGAGGTACTCCCTCGGGTCTCCGCTGAACTTGGTGACTAGGCTCTGTCCCCTTCTCACTTGGACTAGCTGCGGCTGGGGTGCCCCCCCACCTCTAGCGGCTTTCTCCTCTTCCAACTTTTTCTGCAGGTCTAATACCATCACCCTTAGCTGTTTCTCAGTCTCCTCTTTTGTCCTCACCTGGTCCACCAGCTTGTTCAGCTCCTCCTGCGCCCCTCGCGCTTCCTCCTGAGCGGCATGCAATTGCTGCTGTGCGTGCGCTGTGAGGTTCTGTAGCTCCTGCTTCGCTGCTTCGGCCTCCAGCCTCCAATGCTCAGCCTCTTGAGCGCTCATCGCTGCACTCCAAAGTAGCCAAAAAAAGATTCGGGAGTTGCTGTCAGAGGGCTTGGTGTGGCTACTCTAGAGTAACGACTCCAGCATGGTCTTTTAAGGCTTTTATTAAGTGCTGATTATTTACAGTGTTCAGAGCAATGAAAATGCATCCTTAAGGTGAGGTGTCAGAACTCCCGAATGGCGATTGGCGCGTTTTCTTCCAGCACCACAACTTTGGCAGACCCAACCTCTTCCCCCTACGTTTGCGTCGCAATTCGGGAGTTGGGGGGATTGGCCTCCCCCCCGTGCGTCCAACTTCCTGTCCCACCTGAGGCATGGGCTCCGCAACCCTGCCTGAGCCTCGGACACCACTTCCTGACTCTCCGCTGGAGGCAGAGCTCTCCTTACTCTCTCCAGCACTTGGTGATGGGCTGGAACTTAAGATGGGAGGGACTTCCCTGTATCCCTTGTCCCTCACACAAGTATTTCCAGTTCATTATGAATTCTATCCTGTAAAAACATTCAAGGGTGCCTCAGTATTGTGTGGAGTCTCCCAAGAAAGTGTGTGTGTGTGTGTGTGTGTGTGTGTGCACGCACGCACGCACACGCACACATACATACATACATACACACACTTTGCTGCACACAGGGCATTCTGTGTGCAAGGCTGATGGTCTACAGAGGAAGGCAAGGTGTTTCACAGCAAAAGTTTCTTTTGGCCGATTCCTGTTTAGAATCATAGAATCATAGAATCATAGAATCATAGAGTTGGAAGAGACCACAAGGGCCATCCAGTCCAACCCCCTGCCAAGCAGGAAACACCATCAAAGCATTCCTGACAGATGGCTGTCAAGCTTCTGCTTAAAGACCTCCAAAGAAGGAGACTCCACCACACTCCTTGGCAGCAAATTCCACTGCCGAACAGCTCTTACTGTCAGGAAGTTCTTCCTAATGTTTAGGTGGAATCTTCTTTCTTGTAGTTTGAATCCGTTGCTCCGTGTCCGCTTCTCTGGAGCAGCAGAAAACAACCTTTCTCCCTCCTTTATATGACATCCTTTTATATATTTGAACATGGTTATCATATCACCCCTTAACCTTCTCTTCTCCAGGCTAAACATACCCAGCTCCCTAAGCCGTTCCTCATAAGGCATCGTTTCCAGGCCTTTGACCATTTTGGTTGCCCTCTTCTGGACACGTTCCAGCTTATCAGTATCCTTCTTGAACTGTGGTGCCCAGAACTGGACACAATACTCCAGGTGAGGTCTGACCAGAGCAGAATACAGTGGTACTATTACTTCCCTTGATCTAGATGCTATACTCCTATTGATGCAGCCCAGAATTGCATTGGCTTTTTTAGCTGCTGCATCACACTGCTGACTCATGTCAAGTTTGTGGTCAACCAAAACTCCTAGATCCTTTTCACATGTACTACTCTCAAGCCAGGTGTCTCCCATCCTGTATTTGTGCCTTTCATTTTTTTTGCCCAAATGTAGTACTTTACATTTCTCCTTGTTAAAATTCATCTTGTTTGCTTTGGCCCAGTTGTCTAATCTGTTAAGGTCATTCTGAAGTGTGATCCTGTCCTCTGGGGTGTTAGCCACCCCTCCCAACTTGGTGTCATCTGCAAACTTGCTCAGGATTCCCTCAAGCCCATCATCCAAGTCATTGATAAAGATGTTGAACAAGACTGGGCCCAAGACAGAACCCTGTGGCACCCCACTAGTCACTACTCTCCAGGATGAGGAGGAGCCATTGATGAGCACCCTTTGGGTTCGGTCAGTAATCCAGCTACAAATCCACTGAATGGTAGCATTGTCTAGCCCACATTTTACCAGCTTCTTTACAAGAATATCATGGGGCACCTTGTCAAAGGCCTTGCTGAAATCAAGATAGGCTACATCCACAGCGTTCCCTTCATCTACCAGGCTTGTAATTCTGTCAAAAAATGAGATCAGATTAGTCTGACATGACTTATTTTTCAGGAACCCATGCTGACTTTTAGTGATCACAGAGTTTCTTTCTAGGTGCTCACAGACTGTTTGCTTAATGATCTGCTCTAGAATCTTTCCTGGTATTGATGTCAGGCTGACTGGGCGGTAATTGTTTGGGTCCTCTCTTTTCCCCTTTTTGAAAATAGGGACAACATTTGCCCTCCTCCAGTCTGCTGGAACTTCGCCTGTTCTCCAGGAATTTTCAAAGATTATTGCCAGTGGTTCTGAAATCACCTCTGCCAGTTCTTTTAATACTCTTGGATGTAGTTCATCTGGCCCTGGAGACTTGAATACATCTAAACTAGCCAAGTATTCTTGTACTACCTCCTTACTTATTCTGGGCTGTGTTTCCCCTGCTGAATCATCTGCTCCATATTCTTCAGGTCGGGCGTTGTTTTCTTTCTTGGAGAAGACAGAGGCAAAGAAGGCATTGAGGAGTTCTGCCCTTTCTCTGTCCCCTGTTTGCATTTCACCATCTTCTCCTCTGAGTGACCCCACTGTTTCCTTGTTTTTCCTTTTGCTACGGACATACCCATAAAAGCCCTTTTTGTTGCTTTTAACCTCTCTGGCGAGCCTGAGTTCATTCTGTGCTTTAGCTTTTCTGACTTTGTCTCTACACGTGCTGGCTATATGTTTGAATTCCTCTCTGGAGATTTCCCCCCTTTTCCATTTTTTGTACATATCCCTTTTAAATCTTAACTCAGTCAAAAGTTCTTTAGATAGCCAGCCTGGCTTCTTTAGGCACCTTCCATGTTTCCGTCTCATTGGTATTGCCTGAAGTTGTGCTTTTAATATCTCCCTTTTAACAAACTCCCAACCATCATGAACTCCCTTCCCTTTTAGTATTACTGTCCATGGGATTTCACCCAGCGTTTCCCTAAGTTTTCTGAAGTCGGCTTTCTTAAAGTCTAGAATTTGGACCTTAGTATGCTTGGTTGCTCCTTTCCGCTGGATAATAAACTCCAGAAGAGCATGGTCACTCCCACCTAATGATCCTGCCACTTCTACCCCACTAACCAAGTCATCACTATTGGTTAGGACCAGATCTAAAATGGCTGATCCTCTTGTTGCTTCTCCCACTTTCTGGACAATGAAGTTGTCTGCAAGGCCAGTGAGGAATCTGTTCGACCTTATGCTCTTGGCTGAGTTTGACATCCAACAAATATCAGGATAGTTGAAATCCCCCATTACTACTATCTCACTTCCTTTGGAATGCTTGGCCATCTGTTCCAGGAAGGCATCATCTGTGTCCTCAGTTTGGCTTGGGGATCTATAGTAAACTCCCACAATGAGATCACTGTTGTTTTTCTCTCCCTTAATTTTGACCCAGATACTCTCAATTTGGCTTTGAAGTTTTAAATCCTGGATCTCTTCACAGGTATACATATCCCTAACATATAAAGCTACTCCTCCTCCTTTCCTGTTTGGTCTATTTCTCTTAAATAGATTGTATCCCTCTATTACTACATTCCAGTCATGAGACTCATCCCACCAGGTTTCAGTGATGCCTATTATGTCATATTTAGTTTGCTGTACCAAGAGCTCAAGTTCATCTTGTTTATTTCCCATGCTCTGTGCATTAGTATACAGACATTGAAGACCGTTGATCATTCCCCCATGTCTCTTATTTAAGGATATTTTCGTCCCACCACTAGGTCTGCATGCTGCTTGCTCCATTTGGTCCTTGACATTTGGATGATCATCTTCAGCATTTGATAGACTCCTACCTTCAGGACCACTGTCTCCCTCCCCCACATAAGTCAGTTTAAAGCCCTCCTGATGAGGTTTTTGAGTTTTGTGGCAAAAACATTCCTCCCAACTTTTGTGAGGTGCAGTCCATCACTTGCCAGAAGTCCATCTTCAAGAAACTGCAGACCGTGATCTAGGAATCCAAACCGTTCCTGTTTGCACCATTTGCGAAGCCAGTTGTTCACTTCCCCTATTTTTCCCTCTCTCCCTGGGCCATGTCGTTCAACTGGGAGGACAGAAGAGATGACAATTTGTGCATCTAATTGCTTCAACTTCCTGCCCAGAGCCTCATAATCATTTTTGATCTTCTGTAAGCTATGGCTTGCAGTGTCATTGGTTCCCACATGCACCAAAAGGAAGGGGTATTTGTCGGTGGGTTTTATGATTCCTTGCAGCCGTTCTGTTACATCTTTGATCTTGGCCCCAGGTAGACAGCACACCTCTCGAGACATCTTGTCAGGCCCACAGATCACTGCTTCTGTACCCCTCAGTAGGGAATCCCCAATCACCACTACACGCCTCTTCATAGGCTTGGTTGGGATTCTTCTATGTGCTGTCCCTTCCAAGGTTACCTGCATATTTCCAGAGGACTGACTTGGTTGCTCGTCTTCATATTCCTCATCAACTGTGATGAGGGAGAGATCCTCAGGTGGAGTCTGTTCCTCGTCTTCCATGAGCACTTCAAAACGGTTGTGTAATTCTAAGCACTCAGAGCGATCCCTGGGCCTTCTACTTCTATGAGTCACGTTCCTCCATACATCTGGCTGCTGTGTTGGGGAACTGACCTCCTCCTCAGGGAGATCCCCTGTCTCCTCCTTGGTGCAGACAGTGTGCTCTGCTGCATCCAAGAAAAGCTCCAGCTCTTTAATTCTCTGGAGCGTAGATACACGCCCCTGAAGCTGCTGCACCTTCTCTTCCAGAAGGGCAACCTTGTTTTCCAGTAGGGCAACCAACTTGCAATTGTTGCAGGTGTAGCTACCCACATCCTTTGGCAAGAAAACAAACATTGCACAGGAATTGCAGGTGACAATGGTTGTTCCCTCCACCTCCATCTTGAAAACCTTGAGGTCAAGGGGGAAAGAGGAAGAGGCCTAGGTCCCCCCTAACAAACGTATGAGATTTGCTGCCCTAGGTCAAAAAGATGGGTCACCCAGATCCAAGAGGCAGATCCAAGAGGCAGCAGCCCTTCTGCTCCTTCCTCAGTCGCTGCACTCCCATCTTTTTTTTTCCCATCTCTGAGCACACTTGTCAGGAAAAGCATGCCATCTGCCTCACCTTCAGCACGAAATCTGTCATTAAAATGTATGATTTCAGTCTCCTAGCCATCTGTCATTTCCTTGGTATGTTCAAACTAGCAGTGTGAAATTCAAGAGTTGCAAAAATGGCAGCTCCCCCCCATTGTTTTGGCAAAGGCTACTCCACTAATAGGTCATTTCACAGGTGCTAGCCATGCCTAAGACATCTGTTTCCGTTGCGTCCTCACATGCCCTTTCACTGTGTCTTACCATTATAGTGAACTGGGATTTAAACCGGGAGAGGAGGGCTAACTAAAAGCGATGGGGTAGAAGACTGCACAAACTAAACGCAAATCAGAACCATGTCACACAGAACAGCTCTGCGTGCTGAGCCATGTGGGTGAATCATGGCATCACAACGCTTAGATGATGGTTTGTGTTGCCATGATTGAAGTCTGCCCAAAACCATGTGCAGAGACATATTAAGTAGGTCTAAAAACTAAATCAGCCTTTGCCCACCTGGTGCTTTCCAGAGGTTGTTGGACTCCCTGGGATGGTAAGAGCTGAAGCCCAACCATCTCCAAAGGGCATCAGGTTGTGGAAGACTCAATGAGAAAGAATGGACTTGTTCAGGCAGCTGAGCACTTCTTTGTCACTCAGTTCAGACGTAACAACAAACTATGGTTTGGCATTACACAGATGAGCTCTCTACCCCTCTGATTATTCAAGAGACAAGTCTATTACACCAACATCCCGAGAAAAACAATTTATGCTATTGCAATTTGTTTCCTAAGAGGGGAAGTTGGGAATTTAAATTTGCTGTGTCACCCCTTTTTTAAGCATGGAGGGAGAGAAAGCAAGCAACTGATAAGTGTAAACTGTTTAATTATAATTTGCTGATGTTTAATTTTACTGTTTACTATTGGATTCTAATGGATTATTGAATGTTGCTTTATTTGATACAAGTTGTTTATTTTAAAGTTATTGTGACCTTTTATATAGGATCTGGTTGTTACTATTAATATTTGGCGACTCTGGGCGCCTTCCAACACACAACAACAACAACAACAACAACAACAACAACAACAACAACAACAACAACAACAACAACAACGTTTTCCATTCTATTACCCCAGGGCAAAATGCTTTGTACATTCTGGAAATGTTGTAACTAGGTTTGAGGAAGTCTAGCGTTTAATTCCCAAGGGAGCAGAACAGAGGAAAGGAGTTCCTCCACTCAGGTCAGACCTGGCCCTGTTTCCCCATGCCACTTCCTGATTGGTTGGTTATGACCCCAACCAACAAGCTAGGTTGTGTCACACCAAGAAGTGTGGGGTATGCTTATTCTCCAGCTTCCATCACCCTGGCAAATTCCCAAAGAAGAGCTCCCTGTGCAAGCAGAAACTAACGCTTGTAAAATCTAGGAATCAAACCTGCTTTCTGGGGTGCTGGAGTGTTTCCTGATCCGTGCAACGAATATTGTCAACCCCAACAGCCTTACTAGGACATGAACTCATTTATTTCGGTTGTCTGTTCAAATATGGCTGCAACCTTATACTTGGGAATAATCCCCATTAAATTCAGTGGGGCTTACTTCTCAATAGACATGTATCAGATTCTCCGTACGTTCATTAGACTGCACTGTATTCATTTGCTTTGGCACTCATTGCTTTGTGGTTGCTAATCAAACTAGGATCCCAGACAATGACACTGCCCAACCTTCCCCAGTCCAATGTTGTGGACTGAAACTCCCTTCAGCCCCAGCCAGCACAGATAATGGTCCAAGATCTCTGAAATGCAGAAGGCTGCAGAAGGCTGGTATCAGTATTTCGGGTGGCACCTTGCATAATTTTTGCAAGCAGGTCAGACAATCCAGCTGTAATGCATTCTTCATTTTCTAGATTCAGAGCCTGCTGGGCATTAGGAAACTCAGAAAGATAAATTCCTCATATGACTTAAAATGTACATCGCTGAATTTTCAGACACCACAAGGGATTTGGCCTCTTGCAGCCAGGACAACCTTTCTTATCAACCTAGGATTTCAAACACGCTTGTAGCCAATAAGAGATGTGGACAGAATTTTAAAAGCATTTTTCCAACTCACTGACTGCTGGAACCTTTAGAGCTTGTGAGTACAAAATTCACTCTCAAATGGGAATGAGTGGTAATTGGGCTAACAGCAGAAAGGGAACGTTATCACCACAAACAAAACACAACTATCCAAAGACGAACAGTTAAAGCAGATATACATGTGTGTTCATTCATATAAACCCATGCACTGACTATCCACTTCTGAAAAATTCACTTGTACTTTGAAGACATGCAAAATCTGTTTAAACCTACAAATAGGGGTTAATCGGGATTTGAGAAACAGATTAACCTTTTTGCTAAAAAGCCAACTGCAACCCTATGTGTATTACTCTTCTCAGAAATGTGTTGTGAATAGCACGTGAGCACACATATGAGAGAGAGAGAGATATCCAGGAGAAACTTAAAAACCACTTCTAATAAGCTAAGTGTTGGAAATGTAGAGAAAAGGAGGGTATGTTCTATTATATGTGGTGAGAATGTAAGGTTATTAAAAGCTTCTGGGAAATGATCTATAATGAGCTGAAGAAAATGTTTAAATTAACTTTTGTTTAAAAACCAGAAGCTTTCTTATTAGGATTGATAGGAACTGAACTACCTAAATAACAGAAGAAAATATTTATGTACGCTACAACAGCCGCCCGAATACTGTTAGCACAAAGATGGAAGGAAGAAAAGACACCGACAAAAGAAGAATGGCAGATCAAGCTAATGGACTATGTAGAAACGGCAAAATTAACTGCATAAGTTCAGAGACTATGATAACGAGAAATTTTAAAAAGAGTGGGAATCGTTTATTGTTTATGTGCACAAATACTGTAAACAAGTTGATAAAAATACTGTAAACAAGTTGAGGCTTTTAAGTAAATGCTTACAATTAGTAGAAAATTAGATAAAATTAAGGGAAATAATAATAGAAAAAGTTTAAGAATGGATATGCAGAAGAAATTTGTTAATATAAGCAACCAGAAGAGGGTATAGAGGGAAGTCCAGAGATTTAAAGAATCTCAAACAGAAGGTTTGTGAAAAGGTATTTGTTTTTATTTGTGAAAATGTAACTGTGAAAACCTAATAAAAATTATTTACCAAAAAAATCTCCCCACTACTGCTGATCCTACCAATCTCATTTAAGATAAATTTATATTTATATTTTTTCATTTATATCCCACCTTTCCTCCAGGAAGTTCAAGGTGGCATACAATGTTCTCCTCCTCCCCATTTTCTCCTCTAAACAATCCTATGAAATGGGTTAGGCTAAGAGATAGTGACTGGCCCAAGGTCACCCAGTGAGCTTCACAACTGAGTAGGGATTTGATTGACCAACACTCTGACCACTACTCCATATATCTTGAACACAGGAAGCTTCCCTGTGATGAATGGCTCTCCAGGGTTTGAGGCAAGAGTCTTCCCCAGCCCTATCTGGAGATGCCTGGACTGAACATGAGATTTACCACCAAGCTATGGCCCTTTCCCATTCTGCATCACTACATTATTGTGATACAATTAAAGTTCCTGCCAATGCAACCACATTTTCCTTTTGAATGTATGTAGGAGAAGACACAACTGATGCTATTTATCCAAGGCCTTCTGGCTGGACAGTGAATTACCTAAAACAGGGGTCTGCAACCTGTGGCTCCGGAGCCGCATGTGGCTCTTTTACACCTTTGCTGCAGCTCCGGAGCGGATACGAGGGGAGGAGGCGTCCGAGCCATGCGCCGCCTGAGCCATGCGCTGGCGCCCGCCACGCCCACCAGACACTCGCGCGGTGCCCACCGCCGCCAGAGCACACAGGTGCGGCGGCGCGCTGTGCGCCTGCGCCCCGCACGGCGCCCGCCGGAGTCCACAACTCCGCTGTGCGCGTGCGCTGTGCAAAAAGGACGCAAGGTGACGTTAGCAGCCCAGGGAGCGTGGTCGGCCCCCTCCCTGCATCAGCCCCTCCCCGCCACATTTCTGCAGCCAATAGGCTCACGGGGGCGGGGGCAGAGTTATTTATTTTTTTAAACAGGCGCGCTTCTTCCCGCCCAGCAGCAGAAAAGGCTTGCGGGCTCGGATCGCGTGTTTGCTGCTGCTGCTCCTGCCTGCGGCCTGCCTGTGGCCTCCTGCCGGCCTGGTCAGGAGATTGAGGTAGATGTATTAATCAATGGGTTGATTCAATATGAGGAAATTTTATAAGTTCACTTGATGGGAGCAACACACATGAAACCATACAGGTGTCCTAATAAGGGAGTCAGAGATTTGCCCATTCCCAGTAATCAAGGCAGCCCAAACTCAAAGTTATTTTTATAATGATGAGGATGACATTGGGCCCTCATTATTAATTATTATTTACATCAGGCACTGATTATGATTTATGGTACACTGGGGCCCTGATTAATTTTCTATGGCATTTTGGGGCATTGATTATTGGGCATAGCAAATTTTGCTATGGGGCCCTCTGATTTCTAATTACGTCCCTGTTTTGCGGCTCCCAGTTTATTTTTTTTCTTCGGAAACGGGTCCAAGTGGCTCTTTTTGTCTTAAAGGTTGCAGACCCCTGACCTAAAAGGATACTTTCACCTTGGACAATCCTAATCCTGTCTCCAAAGCACAGGTTGGTTAGTGCTTTGCCACCAGCGACACCCCACTTTTGTGCTATTGTGCATCACATTCATCGAGGACCTAGCAGATTTGACAGCTGGAGGTTTTGATGGATCAACCGAGTGTCAAAGGATTAACATTCCACACTCCTTGAAGGGATTTCGTGCCACGAAGCATTTCACGTGGAAGCGGTGCCTGCACTAACACATTTGGTCACTGCTGAACTTCCTGGCGACATTGTTCTAATTTTCCACCTCGCCGCATTTCATTTCAAGGATCTAACAACCTAACAAGAGCCAGGTAGAATAGTATTCCCACTTTAGACCAAATGCCTGGCTTGCAAAATTATGATTGGGATGATTTTTTTCCCTTTTCCTTTTTAACCCATTTACAGGTAGGTAGCTGTGTTGGTCTGAGTCGAAGCAAAATAGAAAAATTCCTTCAGTAGCACCTTAAAGACCAACTAAGTTTTTATTTTGGTATGAGCTTTCGTGTGCATGCACACTTCTTCAGATACACTGGAAACGGAAGTGTCAGACCCTTATATATATATATGTACAGAGGGTGGTGGGGGGTGGGTGGGAATGGGTGATGGGCTGTTCTTTTTAACCCAATCATTGAAACTAATCAATTGTCAAGAACCGAACCCTGTTTGGATATAAAGAAAAGAAACCTTAGCATGTCACAGTAGGCATGCTTGTTTAAAGAGTTTAGCTCTTTGCAATGGAGTCGAGACTACAAAATGATGATCACCCCTTCGGTTACATCAGGGGATGTGAATGATGTGTGCATGCTTTTTCAATTTGGCAGACTGCAAATTGGTACAGACTTCCCTGCCAAAGAGTTATACAGCACCATCCAGGGTGGACAGGGCTTTCTACCCCCCCAAAGCAGAGGCATATCGAGAAGACATAACACTGCCTGCTTGCACTGCCAAGCAGGCCTATGTCCACTGGTGCAATTAGGCAATTTTAGATTCTGGACGCAATGGTCTTATGGGAGCCCCTACAGGCATGATTCGGCCAAAGCATTCTAAAACCCCACTAGGGAAGTTAGGGCTATGTAGAGGCTCCCCACCTCAAAATGTCTGTATGGCAGCCAGAATGGAGTCTTCTCCTGTGTTATAGAAATCTGTGGTGCAATTAGGTAGTTTTATAGATTCTGGACCAATGACTGGCAAATCTGGCGATTTTTAAATGTAGTTCTCCACATTTCCACCTCACTTTGCAATTTTTAAAAAAGTTTTCATGAGAGTTTTAATGAGCATTCGTCAGCATTTTAGTGCAATTTCCTCCTGATATACACATGCAATTTTTGCCTAACATGCATTTTTTTCTTTTTGCAAAACACTTTCCCTTAATATCATGCATTTTTGTATGCTATTTTCACTAATATATACACCTTCATCCACACTTTACCCATTTTTGTGCACATTACTTGGCTGGAGAAATGCGTGGCAAAATTCAGAGAAGTGCAAATTTCAAAGGAGGGCTGTTTTGGTTTGTGCACTGTTTCGGAAAGAGCGAATTACGTCGGTTCACCTTTTAATGCAATTTGGATTGAATTACTCATCTGTCACCACCAATGTGGGAAAAACATTCCCAGAACATCTCCCAGGGCGTTTTCCCAAGGGAATGGATGTCTATTGCCTCCTCCTCTGCTTCGTGCCCACATCTACCACCATCTGCCCACTGGCTGTGCTCCACAAAGGCCAGATCTGCCACACCTCCCAGCTACCCCGAGCCATGCAGCTTTGATCACAGTTTGGATCCTAAGAAGAACCATATTTTCAGTTCTTTTTGCAGCCCCAAGCCTTAAGGTTCAGGTAGGCATGTGCAGCAGGTGGCAAACGATTTCTCACTGCCTTGGGATATTCAGTTGGTCCTAATAAAAGACATTAAGGGATGCTGGTGGCGCTGTGGTCTAAACCACTGAGCCTAGGGCTTGCCGATCAGAAGGTCAACAGTTCAAATCTCCGCGATGGGGTGTGCGCCCATTGTTCGGTCCCAGCTCCTGCCAACCTAGCAGTTCAAAAGCACGCCAAAGTGCAAGTAGATAAATAGGTACCGTACCGCTACAGAGCGAAGGTAAACGGCGTTTCCGTGTGCTGCTCAGGTTCGCCAGAAGTGGCTTAGTCATGCTGGCAACATGACCTGGGAGCTGAACGCCGGCTCACTCCGGCAATAATGCAAGATGAGCACAAATTATTATTATTATTATTATTATTATTATTATTATTATTATTATTTCTGGATTCCACCCCAGCTTCCAAGGGGCCAGCATGCATGACTGCAGCTTCACCCCCCTCCCCTCCCCACCAGGCTACCGTATTTTTTCCGTATTTAGGAAAAAATATAGTCTTATACACGGGGGAAAAAGGCACATATAGGAGATAATTTTAAAAATGCAACTGAAAGCCACAGACACATTCCTGTTAAGAATTAAAGAACTAAAACAATTTAGTGGGGGTGACTGTCCGGTCATCTGTTGCATGAAACAACAACAATATTGTCATGCAATATGTTCCAAAGACACAGAGCAAGCTTTGTGGAGAAGCATCTGACGAAGCCCACTGGACTGGCACAGGCAGATCTCAGGTTTGCTGAATTGACTTTGCTTCCACCCCACCCACCAGAAGCCTGAGGTCCCCCAAATGAAACCAAGTGCAAAATTGGGGCTTTGGGAGGCAGATGAAACCGATGCAAAATGGAGCCCCAGAGCCAAGCGATGGGACCAATTACTTACTGTTTCCTGTTAGCCATATACTGACATTGCACTAATTCAAACCTACACCTTAAGGTGCCTTCCATGAACTTCCTTAATTTATCTTAGGAACCAGGTCAACAGCTTCCCATGAGAGAAACCCAGATTGTGACACTATGAAGGTTTGCTGCCAAGCATCAAAGAAGCCGTGTGTTTTTCATCTCTGAGCAGTTGATGTCTGTGTGCCACATCTAGGCAGGTATTCATGCATTTTTAACATGTGGTGTCTCCACCAGGTTCTCTATTCCCCAACCCCTGGAAAAAATATATAACCTCTTTCTCTTTTTAAAGCTCATTTTCTTGGATTTGTTCCAGAAAAGAATACATTGCCAAACGGGAATGGAACATTCATTACTGTCATGGATACTTATACACAGGCCAGGAGCGAAACTTGGAAGGCCTACATTTCCAAGCAGATAACGGACGGGATTCATTTTTTTGCTCCTGCTCTGTTTCTAAGATGCAGAAACGCAAAAGGACCGTGCAATCAGCATGAGCTCCACTAACAGGAGCTCAGTAATTCTGCCTTCTTAGCCAGCTCTTGGCTCATCCTTACAGAGGAGGGAAGCCACAAGGCCTAGCTCAGACTTCTTTACTCTTACTTTTAAAGGAGACTGTCTCTGCAAAACACAAGCAACTCAGGACTGAGGGAAGTTCATTCTTGCCCCCAAACGCTGTAGTTTGCATCCTTCCCTCTATAGATTTTTTTAAAAAAACAACAACAACAACTACAACCCGATTTCTTTTATCATAAATATATGCCACCTGTTGGGCAAAAAAATCCACATATTTTCATAAATATTGCAAGCAGTTCTTATAGTAGGAAACCATTTCAGGTTTGTATCAGAGCAGTGCATATGTAGAACAAAGGGAGGGTATGATAAGCATGCAATCCAATACATAAATTAAATACAATGTAAGATAGATGTAGAAACTGGTTCCCTCATTGTGAGAAGTGAGGTTACAGGGAACCAGGCAGAGGGCCTTCTTGGCAGTGGAACCCTGTGGAACGCCCTCCTATCAGATGTCAAGGAAATAAACAACTATTTGACTTTTCAAAGACATCTGAAAGCAGCCCTGTATAGGGAAGTTTTTTAATAGCTGATGTTTTATTATACTTTTGTTGGTACCCGCCCAGAGTGGCTGGGGCAAAAACAGTCAAAAACAGGAATAAAATTTTCATTCCTGCACTGTAGGAGATTGGATTAGATGACCCTTGTGGTCCATTCCAACTCTACAATTCTGTGATTCTAAGCTGTCTTTTACTAAGTCAGGTTTTAAGCAGGGTTCTCGCTCAGCCTTTCCTACAAATGCTAAGGGCAGAACCTGGGACCTGCTGAATGCAAAGCTACTGAGCTATGGTGTAAAACAACCACATTCTTTTGGCTCTCTCTATTACCAAAATAAGGACGTGGGTGGCGCTGTGGGTTAAACTACAGAGCCTAGGACTTGCTGATCAGAAGGTCGGCGGTTCGAATCCCCGCAACGGAGTGAGTTCCCGTTGCTCGGTCCCTGCTCCTGCCAACCTAGCAGTTTGAAAGCATGTCAGTGCAAATAGGTAGGTACCACTGTGGTGGGAAGGTAAACGGTGTTTCCGTGCGCTGCTCTGGTGCGCCAGAAGTGGCTTAGTCATGTTGGCCACATGACCTGGAAGTTGTACGCCGGCTCCCTCGGCCAGTAAAGCGAGATGAGTGCCGCAACCCCAGAGTCGTCCGCAACTGGACCTAATGGTCAGGGGTCCCTTTACCTTTACCTATTACTGAAATACATCATGCAAAATATAACTGAGTAACTGGAGAGCCATTTCGCAAATGGTTTTCATCCCTTCCCGAGAGAAGAGACAGGAATTTATGTCAGGCGGGGGCGGGGAAGCCTGTCAGGATTACCAGCAGACAAATATTTCATCTCTCCTTAATGCAGCCTAATTCAATTTAACATGAAATCACCTGACATAAGCTCAAAGCTTTTGCAATAAGTATGAATGGGCCAGACAGCTAGATAGTAACCAGCAGGCAAGAATATATTGGCTGTGCTCCTAATGTTACTGTTAAGATGCCATGTTTGAGAAAAAGGGAGAGAAAGCATGCCAGTAATGACCAATGACAACTGGAGGTGCTGTTTATTATTATTGAGATTTCTAACTTCAGCTGCCCTTATGGCAAAGACAGGAAACTTTTCAAAACATACTCTGGGTGCCTACTTATCCAGGAGGTGGGAACTTTGATTAAATCTATTTTGGTGAAGGGGTTCCACCACCACCACAACAACCCACCTTTTCCAAACAAAGAGCACTCTAAGGTATACACCCACACACAGTCCATTTCAATTAATGGGAACCACCAAAAAGGCACCCATGTCTCATGCGCCTCTTGTTCATTTCTCTAGGGCTGTGCAGGAGAATTTCTTGGTTGGTCAGGCCCAAAGATCACTTTTCTTTTCTTTTTTTACAGGAAGAACAGTAGAATTACACCAGATATATTACCCTCATTGTTCAAAACTCCCAATGTTCTAGGTGCATTTTACGACAGGGAATTTCATTAGTGTGAGCTTTTTCTGAGCTCTGGGCGCAGTACTGCGCCTAAGATTTTGGAGTAAAACTGCAGAGTGGACAGAAAGGAGGACCTTCTTCTGCCTCCCCACTTCCACCTACTTTCTGAAGACTTTCTTAAGAATATTAGGAAAGTGGGCAAGGGAAGGACTAGACCAGGCTTCCCCAAACTTCGGCCCTCCAGATGTTTTGGACTACAATTCCCATCATCCCTGACCACTGGTCCTGTTAGCTAGGGATCATGGGAGTTGTAGGCCAAAACATCTGGAGGGCCACAGTTTGGGGATGCCTGGACTAGACCATGTGAAAAATGAACATAATATTTTAGCTGCAGTTCATTCATTTTCAGCTTTGTATTCTAGTTATAAAAAAGTGTGCCGAGACATTCCGTCGTTGTGCCCATAACCTAGGTTTAAGGTACCATTTAGCTCCTAGCTTTCATATCTCAGTTTCTAACACTGGTTATCCTATGACCGACTTCAGTGACACTATATGAGGTCAGTCAAGAAACCAGCTGGGGAGATAAGAACCAGCAGGAGCTTCCTCCCTTCAGCTCTTCCATATAGGAAATTAAACTTTAATCCTTCATTGAGGCTCTACTAAACCTTTTGCCATAAGGCAGGGGTGGGCAGACATCAAGCTTGCAGAATCAACTAAGTTTTTTTTTTACCCTAGAATACTGAAGTCCACTAGCTGGAGCTTAGTCCAGTCCAGTCCAGTCCAAAATACATATCTATGATTCTGTGTTAAATAGTAGTTTAGGAAAGGGGTGGATACACCCTTAGAATTAATGAACAGAGCACCTTACATATATAGAATCATAGAGCTGGAAGTGACCCTGAGGATCATCTAGTCCAACCCCCTGCAATGCATATGTAGCTTTCCCATATGGGGATCAAACCTGCAACCTTGGCATTATCAGCACCACACTCTAGTCTTGTGGTCCAGGAGGTTGCCTGTGCTGTGCATGTCTAGGAACTCAGTTTTCAGTCTTCGCATACAAAACTGCACTTGTTGTTTTCCCTTAAGTCCTTGTCCCCCACTCATTTCAGCATCTCTCTCTCTCTCTCTCTCTCTCTCTCTCTCTCTCTCTCTCTCTCTCTGTGTGTGTGTGTGTGTGTTGTTGTTGTTGTTGTTGTTGTTGCTATCGTTAAACAATTGGGTGTTGGAAATCCTTGGTTATCTACTGCAAGCCAGAAATCTAACAGTAGATCAAACATTGCTAACCTGATACTTCCCAGATGTTTTGGACTACAAATCCCATCAGCCATAGTCAGCATGGCTGTGCTGGATGGGTAGGTTAAGACAGAGAGGATGGAAAGATGGATGGACCAGGCACAGAGCAGCACAGTGGGGCTTATTTCTCAGCAGACAAGCACAGGTAAAGCTCAAATCTTATATCTATAATAATTGGAAGTAAATCCCTTTGAATTTAGTGGCGCTTACTCTGAGTAGAGGATAGTGCTGTTACATTATATATACATGGAAATAGGGTTGTTGTTTTTTGAAAATTATTCCTACCCATCTGCTCTATCCCCACAGGAAAGTGTACTTCCTGATGCTACACACCACCACATCTAATTATCCCACATTTATCAGGTTTCCAAGCATACTGAATTTTGCATACACCCTGGGACCTTAGGGTGATGGACGGGTAATACATTATTATTATTAGAAATGCAAATTATTAAGTGGGACAGAAACGTCTTAAGCAAATGAAAGAAATCAGTACAGTTGGAGAATTCTATTATTTGCTGCTGCAAGGGAGACGCAGCCCTTCATCTCTTTCAGGGGGAAATTGGCTTGTTGCATTCAAAATAAGGAGGAAAACAAAAATCTCGCACAAACCTCTTTATCCCTCCCACCCCACGCTCTTCTCGGGGTTATTTCACTACGCCCAAAAACCCCAGGGCTGGAAAGTACAGTAACAAAGGAGAGAGAGAGAGAGAGAGAGAGAGAGAGAGAGGCTTCCCCACTCCCCTCCTCCAGCTCCTCGCCTAAAAATAGAAAAGGGGGGGGGAAATCAGTGCATCTCAAAGCATCCACCCAGAAACCTGTGCAACCGCAACACCCTTTCCTAGCGAGGGGCGGCTTCGAGGTCGCCCCTCTATACAAAGCCTCCTCCATTCTTTTCATTGTATTCACTCGACGGGACTTGTATCCCGCTTAGTCGCCCAGAACCTCAAAGTGGTTCCGCTGGAATCCTAAGCGCTTTACGCAAAATCCCCCCTCATTCATCACGACAGCTATGGATGTCAGAGGTGGATGACCCACGCCCGCCCGCCCCCCCAATATTCGGGGGCGCGGAGAGGGGCGGTTCGAAGGCTCAGCGGACCCTCGCGGAGCATCACGGGGTGGGGTCGGGACGTTGCCTCTCGCCATTTACCTGCGCGGCCATAAAGGAGAGATCCATGGTGCTGCTGGATCCCGAGGTGCTGCTGCTGCTACTGCTGGCGCTGTTGTTGTTGGTGCTCCTCGCCGAACTGGCGGTGAAGCTGGTGCTGAGATTGCTGCTACCCCCCGGCGTGGCTTCGTCTCTGGGGGGCTGGGGAGGGGCCTCCCCCAGCAGCAGCTTGGGGCGCGTTACCAGTTCCAGCTCCCTGGGGTGGCGGAGCCCGCGCGGCTGCCTGGCTGTCCCCAGCTTCCTCGGAACATGGTCCGCCCCGATGCTTGCTGTAGCTCGAGCCTCCACAAGCAACTAGTCCGCGCGAGGAGCCGCCTTCGCTGCTGCCTGGCCACGCCCCCTTTCCCGGGCCGCTTAGTCGCAGCAGCAGCAGCAGCAGACAAAGGGGGACAGGCTCTCCTCTCTCCGCCTCCTGCTCCAGCGAGGGCTTCTGCCTGGTGCAAGGGAAATTGCTAAGCCAGCCAACCACCTGAGTCCCCAGCTACGATGCCAAACACACACATATTACGCACACAGAGATGGAGTGTGTCTGTGTTCCCCCTTGGCAGTTCTCCTGTGACTTAAAAAAAAATGCCCGGATGATATGAGAGGCAGGCAGACGTTCAACAGGTCACTTCTGTTGCCCAGCCGCACAGCATCTCCGTTGTTCGTAGGCACTCATTAGATTTTCAAAAGGCTTTCTTTCTATATATTTTTTTTACAAGGCGCCTCACCAAAGGCTCCTGAGCAAGCTGCGCAGTTACGAAATAAGAAATAGCTCCGTTGGTTAGAGCGCGGTGCTGATGGACAGCTGCATATTCCTGCAACGGAATCGGGGTGGCCAGCTCCCAAGAGACTGCGATCTACCTACAGAGTTAAAAACTGGCAGTAATCTACCCCCTTTTGGGGGTTCAGGTCAAAGTTGTTGAGCTTTTTTGGGAGGAGGAAAGCCTCTTTCTAGGGGTGCAGGCTTCTTTGGGGGGAGCTGGTGATCTACCACATATGTCCAGTGATCTACCAGTAGATCACGACCTACCTGTTGGGCATGCCTGGAGATGATCCTCCAGCTCCCTTCTAACTCTACAATCCTATGATTCAAGAGGAGAGGGCTTCCTGTATCAGGACTTGGTTATGTAGCAGGGAGTAAGGATAAAAGAACAGCTCTCTGCACGGAGAGATGTAGAAAGTGGAGTGTCCCCAACCCTCACCCCACAAGGATCAGGCGTGGGCCTGTACTAAATGGTTCAGGGTGATAAAAACAAGGTGGAGAGTACCAAAAGGATGACCGAGTGAATGGGTGGTAAACTGGCAAATGCAGTTTGGCGTAAAAGAAAAGTGTAAAGCTGTATATGTTGTGGTGAAACCTTAATTTCTTGTATATGCTCATTGGGTCTCCCTCATGGGCATCCAATGAAGCTGGAGGCTGGAGGAATCAGGACAGATAAAATATTTACTCACATGGCACATAGTTAAACTACGGAACTCACTCCTGCAGGAGGCAGTGATATGCCACCAACTTGGATGGCTTTAGAAGAGGATGCACGGAGGATGAGAATTTCAATGACTACTAGCCATTCTGACTACGCTCTGCCTCTATGGTTGGACGCATTGACCCTAACTCTGGAATTTCCCCCCTCCCTGCCCAGGAAAATATTGATGGCTACAGCTTTGATAAGCTGCTGCTGCTGCTGCCTAGTTAAAGCATAGCTGTTCTCTCAGGCAAAGTCTGCCCTGCTGTCTTGTTAACATTAATTGCTGCCTGCAGATCTTTGTTGTCCTCTGTTTTAATTGTCCTGGTTTTATTGTGTTTGATTGGAAGCTGTGAGGTGTGGACCACATTGTGGTGAAAAGCATTCTGTGCGCTTCATAAATAGGTAAAATACCCTTTAATAAAAATTGCACTAATGAAAGTAATTTAGTTGACTCTCCCCAACTTCACTTCTTCTAGATTCATGGTTTGTTTATTACTCAGCATTGAGAACGTGGATATAGAGACGATTTGAACTTTAGAAATAAGACGGCAGTGGACAGTTGCGAGGAATTCCCAATTTCTTGAAGCATGGGAACCCAAAAATAAATTATTTAGATGATTTGGCATAACATTCGGTTTGATTGATATATATATGTGTATAATTTGAAATATTGAATGTGATATAATTGGTTTTAATTGGAAAATTAATAAAAATATTTAAAAAAAAAAAAAAAGAGAACGTGGATATAGAGTTCACTTTATGGCATTTGAAGCAGCAAGGCCACTTGGAGTATGGGGCCATGGGCAAAATGGGCATTATGACTCATGAAGCATCTCTTGTCTATATATGTGCATGCCTATGTACAGGAACACTCTTATAAACCAGACCTTTGGTTGATTTGATTGACATCCAATGCCAGGCTTCTTCAAACTCAGCCCACCAGATGTTTTGGCCTACAACTCGCATGATCCCTAGCTAGCAGGACCTGTGGTCAGGCATGATGGGAATTGTAGTCTCAAAACGTCTGAAGGGCCGAGTTTGAGGAAGCCTGTCCTATGCCTTTTTAAATTGTGAAGTTCTTTTTGGGTTATTAGGTTGTTGTTCTTATTTTGATTATGGATTTTGTTTTTTGTTGTTGTTTTTATAGAAAATATCTTTATTGTTTTAAAAAGGTGTAATTACAAACATTTCATACTTCATACATACACAATTTCCCCAGACAGTATACAACAACAACAAAAAACCCCATTGCAGGCACAAAAAAGAGCAAAAAGAAAAAGAGTAAAAAAGAAAAAGAAAAATACAAAAAGAAAAAAGGATTAACACCAAACAAATTTAAAAAGAAAAAGAAGAAAAGAAATTGTTCTTCCAATTATCCAGTCTGTAATTCATATTTTCCCCAAATTATCGCACATTCAAGAATATATTAACTACTTAATACTTTTTCCATACATAATAAATCAGATTCAGCCTAAGCCTGCTATTAGGGATTTCGATATTCCGCTTTTAAATCAATATTCTTCAAACATCTCCCATTCCTTCTTTGCTTTTTGTCTTGTTTGCCCCCTTATTCTTGCTGATGTTGTTGCCAATTGAATATATTCTACCATCAATGTTTGCCCATCTGCTATATTTGGTACTTTATCTGATTTCCAGTTACGGCCTATCAGGATCCTTGCTGCCACTAATCCATACATAATCCTTTTTGTTGTTTTAATTTCTTCATACATAATCCCACTAATCCTTTTTGTTGTTTTAATTTCTTCTGGTATTGAATTTAATAAAAATCTCAGGCTTTTCCTTAAATGTACTTTTAAATATTTTTTTCAGTTCTTCATATATCAAATTCCAATAGTTGCTTATGTTTGGGCAGCTCCACCACATATGTATCATGGATCCTTTTTCTCCTTTACATCTCCAGCATACATCCAAATTATTTTTAAACATTTTGGCAATTTTTTCTGGCGTTTGATACCACCTGTACATAATTTTTAATATATTTTCTTTTAGGTTATAACAGGCAGTGAATTTCATATCTTGTTTCCATAATTTTCCCCCTTGTTCTATTGGGACATTGTATCCAAAATCTTGGGCCCATTTTATCATCACTGATTTTGTTTGTTCTTCTTTAAGTTCCCATTCTAATAGCAGGTCGTATATATGTGAAATGTATTTTCCTTTCCTCTGAGTCAGTTCTATCTCAAATTTTGATTTTTCTTTTGCAAGTCCCAATTTTTTATCTAATATGAATCTTTGGTTTATTTGAAAATATTGAAGCCAATCAGATAGATGTTCTTTTACTTCTTCTTTTTTTAAAAAATGATCATTCATTTTGTTTTCCCCCTAACAATTCATGGTATGTGGCATTTTTGGTATCCATGTTGAGTTTTTTGACTGTTACCACCTCCTTTGGTGAAACCCACAGAGGTATTTTAGGCTCTAAAATACCCTTATATTAAATCCAGATCAGATATAGTGATTTCCTTATCAGATGGTTCAGAAAACCTCTATGAGATTTCACCTTATCATAGATTAGATATGAATGCCAACCAAAACGGTTGTCGACCCTCTCTAGGTCCAGTAATTCCGTGTCCTTCAGAATTATCCATTCTTTTAACCATATCAAACCTGCTGCCGCATGGTACAGTTCTAAATCTGGGAGAGCAAATCCCCCCCTTTCAATCCTATCGGTCAGCAGTTGATATTTTATTCTAGGTCTTCTACCACTCTAGATAAATTCCTTTGTCCACTCTGAAAAACATTTCATACCTCCTAGAATCGGTATCATTTGAAATAAGTACATCATCCTCGGGAGTATACTCATTTTAACAGCTGATATTCTTCCCCACAGTGATAGTGACAATTTGTTCCATATTTCCATGTCTCGCTTAATTTCCCTCCATACTCTTTTATAATTATCATCATATAATTTAATACATCTTGGTGCTATCCAAATACCTAAATATTTTGCTTTTGTTTTTACTTCTATTCCTGTCCGTTTCTGTAATTCCTCCCTTTCTTTTGCATTCATATTTTTGGTGAGTAACCAAATGAAAATGGATTTTGTGGTTTTCTATTTTGATTTTATTCTGTAAACCACCCTGAGACTTGCGGGTATAGGGCGGTATATAAATTCAAATGATGATGATGAAGATAAATTCATTCTGGAGGTCCGTTCTTAACCTGAAACTGTTCTTAACCTGAGGTACCACTTTAGCTAATGGGGCCTCCCGCTGCTGCTGCGCTGCCGCCGTGCATTTTCTGTTCTCATCCTGAAGCAAAGTTCTTAATCCGAGGTACTATTTCTGGGTTAGCAGAGTCTGTAATCTGAAGCGTCTGTAACCTGAGGTACCACTGTAATGTCAAAACCAACCCTTACCAGCACTCCACAGTATTGGTAAGTTTATTCGTTGTCCATAATGGGCATTGCAACCATGAGACTTCAATATATGTACATTTTTATTAAGTTTTCACAAAGTTCCAGGTCATGTTGCTGTTTGTGTTCCCATATGTGGGGACCTCCAATTGTTTGTAGTTTTGTAGCCCTGGACCAGCACACTGCCTAGCTGCTGCAGCAAGCTGGACGAGGGGGGGAAATTCAGTCTGAAGCCCAGGAAGGGGGAGGGCTCTGTGGGTGAGTGGCTCTCATGCCTGAGAAAAAGGTCAGTTGGCCTGTCTGGGTGCCCTACCTCTGAAGGAGCAGGTATGTGGTTTGGTAGTGGTCCTAGATCAGGCATCCCCAAACTGCAGCCCTCCAGATGTTTTGGCCTACAACTCCCATGATCCTTAGCTAACAGGACCAGTGGTTGGGGAAGATGGGAATTGTAGTCCAAAACATCTGGAGGGCCGAAGTTTGGCAATGCCTGTCCTAGATGCATCTTTGTCACTAGAGGCTCAGGTGTTGTAGCAGTGCAGAAATCTTTTTCTCTATCCACTTTTTCCAGGCCATGAATAATTTTTATAGAACTTCGATCTTGTCCCCTTGTGCTGCAAACTTTCCTCATAAGGGATTCTCTAGTTAATTATCCCAAATAAAGAAACAAAGAAAACATCCCCATGCCTTAGAAGAGCCTTCATCAACCAGGTGACCTCTGGGCAGCTTAGATTACAACTCCCATTGTGGTCACTGTCACCACCAGACAACAGGGGGCACCGGGTTGGCAAAGGTTGACTCAGAGCCTTGAACAAATTATGCAATACGTAACTCGATATCACTTGGGAAGCCAAATGCAGGCTGCACTATCTTATACCGGCACATGCTTGCCTGGGAGTAACTGAACTTTCTCATAGACATCTATGCACCACTCACTCAAAAACAGACTATGGGTTATTAGAGTGCTTCATGAAGATTTGCTTTAAAGCTGTTTACTTCAAAGGGGGGAGGACAGGTTTTTGTCGTCCCCACCCCCACCCCGCTCAGAGCACTGGAACATACGTCAATTAGTGAATGGTTGGGTTTGTCAGATTTCCTGAGGCATAGTAGGAAATCCTTTGTTGCACTGAATGTGTGCATAAGCTCTGCTTTTGCTTCATAAAGCACATCTAACGAAATTTGACAATTGAGTCTGGCATCCAAAGAGGATTTTTTTAAAAATGTGCATGTATTTATGTGTGTTTGCATTTACTGTATGTTGTGTTCTAGTCCCCAAAGCAATTCAAAGTTCTCCTTTCTTAGACCTCTTTTAAACAATACAAACATTTGGAATGCGAGGATTAGCTTGCTGAATGAGACTCATGGCCCAGTTAGCGAAGTCCCCTGTTTTTAATCTCACAAGATGGAGATAACCATCCACCCACAATTGCATTCTGCCTCTGGACTAGAGAAGTGAAGGTCTGGCGGGGGGTGGGGGTGGGGGTGGGGGCAGAAAACAGGGGAACCACCAGTCCTCAGTTTCCTCCCTCACACCTTCACATCCTTCATGTGTTTGTCTAACTTTTTCAAATCTCTTCTGCTAGTGCCTTAGTCCCCATCATGGCTAGGACCTTTTTTTTGTCTGTATCACTCTTTAATCTTTCAATAGGGCAAAGGCAGAGGGCCTTCTCAGTAGTCACAACCACCCCATGGAACGCCCTCGCATCAGTTGCCAAGGAAATAAACAACTGTTAGACTTTTAGAAGACATCTGAAGGCAGCTCTGTTTAGGGAAGTTTTTAATGTTTGATGTTCTATCGTGTTTTTAATATTCTGTTGGGAGCTGCCCAGAGTGGCTGGGGAAAGCCAGTCAGATGGGCAGCATACAAATATCATCATCATCATCATCATCATCATCATCATCCATCCTTCCTGGCAATACTTGTTGGTTGAAAGGTAGGCTATGCAGAGTGTGAGCTGGCCCTTGCTGCCAGAAGAACTCAAACTCGGGTTTCTATTTCTGCCAGTGTTTAATAAATGTATAGATCTGGGATATATATATAGGCAAGATAAGGTTTACAGGTGCAGCGGGTGAATCACATGGCTAGTTGCAAGCTGAGACGTTGATCCAACAAGCTCCACGTCCCCCTGCCTCTTCCTTTTGAAGAGTGGGGCAGACACAAGACTTAAAACAAGATAAATCTGTATCCTGAATGGTAACCTTTGAATGCATTTACAGTGTTGTCAATTAAACACTGTCCCCATATGAACACCATCCCATTTTTATTGTGTTCTGTGCTTTGCACTAGGGAGCCCCGTGGGATTCACCCAACCGAAGCATCTGGAAATTTGCTGCCTTTGGTGAGCCCCGTCCAAATGGATCTGAGGAGCCCTGCCTGGAGACAAGAGTGCAGAACGTCTGCCAACCCCCAACCCCCCCCCACTCCACCCCCTGTTGTTTCCTTACAACAGAAAGCAGACGAGAGATGCTGAATTTTTAATACCAGAGCCTGATTGGATTGAATTGCCAGAAGAAAATGCACTTAAGGAACTCTTTACATTTTTCATTCATACTTCAGCACCACTTAGGGAACTGAATAAATAATCAGTAATTTGATGGAATTCCCAGCCGCCCACCCGTGTAATGTGACAGAAATGTGTCTGCACAGGTATTTTAGGGGAACAATGGGGGGAAAGGCACCAGAACATTGTTGCATGATCTGTCGAGTGAAAATGCAGAGAGAAGAAGCTGGTGCTCTTTGCCCCTTCTCTTTTGTTCATCTGCTTTCAGTGCCACCTTTTCCCTCGAAAGGTCCTTCCAGGGGGATCGCAAGTTAAGAGCACAGCAAACACAAAATGTAAGCCGGAAAAAAAATCATATAAGAAAAAGAAGGAGAACACAGCAGAGATCTAGCCTCAAGCAGCAAAAAAGGACCCCGGGAAGATGAAATACGTATATTCCTGCTTAAAAGCCTGACAAAGGAAACTTGTTGTTGTTTAGTCGTTTAGTCGTGTCCGACTCTTCGTGACCCCATGGACCATAGCACGCCAGGCACTCCTGTCTTCCACTGCCTCCCGCAGTTTGGTCAAACTCATGTTCATAGCTTCGAGAACACTGTCCAACCATCTCATCCTCTGTCGTCCCCTTCTCCTTGTGCCCTCAATCTTTCCCAACATCAGGGTCTTTTCCAGGGAGTCTTCTCTTTTCATGAGGTGGCCAAAGTATTGGAGCCTCAGCTTCACAATCTGTCCTTCCAGTGAGCACTCAGGGCTGATTTCCTTCAGAATGGATAGGTTTGATCTTCTTGCAGTCCATGGGACTCTCAAGAGTCTCCTCCAGCACCACAATTCAAAAGCATCAATTCTTCGGCGATCAGCCTTCTTTATGGTCCAGCTCTCACTTCCATACATCACTACTGGGAAAACCATAGCTTTAACTATACGGACCTTTGTCGGCAAGGTGATGTCTCTGCTTTTTAAGATGCTGTCTAGGTTTGTCATTGCTTTTCTCCCAAGAAGCAGGCGTCTTTTAATTTCGTGACTGCTGTCACCATCTGCAGTGATCAAGGAGCCCAAGGAAGTAAAATCTCTCACTGCCTCCATTTCTTCCCCTTCTATTTGCCAGGAGGTGATGGGACCAGTGGCCATGATCTTGGTTTTTTTGATGTTGAGCTTCAGACCATATTTTGTGCTCTCCTCTTTCACGCTCATTAAAAGGTTCTTTAATTCCTCCTCACTTTCTGCCATCAAGGTTGTGTCATCTGCATATCTGAGGTTGTTGATATTTTTTCCGGCAATCTTAATTCTGGCTTGGGATTCATCTAGTCCAGCCTTTCGCATGATGAATTCTGCATATAAGTTAAATAAGCAGGAAGACAATATACAACCTTGTCGTACTCCTTTCCCAATTTTGAACCAACCAGATGTCTCCTGACAATGGAAACTAGTATTTTCAAAATGGCAGAGCTCCTGTAAGGCAAGGCCCGCCTGAATCTTGGTGGGGTCGGGAAAGAGCAGTAGGTTCTGTAGCAGTGGCCCCCATGAATCTGAGAAACCCCATATTGTGAAAAACAGTTTGTTGCGTACACAATTGCAACCACAGCATGTTGTTCCCCTCCCCATGGCCATGGACCTTGCTATGCCGTCGTGTGTCGTCTGTCGTTGGGACAGGGGCATGGCAGGAATTCCCCCCACTTGGCTGATTGGCTGGTGCCATTTGGGTTCGCCTGCCGCATAGCAAATCGTCACAACTTGGCATTTCCATGTGCTGCTCTGGTTCACCAGAAGCTGCTTTGTCATGCTGGCCACATGACCTGCAAGCTGTACGCCAGCTCCCTTGGCCAATAATGCGTGATGAGCACTGCAACCCCAGAGTTGGTCATGACTGGACCTAATGGTCAGGGGTCCCTTTACCTTTACCTATTATTGGGTTATTGTTTTTATTTTTTTAATTTTTTATATTGTGATCTTTTTTTGTGAACCTGAGATCTCCGGGTATAGGGTGGTATATAAATAATAATAATAATAATAATAATAATAATAATAATAATAAACCAGAGTCCTAAAAATGCCAGTGTTCTGGATAGCGGTTTGCAGTGCACATCCTTAAGTCTGAATTGCCCACGGACCCAGGGCAAGGATTAAATATTCTTTTGATGATGCTGTATTGGGAAACAGTCCTTGCTGATCTACTGTAAATCACCCAGAGAGCTATCTGTAGATCCCCATTGACCTTCTACTCATCTCTGGTCTAGCTGCGGCCATCAAACTGGGCCAGGCTACGCAAAGAGTTTCATTAACTCCAGGGCTCCAATTAAGCTAATTTATTTAGGAACAAATGAGAAAATTGATTCCAAAATGGGGGGAACACAAAACAAAACACAAGAGTTAACTAGCTAACCTTTATATGTGAGCCAAAAATAGAACAGTGTGCATTTCAAAAGAGCTTACAGGCAGAGTCTGGGTGTCTATGGGCAAAGAGTCAGGCCTCTTGACCAATCCCAAGAAGAGCCAGCAGAGGTGGGCACTAGAATTCAAATGCTCCAATCAAAAAGCTCCAAATGGCCATGGTCTTTGGTACATCCTGCATATTCCTTTAGATAAAAATTTGCTGAGGGCCTAGGACCCTCGTACTTACGGGACCGTCTCTCCCGGTATGCCCCGCAGAGGACCTTAAGGTCCATAAGCAGTAATACCTTAGAGGTCCCAGGCCTGAAGGAAATCAGATTAGCCTCTACTAGAACCAGGGCCTTCTCAACACTGGTGGAACACCCTTTCTCATGAGACCAGGGCCCTGCGGGACCTGATTTCTTTCCGCAGTGCCTGTAAGACAGAGATCCTGGCATTTGGCCTGGAGCCAACCTGATTCCATCCCCCCATTTTCCCTTTCATTTTCCCTTTTATATGAGGCTGAATTTTTAATTTTTAATTTGATTTTGATGTATGTAGTCTTGTTGTTGAGTTGTATTTTAACCAGTTGTTTTATATTGGGCTTTGGCTGGGGAGGGTGGGGTATAAATAAAAATTTATTATTATTATTATTATTATTATTATTATTATTATTATTATTATTATTATGTCATGGCAAGACCTTCCACTGATTCAGATTGTGGTGCCTACAGATGCCTGGGCAGGCCTATGCATAGTTTTAGCTCAGAGGCTTGCTGTAGGAAGAAGGGAGGGAGGGAGCACCGGTTCATCACAAAGGCCAGATGTCGAGGTGAGTCGGGCCCTTTCTTGTAGGGCAAGGCTGGAGAATCTTTTCCAGCCTGAGTGAAGCATTCCCTTCAAGGGGAACCTCCCATTGGGGCTCTGTATTCCAGTATGGAGGGGCAACGGATACGCTTCTTACCTCTGTAAAGGTAAAGGGTAAAGGGACCCCTGACTATTAGGTCCAGTTGTGACCGACTCTGGGGTTGCAGCGCTTATCTCGCATTATTGGCCAAGGGAGCCGGCATACAGCTTCCAGGTCATGTGGCCAGCATGACAAAGCCGCTTCTGGCAAACCAGAGCAGCACATGGAAATGCCAATATGGAAACCCAATAATACCCACCCCCAAAAGAGCCACATTTTAAAAGAGCATAGGATGTCAACCAGATCAACTAAAGGCCTGGTTAAAAAGGAACGTTTTTGGCTGGCGCCTAAAGGTGTATAATGAAGGCGCCAGGCAAACTTCCCTGGGGAGAGCATTCCACAGATGGGGAGCCACTGCAGAGAAGGCCTGTTCTTGCACTGCCACACTCCGGACCTCTCAAGGAGGAGGCCTCAGAAGATGATCTCATGGTCCACGTAGGTTCATATGGAAAGAGGCAGTCCTTGAGGTATGGCAGTCCTGAGCCTGGATCAGGGTCCATGGCTCCAGATGTTTTCTTGGAGAAGCTGATACCACCTTCTGCAGATGACAGGCCTCCTAACAGAAATAGACCAAGTCTGACCATTGGCCCATCTCGCTCAGTACTGTCTACATCAACTGGCAGTGACTTTCCAGACTTTCCAACCTGGAAATGCTGGAACCTTCTGGGTGCAAAGCAGATGTTCTACCACTGAACTACAACTTGGATAGCCATCATGGTGACTGCTGAAAACATAAGCAACAGACAAAAGGTAAGGCAGCAGAATGGATCTCAATCGTTCCACAACCCCATCACCAGCCATTATTATCACAGCAACTTTCTCATGTGCATCCAGCACCTTGCGAGACCAATTTTGTTTCATTTTTCTCCCCAACGGTAGCTGATTCCCTCTTTTCTCGGAATCAGCTGTTATTATGGTGCCCTGCAGATTGGTTGAGATGCTGTTCCTAGCCTTGAAGTGAAAGATGACATAAGGAAGCATATTGCGGTGATGCTGATTAAAAAAATATCCTAGTATCATTTGCCTCTTTGACAAGTCATGTGCAGCAAGGGCTTCATGTAATGTAAGCCCACTGGCTGTTTTTCCCTTGAAAAGCACCCTTGGAGTGATTATTTTCAATGAGGTGGAGGGGGGAGATAGAGGTGGGGAGGGAGGAGGAAGTTTCTCTCTGAAACTCCTTAACGCCAAGCCGTTTTTCTTCCCATGGTATTCCAGACCCACACTGCAAAATACACATAGCTATGAAACTTCTGGAAGGAAAAAACAGCTGGCAGAGGATGTTTCAGAGAGAAATAGGAATGGCAATGGACACCAGATCCCCTTCTGGCCCTTTCTTACTGCAAATCCCTCCCTCCTGAGGATGCTTTGCAACCCAGAGAAGCAGGTGACAATCTTACATAGCACACGGTTGTACTGTAATGTTTAGTTTTGCAGCGAGAAGATAGATGCCTGTTCACAGTGTCTCCAATGAGTAGGGCACAACTGATTTACAGTTGAACAAGAGGATTGCATTCCTGCCTCGTGGATGAGTTCCGCCAAGCAAACATAAAACAGCAGGAGGGCGTTGGAAGAGTGGATTTATTGGGACTCTGGGTGCGTTTACGAGGGAAGAGTGTTGCAAATGGCCTCCCCACCTCATTCGCTTCTTCCTCCAGAACAACAGCTTGGGGTCTCTTTATTGATGAGTGGTGGTTTTGTCAGTTGTGTGGCACACAATAGTCTAGGCCAGGGATGGTGAAATATACTCGGAGTCAAGAGTGAATTTCATGCTCTTTATTCAGCTCATAGTCATCAAGGAGGAGAAGAGAAGACGAATGGCTCTTTCCCCAAAACCATCTGCTTATATACATTATTTACACAATGGGCCTTGCGTGATTGGCTACTTCAGGGCTACACCTGTGGGCCAATTATATTGTGGATTGACTTTTGCCTGCAGCCTGATTGGCTGCTCCTACAGGCCAATCAGGTAGCAGATTCACTTCTGCCAGCCGCCTGATTGGCTGCTCCAGCAGGCCAATCAGGTTGCGGATTCACTTCCACCTGGAGTTGGATTGGGTAGCTCCCGCTGATTCTGAATCCTATTGTTCTAGGATTCAGCTCAGTACATAACACCCCTCCCCTCTAAGTTCCAGTCCTGCCCGGGAAGTTGCATTCGTAGTCCCCAAGGTCTGCTGGCCGCCTCCGTGTGCGTTGTGGCCTGGGGTGTTCCTTGGTCAGGGGTTCTGGTTCTGGCTCGTGTTCCGAGGCTGCTGGCTGTGCCGGGGCTGTCTGGTCTGGCGCCACTGAACCACTAGGTTGTAGCTCTGGTTCCGGTGTCCTTCCAGCCTCGGGGCGCCCCTCTGTGCCTACTGCTTCTGCTTCCTCTGCCCACCCCTCTCGCTCTGCAGGCCTCACTGCCCTGCTGTCCCCTTGGGACCCCTCTGTCCCGCTCTCCTCCCGGGTTCCTCCTGGGAATCGTCGCCGTATCTGGTCGCAGTGGCGGCGCCAACATTGCCCCCCTTCCGTTAGTACCTCGTACGACACGGGACCGGTCACCTTGGTGACTGTGGCGGGTACCCATGCTGGGCCTGCCCCAAAATTCTTTGCATACACTGGGTCCTGGGCCACAAATGTCCGGGGGTTCCTGCCTTTCCCCACCACTACCTCATCCTGAGCTCTGTCGGGGTGAAGTCGGTCCAGTCTAGTTGCAAGGCGCCGGCCCATTAGTAATTCAGCTGGGCTCCGGCCCGTCGTTGTGCTTGGGGTGCTGTGCTGTGCTAGAAGAAATGCGGCAAGGCAGTATTCCCAGTCCCCTTGTGTCATGCGGCGGAGGCTGTCCTTGGTGGTCCGCACCATGCGCTCCGCTTGGCCATTGGTGGCAGGGTGGAATGGTGCTGAGCGGATGTGGCGGATGGCGTTCTGCGCTGTGAAGGTCTGGAACTCCTCTGACGTGAATGCGGTTCCATTGTCCGAGACGAGGGTGTCAGGGAGCCCGTGGGTCGCAAACAGCTTACGTAGTACCCGGATGGCTGCCGCCGTAGAAGTGGATGGTACCAGTGCGACCTCCAGCCATTTGGTGTAGGAATCCACCACTATGAAGAATGTTTTTCCCTGGAAGGGGCCAGCGAAGTCCACGTGCAAGCGTGACCATGGATGTCGGGCGGACTCCCAGGGCTGGACTGGGGCCCTTGGGGGATCCGGGCGGGATTCTTGGCAGGTCTGGCAGTGTTGGACCCAGGCCTCTATCTCTCTGTCAATCCCCGGCCACCACACATAACTCCTGGCAAGGGCCTTCATCCTCACTACCCCTGGGTGTGTCTCGTGTAGGGCTGTGAGGACCCTTTTGCGGAGGGGCTGGGGAACAACAACCCTGCTTCCCCATAACAGGCACCCCTTGTGGGCCGACAGTTCATGTTTGCGGTTTGTGTAGCCAGCGAATTCTGGCCCGGGGCTGCTGCTGGGCCATCCTCGCCACACCCAGTCCAGGACCCGGGAGATGACCCTATCTTTTGTGGAATGGTGCGCAACTTCTTGTGCCTGAATGGGTCGGTCGGGAAGCAGCTCCAGGGTCATAACCTCTTGCGCAGGCGCTGGGTCGGGGCCTGTTTCTGGTAGTGGTAGCCTGCTGAGGGCGTCTGCGTGGCCCATCGCCTTCCCAGGGCGGTGGATTAGTGCATACTGGTAGCCGGCAAGGAAAATTGACCACCTGAGGACACGTGGAGACAACACTTGGGGGGTCTGCTTCTCAGGGGCAAACAGGCCAAGCAACGGCTTGTGGTCCGTCACTATGGTAAAGGGCCGCCCGTACAAGAAATCATGGAATTTTTTTACGCCCTTCACGATTGCCAGACCCTCCTTGTCAATCTGTGAGTAGTTTCGTTCGGCTGCAGCAAGCGTCTGGGAGAAGTATGCCACCGGCACCTCTCTTCCATCCGGGAGTTGGTGTCCCAGGACAGCGCCGATGCCATAGGGAGAGGCGTCGCATGCCAGCACCACTGGCAGCCTCTCGTCGAAGTGTGCTAAGACCGAGTTCGAGACGAGCAAGTCCTTGACTGCCTGGAATGCGGCCCTTTGTCGCTGGCCCCACACCCAAGGGGCCCTTTTATCTAGGAGTCTGTGTAGGGGCTCCGCTACCGCTGCCTTATGGGGAAGGAAGGCATGGTAAAAGTTCAATAGTCCCAAGAATGACTGAAGTTCGGGCTTGCTCTTGGGCGCTGGGGCCTCACAAATGGCCCGTACCTTGTCACCGGTTGGATGGACCCCTTCTGCGTCCACCTTAAATCCCAGAAAGTCCACCTGCGGCACTCCCAGTAAACACTTTTCCCGCTTCACCTTGAGGCCCGCCGTCTGGAAACGGTGCAGGACGGAGCGGAGGCGGTCCTCAAATTCCTCTGGTGTGGGCCCGGCGATCAGTACATCATCGAAGAAGGGGGTGACACCAGGAATCCCTTTAAGGAGAGAGTCCATTAGATTCTGGAATATGCCTGGTGCCACGCTAACGCCAAATTGCAGCCGCTTAACTCTGAATGCCCCTCTGTGCGTCACAATCGTCTGAGCCTCTGCTGTGGCTTCGTCCACAGGCAACTGTTGATACGCTTGGGCCAAGTCCAGTTTGCCAAAGATTTTTGACCCAGCCAGGGTGGCGAGGACATGGCTGACCACTGGCACTGGGTATGCATGGGCCGTGAGAGCCTTGTTTATGGTGCATTTGTAGTCTGCACAGATGCGGACCGAACCGTTAGGCTTGACGGGTGTGACAATTGGAGTTTCCCAGGGGGCGTTGGGCACCGGCTCCAGCACTCCTTGCTCCACGAGCCGGTCCAATTCCTCGTCTATGCGGGGTTTCAGGGCGAACGGGACCCGGCGGGCCTTGTGCCTGATGGGTCGTACAGCGGGGTCCAGCTGTAGGGCAATGGGGGGTCCTGTATATCGTCCCAATGCCCCATCGAAAACCCCTGGAAACTCTTTGCATATGGCGTCCACGTCCACTTGTAAGCTAGTGCGGTTCACCCCGGTAACGGCTAGCCCCAGAGGTCCAAACCATGCCAGTCCCAGTAAGCTAACGTAGGGGCCCTTAACTACCAGCAAGTCCAATTGTTGCTTTCGCCCTCGATATTGCACCCTGAAGGTCCCCACCCCCATTGTAGGGACCTTACGTTTCTGGAAGTCCCGGAGGGTGAATGGGGCCGGCCTTAGTTTGGGACCCCCATTAGGGCACAGTTCCCTTAATGTTCGGGCCGAGATTATGGATAGAGTTGAACCCGTGTCCAGCTCCATGCGGCATGGGGCTCCCTCTATCTGTACCTCTATATAAATTTTCTCTGTGCTGGGATGGGGCAACTGGAATACCTGGTAGTCCGTGATCTCCGTCGAGTTGCCTTGGTGCATGGTGCCGTGTGACCTGGGGCTCCTGGGTCGGTCATCTGATGCTTGTCGACGGGTGAGTTGAGCCCGACACACCCGGGCGATGTGTCCCAATTTTCTGCACTGCCTGCACTCTGCGTTGCGGAAACGACAGGTCCTCCTCTCGTGGTTCTCCCCGCAGCTTGCACAGTTCCCTCCTTCTCGTCGAGGCTGCTGTGGTGTGTGTGCTGCTTGAGTGCGCCGCTGTACTCGGTGTACTTCCTCCCTGTCAGATTCGGATTCGTCGGTGAGGTCTTCGTGGTAGACCCTCGGTTGGGATGGCGGGGCCGGTCGTGCCTCTTGCGTTGACCTCTCGGCGGCTTCGGTTGCCAGGGCTTCCTCCAGAGCAATCTGGAACGTGAGGTCTTTTTTGGCGTAGAGGCGTCGTTGCAACATCTCGTCCCTCAGGCCACCGACGAGGCGGTCACGAAGCATGTTCTCCAATTCTGAGAAGTTGCATAACCGGGCGGCTTGGCGGAGGGAGGTCACAAACCCAGTTATGGTTTCCCCCGGGGCTTGCCGCTTTGCGTAGAAGGCATTTCAGCAAGCTACCACCGAGGGCTGTGGTGAGAAGTGCTCCTTCAGCCGTTCCATTATTGTTTTGTAAGAGACGGTAGCGACATCTCTAGGTGCAAGGAGAGCCCGGGCGATTTCAAACGTCTCCTCTCCACAGACGCTGAAGAATGTCGCCCTCTTCATGGCATCGTTGGTGACTTCTTTCGCTTGCAGGAGGAAGTTGAAACGGGTGGCGTACCCTTCCCAGTCTCCTGATGCTGGTTTGAATGGCGAGAAGCTGCTGTCGGTTGCCATTCTGGGTTCCTTGGGTCCTGGAGCTGAAGCCTGGATGCACGGTGCGATGCAGCGGTGCAGCAGGTGGCGGTGCTGCGGTGCAGTGCGTGGTGGCGGTCAGCTCAGCAGGATCCCATCCTCGTCGCCAGTGAAATATACTCGGAGTCAAGAGTGAATTTCATGCTCTTTATTCAGCTCATAGTCATCAAGGAGGAGAAGAGAAGACGAATGGCTCTTTCCCCAAAACCATCTGCTTATATACATTATTTACACAATGGGCCTTGCGTGATTGGCTACTTCAGGGCTACACCTGTGGGCCAATTATATTGTGGATTGACTTTTGCCTGCAGCCTGATTGGCTGCTCCTACAGGCCAATCAGGTAGCAGATTCACTTCTGCCAGCCGCCTGATTGGCTGCTCCAGCAGGCCAATCAGGTTGCGGATTCACTTCCACCTGGAGTTGGATTGGGTAGCTCCCGCTGATTCTGAATCCTATTGTTCTAGGATTCAGCTCAGTACATAACAGATGGGCAGACCACAACCCCTTCTACACCAACTTCTTCCCTGCTGGTAAAATTAAAAGGCAAGATTAAATGCATAGCATTTTGCTGCTTAAATCACTCTGCCTAATAGTGCCCCCTATTTCAAGATCTGCCCTATCCAACTCTGGTTAAAAACCGGATAAGATAGGGAACTGAAAGAAGGGAGAGCAAGGTGGCAGTGCTGGGAGGAGAGACAGCTCTGTCCTATCCAATCACTTCCCCCTCCTGGTCCTGTGCAAAGAGAATTTAGATTGCAACCAAGCAGGGTGATTGACCACTGAAAGAGGAGGTGGAGGCTGGCTGGACTTATATACCCCAGAGCCAACCTAGTCGGATCCACCCTGGGGCGAAGCCAGTACTGCAGCCTCACCACCATTGGCCAATTTGCAGGCAGGCTATGATCCACTTTTTGGACCAGAGTGAGGACTGTTTGCCTGATCCAACAGGCTTTCCTTATGTTCTTATCACAGGAACACTAGTTCCTGGCCATATCAGGAGTGTAAAGCTGGGAGAGTGAGTATCCTGCAAACAACTTTGGTGGGTAAAAAAAAAATCTACCCGTGTATAACCAAGTTCTGTATTAAGATCCATTGCTTACTTGGGAAAAACAAGAACTTTTCTTCCAATGGTTAGGTACCTTTTCCAGCTTCGGGACATGCTAAGTTTAAGCCTCGTTAAAAGCCACGATGCAGATAAGCTTTTATAAATACATCTATCATATCAATGAATTCTGACCCCGCTGCGTGCGCCTTGAATTCTCCCCAGCGCTTGACTTGATAGGCAATTTGTTTCATTACGACAACAATGTCTCCGAATTGATTAGTTCATGGCATGTTTGGTTTGACAGGTACTTTATATTTTATAGGGGATGATGGATTTGTTTTGACAGATGACAAGAGCCTTTGGCAGGATGAGCCACATCAGTACTGCTACAAGCCATGTTCACCTCAGCTAGTAATGTACGTACAGGGCACCATATAGAGGCTGTCTTACATAAGAAGAGTCTTGCTGGACCAGACCAAAAGCCATGGAGTCCAGTGTCCTGTTCTCAGAGTGGCCAACTAGACGTCTATGAGAAGCCTACAAACAGGATCTGAATTGAATGCTTGTGATTCCCAGCAACTGACATTCAGAGGCATACTGCCTCTGACAGGAGAGACAAAATATAGTCATTGTGGCCAGCAGCCATCAATAGATCCATGAGTCTGTCAAATTCTTTTTCAAAGCCATGCAAGTTGGTGGTCATCACTACCAGCTGTGGGATCAAATTCCCTAGTTCAGTTGTGTGCTGTGTGGAGAAGTACTTTCGTTTGTCTGCCCTGAATCTTCCAACACCCACCGTCATTGGATAGCAGTGGTGTAGCATGAGTTGCCAGTGCCCGGGGCCACACAGAAGGGGTGGGTGGGAGGGAAACGGAAAGAATATGCATGCGCATTCAACTGCCTAATGGCGTCCACATCACCCAGGAAATCTCAGCCACAGAGATAAGAACAGTCGTTCCATTGTCTGGAGAGGTTGTGAACTGGCTCAAAGATCCAAAAATGTTGTTAATTGGAGGTTAGCAAGGTCATTTCCTGGTTTGCATGGAGAAGCTGTTTTCAACGGAGCCCAGTGATGGAAGTGTGAAATTTTGTTCCGCCTGATGTCAGGGACTGAGCAGAGGAGGAGTAGTGGTGGAGACCACTTCCCCATCCTGACCTTTCCAGGGAGGAGGAAGAGGAAGACAGTAAAGAGTTACAACAGGGGTTTGTAGGAGGTCACAGCTCAAAGGCAGATGAGGGGAAACGTTGGGAAGTAATGGGAGAGGAGAAGCAGGCAGAGCTGGATCAGCAGCTGGCTGAAATGTTTTCACTAGAAAGCATTCCAGACCCACCATCTCCCAGAACCCAGCGAGCCTTAAAAGTAGGAGAGCAAAGAGCTCAAAGACAGAGGGCACTTAGCAGCACCTGTAGAGGAGATGGTGCTGATGATGAATGAGGAAGATTCACTTAGGATTCACTTGGGACAACACCATTATCCAAGAGGCTGGGCTCTATAGCCTCTCTCTGTAAAGTTTGAAATAAAAAAGGATTGTAAGAAACTTTTCCTTGTCTTTATAATTTCCTGGGCAACCAGCCAGGAGCCGTTGACACCTAACAATTTTTTACCTGGGGCAACCGCCCCTGTGGCCCCCCACGCTATGCCACTGTTGGATAGCCCTAAGTTCTAGTATTGTGAGAAAGGGAGAAAAAGTGTCGCTATCCATTTTCTGCGAACCATGCATAAGCTTATATACCTCTATCACACACCCTCATTCACCAGCCCCATAGAAAAAAGCCCAAAATGTTGTAACCTTTCATCGTAGGGTTTTCTGAATGTTTTCCAACTCAGCAATACCTTTTTGGGTAGCCGTTCTTAATGTACACTTAATGCGGAATTGCAATTCATTTTCTCGAAAGAAGTTGAAAAAAAATAAAAAAAAATCATTCCAGCAGCACCTTAAAGACCAACCAAGTTGTTTGTAAGATGCTTTGCCAATTTTGGTGGCAGATATGCTCACATTGTTAGAATAGCCAGTAAGCAGCAACTGAAAATTTAATATCCAGCACTGTCAATTGACAACTATATAGCTCAACGTTTTGCAGCTGGCATGCAGTAGCCATCAATATTGGAACAAGAAAGAAAAAAACACCTGACAGCAGCTTCTGACAGTATTTAACAACCTGCACTGATATGTTCATGGTTAACACAGAGTTAATTTGGACAGCAGTTTGACACTATCTGACAGCTGGTAAGTAGCAGCAGTTAACAGTTGACGGGACTTAACATGCAGCAGCCACGTTTTGGCAATATTTACATTGGACATGCAGCAGCAACCAGTATTTTACAGCATATGGGGCTCCATATATCGTTGGACTACATTACTCTGATCATTGAGCATGTTGGTTGAGGCTGATAGGAGTCCAACAATTTTAAAATGACCACACACACACACACACACACACACACACACACACACACACAGAGAGAGAGAGAGAGAGAGAGAGAGAGAGAGAGAGAGAGAAATTTCAATAAAAAACAGATTCTGAAAACATACCCTGGACATGTAGGTCTTTTGATATTTTATTTAATAGATAGTTAATGACTTAGGAAGTCATTGGAAGAGGCCATAGCTCAGTGACAGAGCACACTTGGTTGTTTCTAGTTCAATCTCCACTGTCTCCAGTTACAAGAATTGGTTAGCAGATTGATTATTTGAAATAGCTCTACTCTGCAGAGCTTCTGCCAGTGAGAATATACAATATATTGGATTCGGCCATTCCTCCCTAACCCGCTGCCCTCTAGATGTTGCTGTACTACAGCTTCCATCATCCGTGACCACTAACTATTATGCCCAGGCTTATGGGTGTTGGAGTCAAACAAGTCTGCTGACCTTTCCTGGTCAGGTGGCATTGCAGGACAGAGGCTCCCCACCCTTTTTCATCCGATGGGGAGCATGTCTCAGGCAGTTTTCCTAAGTCAGCGTGCCCCAAAGTGGTCCTCACACCTGCCTGGGAAGTGGACCATAGCCTGCCCGGAATTTGGCCAATTGCAGGCAAGCTGCAGTACTGGCTGAGCCCCAGCAGTGGATCAGACTAGGCTGGCAAACTTCATTTGAGTCCACCTTGAGTATATAAAACCCACCAGCCTCCACCTCCTCATTCAGTTCCTCATCAGATCTCCCACCCTCCTTCCCTTTTCTTGGCTTTTGTCTGTGCTTAACCTTGCTAAGGACTATTTGGGGCAGGGTAGGATTTTGTCCATTGGACTAATTGGCCAGGTTCTTTGGTTTCGCCTACCTAATTGCAATTGTCACAACTTCGGTGACAGGTAGGTAGCCGTGTTGGTCTGCCATAGTCGAAAAAAAATAAAAAAATCCCTTCCAGTAGCACCTTAGAGACCAACTAAGCTTCTCATTGGTATGAGCTTTCATGTGCATGCACAGTTCTTCAGATGGTATCTGAAGAAGTGTGCATGCACACGAAAGCTCATACTAATGGCAAATTTAGTTGGTTTCTAAGGTGCTACTGGAATGAATTTTTCTATTTTGTTTTGACAACTTTGGTGGTTTAGGCATTGGGTAAGTAGTCTTTGGTGGAGGGGAGGTTGTAGCCCAGGGGTCAGCAAACATTTTCAGCAGAGGGCCGGTCCACTGTCCTTCAGACCTTGTGGGGGGGGGCGGACTATATTTTGAAGAAAATTTGCTCCCCAAAGTTGGGTCTCCAGCTGTTTTTGGACTACAGTTCCCATCATCCCTGATCACTGGTCTTGCTAGCTAGGGATAAAGGCAGTTGTAGTCCAAAAACAGTTGGAGACCCATGTTTGGGAAACACTGCGTTAAAGGGACCCGGGAGGAATTGCTTCCGTCCAAATGCCCAGGCAGGGGCTACTACCATAGCACTCCTCGAGGTGGCAGCCCCACAAGGGGTCCCTTCTTGATGTGTGTCATAGTACCTCTTTTGTCTTGAGTTGACCCAATATGTATATTCCAGCAGGCAGGCTCGCGGTTCGATGGTTATGCTCAATGCCTATGCTGAATGTATATGTCTGTAATCAATAAAATTGTGGCCTGATGTGACCTGAAGCAATGTTGCCTGCCTCTTTATTTGGGGATGGGGGGCACACAGCATCAGGATAGCTGTTCTTGGTGGACAAAACAACTGACCCAATTAAAGGCAGCTTCTAGTTGGGTTGGGGGACATTGTAGGTTTGCTTTAAAAATCAATCTTCTTTAAGAAGCTGGTTTCCAAAACAAGAGGCACCCAAATCGTTTTGACAACCTTTGTTACAAATCAAATTTTCTAAAGTAATACTTTTCACAGAAGTAGTCCGAGTCTAGCTTTGGGGAGAAAAGTTCAAAAACGGAGCCCCCACCCCACCCCTACTTCAAGCAAGCTTCATCTACTAATCTACTTCACCATGAGACACCTGTCAAATTTCGCTCCAATCTTGCTTTCAGGGTGCACGTGTTGAGCCGTGAAGTGTGCTTGTCCACTGTGTGGAAAAACATAGACCGCTATATACCCTGTATTTGTGGCTGTCAAATCCTGTATTTGTGGTTGTCATCCTTTAAAATTGCCCCTTTGCCAACTGTAGTTGCGGTACTCTTAAAAATAAAAGAACCTCTGTGGGGAGGTGACGTAAATAAAAGATCTATAGGCTCTGCTAGCTAACCTAACTTGCACTTACGACACAATCTGCTTGTTGACTCATCATCCCACTGAAAGTCATTGATCTGTTTCAGGGCAACGGTCAAAATTTCTTGTTGATGGTCTTTGAATCAAACTACACTTTAAATGCAAACATATTTGTTGAAAATGCAACCCGAGCAGCTCTTTCTTCTGAAAGTCAAACTGGACACAACAGGGACAGCCTCTTGTATTTACAAAAAAGATCCTGCCATCCACAAGGATGGTTATTATTGTGGTAATTTGATATGACATTACTTGATCAGGTTGTCCATGCTTCTTCCTTCCTGCAAATGTCCCAGGTGAATGAGGAAGGAAATAGTTACACTATCACCCACAATTGCTGGAACTGCCTACACCTGTTTTCAAACAGACACACTGCAGGGTAAGCCAGAATCAATCTGCGGCAAGCTTTTATTTCTGGAATCATTGCAGCAGCCCCCCCCCCCACGCATGCTGGGTGTCACGCCCCTGCGGGCAGCACACCATGCCCCCAGGACATGCTCCATGCCCCTGCGGACGGTGTGCCATGCTCCCAGGATGCGTGCCATGCCCCTGGGACACGCACCAGCCATGCCCCTGCCTGCTCTCTGCATGAAGCTCCGCCACTGGTTTTCAGGAGCATTAAAAAAAAAAATGCAGTAGATCTAGATTGCATGTGGACTATGTAGAAAAAAACAACTACTTGGCCTCCCAGAATAAAATGTTGTGTGTACACAGCCTTAAGCTTATAATTTAAACTGCATTATACTAGGAACTGAGAGTCCATGCAAGTTGGGAGCTGACCTAATTATGAGCACGAACTTGATGTTTATCAATATATCTGGACTAACCTGAAAAATGCATTTTAGGCTTTTAATGTTTTATAGATTATTTTATTTCATTTTTCTGTTGGAAGCCGCCCAGAGTGGCTGGGGAAACCCAGCCAGATGGGCGGGGTATAAATAATAACAACAACAACAATAATAATAATAATAATAATAATATATTATTATTATTATTATTATTATTATTATTATTATTATTATTATTAGAAACAAAGACCTTACCTGGACGTCTTGTTGTCAGCTGGAGTCCTTTGTGTACACAGTCTTATCGACAAGATTTACTGCACAGTTGAACTATTGAACTCTCAGTCTCAGTTATATTGTATAGCAATTTGCAAGACTGTATATATGTTTTTTTAAGTTCCTTGTGACTGTACATATATGCTTTGTGTTGATACTATTTTGAGTCATAATACAGAATGCATTGGGACATTCAGTGTACATTATACCTTTATTATATACAGAGTTGTGTTTGATTTGATATAATTGAAACAAATCTGTCAAATCAATGGCGGGACTAAATAACCGTTGAGGTCCCTTCCAATTCCGTGATTCTGTGACAGGACATGCATAAACATGAACACAACGGGGCCATTCAATGGGCAGCTTTTCACGTCATACATACAGAAGTGGCTGCTGTCATCTGCGTAGATAAAATGGCACGATGCAGAAGAAGCAGATTTCGGGGAAGCACCAGGTTTGCAAAAATATTTGGGAATAAAACTCCTTAAGGAGGCAGGTAGCTCAGTGGCCACCTGATGTTGACTGATGTCGGGGGGCGGGATTGGAAAACCTCTGGGTGGGGGAATGGGAGGCAGGGACATAGCAAGGGGGGCGATGGGAGCGGGCTGCCCCAGGTGCCACCCTGGGGGGGTGACAATCAGTGCACCCCTCCCTGGCCCGCCCCTCGCCTCCACTCATGTGCACCGAGCAAGTGAGCGAGAAAGCTGCAGAGTGAGAATTTTTTACTGGGCAGCAGGGCAATGGTGCCTCCCAAGCCGCCCAGTAAAAAAACCTCGCTCCACGGTTTGCCGGTGCCGCTGCTCCAGCGCTGTACAAACAGTGCCGGGATCGGCGCTGGAGCACCGCCGCCGGCAACCCGTGACGCAGTGTGCATGCGCAGCGTCGCTACGCAGCGATGCATGTGTTGTATGCAGCGAAGCTCGCATGCACGCTACGGGCAATGCCGCGCATGCGCAGGTTGCCAGGTGCCGGAGCGGCTTCCTCCGCCACTGATGGGAGGCAGTGACTAAAACACTGAACAGGTAAGGTGGCGTCTTATGCTCTGACATGGTGGTAAAGACTGACCAGGTGACCAGGTCACCTGTGTGCCTGCTCTGCCTGCTATCCAGGTGCTCACTATTCTTGGGTAAGCTGAAGACCACACCCACTCTCCTTTCTCAGGGTCCCTATAGACTAGACAGACCTTCAAATACTGTCCTCTATAAAACAGGAGATATCGGCACCCTATGAACAGGGGTCCCCGCACGCTGCACATTTTTGTTACAGGTCCCATTTGTATGGTGACTGTTTTCAAATCTGTTGATCTTAAGTGCAAAATATGATGTGTATGAGACATATTGCTGTAGCTCAGCAGCTGTGATAAAAGCTTTTCTTAATCAATGCCTGGAAGTGCCCAAAATGAACAAATCCTCCCAATGTGCAGTCATATAAACATGTATCTCAGGAGTAAAGCCTATTAAACTCAATGGGGCTAATGTCTGAGCAGACAGTGATAGGCTTGCACTGTATGAGACTTTTTTGGAAAACAAAATCACTGCCAGCTACAATGTTGTTATTGTTAGCTGCTTTCACATAAATGTGGCTTATTTCTTTTCTAGATGCGTCCTTCTCATACGCTTTTGGATCCATTCATTCTAGGAGTTTCCCTTTTATTGTTCAACTATCGTCTTGTATATGTTTGCAGTTGTTGCGGCTTTTAAATTTATTGGATTGCTTTATGACCTAAGGCTAATGCATTAAATAAAAACAGAACAATTGGTCATATTTATTTAAGAAGAGTTCCAAACAAAATGGATTAAATGCATTAATAAACATCAGGATGTTAAATGATTCATTGGGGTGATGCATTCAATTTGCCAAGTATGCATTTTCTTAAGTGTATTTTGTTCACTATATAACAAATTACTTTTGTTGCAAAAAGAAAACCAAAGTGAAATAATCCATTTTTAGGTTTACTGAGCTCTTTTGCCCACTACCTCTATCTTCTTTGATTTTATAATTGTGTTTTTAAACATTGCCTAGGGATGGAGGCAGCCCTCTAGCTAACATTTTAAAACATAATAATAATTTTAAAAGTTTATATCCTCGTTTATTTATCTCCTTTGAAATATAGCCCCTGCTTTTGAATATTCTGTCCTCAGTTTTCCTGGGATATTAGATATTTCTGGAGAATGGATCCATGGTATTTTCAATAACATTTTGATTTAAACACACTTCCAGACCTTCTTAGCTGACAAACAGTGCTGATGGTAACCGCCTGCCCTAATAGCAGTTTGGAGGATAGGCAATTTTCATTCAGATCGCAGTGGCAGGGAGGGAAAGGGTTAATCCCCATCCCTGTGTACCACTGCTTTGTTGTTGTTGTTGTTGTTGTTTAGTCATTTAGTCGTGTCCGACTCTTCGTGACCCCACGAACCAGAGCACGCCAGGCACTCTTGTCTCCACTGCCTCCCACAGTTTGGTCAGACTCATGTTGGTGGCTTCGAGAACACTGTCCAGCCATCTCGTCCTCTGTCATCCCCATCTCCTAGTGCCCTCCATCTTTCCCAGCATCAGGGTCTTTTCCAGGGAGTCTTCTCTTCTCATGAGGTGGCCAAAGTATTGGAGCCTCAGCTTCACGATCTGTCCTTCCAGGGAGCACTCAGGGCTGATTTCCTTCAAAATGGATAGGTTTGATCTTCTTGCAGTCCATGGGACTCTCAAGAGTCTCCTCCAGCACCATAATTCAAAAGCACCAATTCTTCGGCGATCAGCCTTCTTTATGGTCCAGCTCGCACTTCCACTGCTAGTCAAACCGTAAAAACAAGACCTGCTGAGTGCACTCCCACGATTAATGTCATACCTAGAGTTCAATCCATGTGTGTAGAGGAGAGGAATGGGATTGAGATGACCACGCACAGCGCAGCCTGCTCCTTTTCAGCCGATTGTGGGTATAAAGTCTATACTGTACATGTACAAACTGTGCAAGGGCAAGCTCAGTTTGCATAACCAGCCTGCAAAAAGCAGAACTCCAGATTGCGCAGACAAGTGAGTGCATTTCTACGCAAGGATGCTCTACATGCACAGGTCTACTGAACATATCTAGGTTGGCCTAACAGAACAGTCTTCTCTCTCTACCAGTGCATTCTGTATCTCTAGATTTGTAGTCTGAAAAGGGAAGTCTGTTTTCCTTAAGCAGGGAAGGCTGCATATATTTAGAGTCTTCGTTGCCAGGAGCCATTCATTTTTGCTAAGCTTCTTCTGCCCCCATGTGACTGTACACAGTTTATAAAGGAATTTCCTCCGTTTCAGAGATAGATCAATTCTAGCGGGAGATGATGCTGTGAACTGTATTTATTCCTGCCGCATCCTTTTATTGCCCGTGTGCAATGCAAGGGTGGCTTACAATTTGACATCACAAGAAGGTACAACTATATTACAAGCACAAAGGGTTAAACAGGAGAAAGGAATAAAATACACAGCATATTAAAAATCCCTTTAAAAGCCACAGTGGCAGAGATCACAATCTTTTTATTTATACACCACAAAATGCCATATAAATATAGTTGCACACTTTTTGTTGTTGTTTTGTTGTTTAGTCGTGTCCGACTCTTCGTGACCCCATGGACCAGAGCACGCCAGGCACTCTTGTCTTCCACTGACTCCCGCAGTTTGGTCAAACTCATGTTCGTAGCTTCGAGAGCACTGTTCAACCATCTCATCCTCTGTTGTCCCCTTCTCCTTGTGCCCCCCATCTTTCCCAACATCAGGGTCTTTTCCAGGGAGTCTTCTCTTCTCATGAGGTGGCCAAAGTATTGGAGCCTCAGATTCAGGATCTGTCCTTCCAGTGAGCACTCGGGGGTAATTTCCTTCAGAATGGATAGGTTTGATCTTCTTGCAGTCCATGGGACTCTCAAGAGTCTCCTCCAGCACCATAATTCAAAAACATCAATTCTTCGGTGATCAGCCTTCTTTATGGTCCAGCTCTCACTTCCATACATCTCTACTGGGAAAACCATAGCTTTAACTATACGGACCTTTGTTGGCAAGGTGATGTCTCTGCTTTTTAAGATGCTGTCTAGGTTTGTCATTGCTTTTCTCCCAAGAAGCAGGCATCTTTTAATTTCGTGACTGCTGTCACCATCTGCAGTGATCAAGGAGCCCAAGAAAGTAAAATTTCTCACTGCCTCCATTTCTTCCCCTTCTGTTTGCCAGGAGGTGATGGGACCAGTGGCCATGATCTTGGTTTTTTTTATGTTGAGCTTCAGACCATATTTTGCGCTCTCCTCTTTCACCCTCATTAAAAGGTTCTTTAATTCCTCCTCACTTTCTGCCAACAAGGTATCACACTAGTGATTCATAATAAAAAGTATAAAGGTATACTAAAAATCAACAATTAATGGTTCGTTTCACTTACATCAAATTTCCGTGGCCTTAAAGCTCACCAATATCATCATCATCATCATCATCATCATCATCATCATCATCAATGAGCCGGGCTCAGAGCGGCTAACATCATATAAATAATACAACAGATATTGGAAGGGATCCCCAAGGGTCATCTAGTCCACACCCCTGCAATGCAGGAATCTCAGCTAAACCAACCATGACAGAGCTAATGTGATGTGAGCTGTGCAATTGCCATTCCTCCACCATGCAGTTGATGTGCGGTGCTGCAGAAAGATAAGTGTGAGTATGTTTGCCTTGTGGCGCACTGTATTTGCAACCTTCCTTTGTATCTTACACACACACACACACACACACACACACAAAATGTGCATCTGTTGAAAGCAAGAGGGAAGAAAACACCCTGATATTTATTTATTGCATCTATTTAGGAAGATTTGTAGACTGCATAATCACAAAACATCTCTAAGTTCTGTAAATAATAAAATCATAAAAAACATTACCTAAATCCACACAAAATTGCCCCCAAATAAATATTAAATAGCTATCAATGAACTACAGATAGAATCTGTCAAACTTTTAAAAACAAACACAGAAATGTATATGGGTAGAATTGCTTGAATATTCCACCCCCTCCAGCAGTTGTCCAAAACAACACCTAATGTCAACAAACAGAGTAAAGTTGCACAAATATGCATATATCATTAAAAACTGCATACATAAATGCATTCCATTAGCAAAATGCTTTGCAAAAATGTGTAGGCAGTAGGCAACTTGGCCTATAAACATGTGTACATTAAGGGAAATTCTCACCAAAATGCTGACCATAGCTGCCAAGTTTTCCCTTTTCTCGCGAGGAAGCCTATTCAGCATAAGGGAAAATCCCTTTAAAAAAGGGATAACTTGGCAGCTATGATGCTGACATTTTTTTCAAGAGGACTTTAGCAATTGCAAACTGATGTAGAAATATGGATAACCGAACCTGGGACTGAAAAGCTTCCCTACCAAGTACTGCATGAGAAGCAACCCTTAATAAAATGACTCCGATCCTACATCAAAGACTTGCCAGGTCATGAGTTTAGGAAGCGTGCAAAGGAGAACAGTTGCAATAGCAGGGACAGCAGTAGCAGCAGCTGTCACGAGGATGGTGGTTCCTCTTAAGGCGGTGCATTTCTCTCCTTGTACCAAGAGGTGGCCCTCGGGTATAAGAAATGCTTGCCTCTTTAGAAAACTTAAGAAGCTAAAACGCAATTCCTTTCCCCCACGTGGATAGTCAAGGTACTCCATATTGATATATTACCGGAAGCAACGAAATCTCCTTTCTCGTTATAAAAAAATGGCAAAAGGAACTTTGATATAAATGAAGCAATTCTAAACAACTGTGGCAGGTGCTTGAAACAGAGGAAGGCTTAGGATGGAATCCAAAGTAGCCTTCAGGAGATTGTTCTGGCAGCCCAAGCACTTCTGTTTACCTGACGGAATCGCCTCTGCTCTGTTCTCTTCTCCTCTCCCCACGTGGTCTTCTGGGGATTTCTTGACCTTCCAGAGTGGATTTGGGGGAGATGTGGGAATGTCTGGGGACAGGAGTGGGGAGCCCTATTGTGTTAGTAGGACTCCTTGTGGACCCTCAGCCTGAAACCCTATACTTCAGCTTAGGAATTCTGCATCCTTCCAGATGTTCAATTTCCCCTACTATATTGAATTTGTGCATGTTATTTCCACTATTAAATGGATTGTTATGCTCATTTTATCCCCAGCATGTGCATTGTTGCACTTCACTGGATAAAAGCATTGCAAAATTCGGAGAAGTGCAAATTTTGAAGGATGGCAGTGTTTCGGTTCTCATAATAATAATAATAATAATAATAATAATAATAATAATAATATATTATTTATACCCGGCCCATCTGGCCAGGTTCCCCCAGCCACTCTGGGCGGCTTCCAACAAAACATTTAAATACAGAAATCAATCAAACATTAAAAGCTTCCTTAAACAGGGCTGCCTTGAGATGCCTTCTAAAGGTCTGGTAATTGTTGTTCTCTTTGACCTCTGGTGGGAGGGCATTCCACAGGGTGGGTGCCACTACCGAGAAGGCCCTCTGCCTGGTTCCCTGTAACTTGGCTTCTCATAGTGAGGGAACCGCCAGAAGGCCCTCGGAGCTGGACCTCAGTGTCCGGGCAGAACGATGGGGGTGGAGACGCTCCTTCAGGTATACTGGACTGAGGCCGTTTAGGAAAGTGCAGGTTCATATTTAAAGGCAACCTGAATCAAATTTCTCCCCTGTCCCTACTCATGCTTCCCTTAGGCTTTTGAAGGCTCATCCATGTAAAGGTGACCCGCCCCCAGCCTTCTGTGATCCCAAAAAATATCAGACTCCTCATCAGGTATTTACATTTTTTTTTAAAAAAACGTGCATGTTAGATGCAATGGCACATTTAATGCCACATCTAAACTGGTCATTACCCTGTGCTGCTGCCCAGCCGATTCCCTTCTGTGGTGTGAAAAATGCTAAATTGGGGAACAAGGTACTACAGGATTCAGAAATGCACTCATGCACTTCACAACCCATTCAGACTCACTACACAAACACTTTTGTCCCCAAAATTGGGACATCAGGAGGAGCATGGCTTCTGGTCTTGCGCTCTGGTGTTTGTCAGCAGGGTTGTGCCAGAGTTCTGGAGTGACCAGGCTGTCCCAAAGGAGAGAGAGCATATTTGGGTCCAGTGCTCTAGACTCATGCTACGGTCCTGGACCAAAAAAAAGGGGGGGGATTTCAAGATGGCCATGATTGGCTTCTGTGATTCCGGATGTCCCGTTAAAACAGGACACTTGTGGCACATGCAGACATGCCTTGAAACATCTGCTATCTCCCTTTCAGAATACCAGTAGCTACAAGTGCCTGGATTCTGTTCCTAATCCTCAGCATTCATGGAAAGATTAAAAAATGTGCCTGACCACTGGCCCTGTTAGCTAGGGATGATGGGAGTTGTAGTCCCAAAACATCTGGAGGGCCGAGTTTGGGGGTGCCTGTTTTAGTGGTTATGTGCTTCTAATGGTTATGTGCAGTGCTTTTTTCTAGGGGGACGCAGGGGGACACATACACCTAAACATTTTGTGAATCTTTGTACTGTATTTATTTTTCCCAATTTGAACTATAAAACGGTGGTTTTCCTGAGTCAAAAGGAGAGTACACCTAAACATATTTTTTTTAGAAAAAAGCACTGGTTATGTGGTTATGTGCTAAAACACACAATCCTACCCTGCCATGAGGCTTGGATATTCAAACCTTTAATGGCTGCTGAAGATTTGTCCTTGCTGTTTGCAGAAGGAGCCTGGTGCAGTCAGTGATCACTGCCTTCTCCTAGATGCAACTATTTGCTCTGCAGATCAGCCGAATGGCCAGATCGCAATATACAAACAACCAAATGCCAGCAGAGTATCTATCTTTATTCAGGTTGCTGACTGCTACGAGTCTTTGGGCTGACCAGGAAAATTGAATTAGATTTGAGCACCTCATGCTGAGACTGAAAAAAGGGGGGGCATTACTTGCAGATACCAAGCTTTCAGAAAAGGACGAACAGGCAGACCACATCTTCTGCAAGGGACTTAAAAAGAATTGAGGGAGTTCCCAGATGGCAGATTTCCCAGCAATACTGGGCTCCTCCAAATGACCTATTTCTTGAGCATTCATTCTGATTTGTTTGCACAAAGCTTGGCCCACACAGGTTAGATTCTGCCCAGTCTTCACTGTGCGTTCATCCTGATTTGCTTGTGGTGTGTTTACACATTTTCCTGTAACGGCATTAAAAGTTTTGGCAGAAACAGAAATCTGAGTTTGCTTTCTTCATCTGACAGTGAGGACCAGGAAACAAGCAAATCATGGTGCTTTTGCATGAAACCAGTGCTCTATGATTGCAGCATGCTAGACACCCACAAGCTAGAAGCTAAATGAGCTGATTCTGTTGGTGATTGACACCCGTCCCATCTCTCTGTGCGTATGTGTGTGAAAGTAGGGCAGCAGTAATCTTGCAGACCCAGCAATGGTACTTCCAAACGCCTGTGATCAAAAACTACCTCCCAGGTTGCAACAACACTGTTGGGGATCCTGCCATCTGGAAACTCTCTACAATTCTTTTAATTCCTTCCCAGATGTTGCGATCTGCCAGATCATCTTTTCCCCTGAAAGCTTGATATCTCTGAGTAATGGCCTGAATACATTCCGTTTTCCCCCCCATCCTCAGCAGGGGGTGCTCAAATCTCATCCAGTTTTTCCTAGTCAGCCCAAACACCTCTTGCAGTCAGCAGTCTGACTTCAGCACATTCCAGCAATCATAACCTCTTGGGCTTTCCCCCCCTGGGGGTACACAGTACTGGAAAACCCCTAGAAGAAAAGCACTGGGCACCCCTGTTGTGTGTGTGCTACCAAATCATCTATCTATCTATCATCTATCTATCTATCTATCTATCTATCTATCTATCTATCTATCTATCTATCTATCTATCTATCTATCAGTGTTTCCCTGTGGCTTTTTGCACTGCAGGGGAGCTTAGTAGTTGTAATCAAGCTGTTTTGGGGGGGATGTTTGTCCGCAATTGCTACCACTGGTGGTTTTGTGTGTGCATATTGCACAACACATCACTGATGCAACAATATTGCAGCAGTGGTGGATTTATCCTGGATGGTCCACACATCATTCCACTTTATCCGTTCTCCTGTGATGCTTCCCCAGTGTTACCACCCTGAACTCAGCCACATTGGTAAAGAAAAAGTGCTTTATATGTGTTATAACGCTGTGAAACCAGATCACTGTGGAGTCCCGTCTTTCACCAACGTGATTTCCCTTCATGTACTGTAGATTAGAATGTGTTTTCCTGAAACGCTTTTTTGATGTGTCTCGATCCAGCCACTGTTGCTATCCCAGTGATACCATTGTCGTCTGGAGGGCCACTCTTGCACGGCAACATTTGTAGTATGAAAAGTTGCAGGGTTTCAGCAGGAAGCTACAGGATATCCACCGTTTGAAAACAAACCAGTAATCTACCCCAAAACCTTTGCAGGTGCAAACAGTATTGAACTTGGGATCTCATATAACCATCCTGATACAATCACGAGCAAAATTAAGCTAGAGTAGCCCTAATGTATTATTATTTATATACACTTGACACCCACAGTAGGTTTAAATAATTTTAAACCCTAATGAAGCATACAGTCAGGAGGGGGGGGAGAGAAGGAGATGCTGTACCCAATCCTGCTGGATGCTGGTTAAGCAGACCCCTGCAGAGAGCTGATGACCAGAGGCTTCAATCCTGCTATGTGCTGCTTCACCAGGGTGTTCCCTGTAGGGAAGCACTAGCAAAGCAGACTGCATGTGGAATATTCAGGGAGGCAGGAGAGGAGATATTGTTTATTAATATCCTTCCTAACTTGTGCTAAGGACGTGGGTGGCGCTGTGGTCTAAACCACGGAGCCTTGGGCTTGCTGATCGGAAGGTCGGTGGTTCAAATCCCCACGACGGAGTGAGCTCCCGTTGCTTGGTCCCAGCTCCTGCCAACTTAGCAGTTCAAAAGCATGCCAGTGCAAGTAGATAAATAGGTACCGCTCCGGCGGGAAAGTAAACGGCATTTCCGCACGCTGCTCTGGTTCGTCAGAAGCGGCTTAGTCATGCTGGCCACATGACCCGGAAGCTGTACTCCAGCTCCTTTGGCCAGTAAAGCGAGATGAGCGCCGCAACCTCAGAGTCGTCCACGACTGGACCTAATCGTCAGGGGTCCTAACTTGCGCTAGAAAGTCCCTTTACTTAGCAGAGTGCATTCCCCTTTTAAACGCACAGCGGGTAGCTGGTTGCAGGCTTGTTTAAGCCTCTCACTATCATACAATTCAGTACTGAATTGTATGTTCCTGGTAAGTCTCCTTTTTATCCCTCTTAATAGAATGAACACACAGCAATCTTGTTTAAAGTCAATAAAAGAAGTTTGCTCACAACATCATCAGTTCACAGTTGGAACCCTGAAGGCAGGCTTAGTTACAAAGTATATACATGTGGAACTATCCCATATGGAACTATACATGTGGAACTATCCCATATGAATAACCCCAGTGAAAGCCAACAGTACATCTCTAGCTAAAAAGATGTTGCTCCTGCGATGGAGGACGTCAAAGAGAGAGTGCTGCATGCCTTGTGCTTTGGTTACCTGCACAGGTAAGGTCATGCCCACCTCTAGTCACTGTGGGAATGTTAGGGATGTGGATTAGGATATATTATTAGATAGATCCTATCCAAGCTTGTGTTAGTAAGCTTCCAATATCAGCAGAGTGACATTCCCCTTTTGTGTGCAACAAAGCATGTGCGTTCAGGTTTGCTAGAACCTGTACAATATTACACTTCCTGGCAAAGGTCTTGGCTGCAGGCCAAGAGTGAGAACCATTCTAACTGGAGATTCTCTGGAGATGTGTTCCCATCGAAGGAGGAAGTAGCTAAGAGAGAGAATGGCTGATGGTCAGAGGCTTTGTCCCAGCTAAAACATCTCATTTGCATGTCTTTAGGAACAGGAACTTAATCAGGTGTCCTTCCAGGTAAGTTCCTGTTAGTGGACACTCTAGGAACTGTTGTGACTTGTCTGCCCCAGTGTTCCATCCCACAGTCACATGCAAAGGAAGTATGTCCCAGCCCAGGAGGAGACAGGAAGTTCCGACTGGCTGGACCAAACATTCCCTTGCATGTCCACTCTAGGAAAACAAGGAATGTTGTATTTGACTGCTACTTATGTATCACATCCCACACTGCAGAGGCTGCCTGCCTCCACTTCTTCCATTCTGCTGCCCCAGAGCTCTGCTTTTTGACAGCCTTGGAATGCTCCAGGCGGGATAATCTAACCTGAAGCTATCCAGGGCAATCTCAGCTCAATCGAACCCGAGGCCAAATTGTTCTGAATCTGGCCAATTTGGTTCAGGATGCAGGCTTTAGCCAGATCCAGACCCCTAGTACAGGGGTTAGTTGTCCAGTTCAATACTAAGGCAAAATAGGCATGATGCCTAAGGCAAAATAGGCATGATAGTGAACAATCTGAAGGCAGGAAAGTTTGAGCAGGAGTGTGAAATAAGGAAATGCTTCAAAATGTGAGCATTGAAAGAGCCCAGATAGATGCCAAATACACCGGAGATGTTTATTTTTGCCAGACACATTGCACAGCTGAGACAATTAAGCTTGCAGAAATTGCTTGTCCATTAAGACTTGAAATCAATAGGAATAGGACCGGCATGCCTGAAATGCAGGCATCTTATTAGAAGGTGAGAAATTGAAGGAGGAAAACAATTTCACTTCCTTGGGAAAGCTCCATGCTAGCTGCCGGAGGTATAACAAAAGGAGGCATTATTAGAATGCAGAGGAGGGAGCTGAAGTGTTTTACAAACTTAACAATATCTGGGAATTAAAGTTATTCAATCTAGATCAAAGTTGAGAATTCTCAACTCAAGTATAATTCCCACTCTTAGGCATATAGATGAGAAAGCAGTGGACTGTCAAAGGAAACAGATGAGAGGTTTGAAAACAAATATATACATATATGCAGTGCTTTTTCTGGGGGGAGGATGCAAGGGTACACATACCCCTAAATATTTTGTGAATCTAAGTTTGTCCTCATCGAGGGGCAGTATTTCAATATGAGTAGGAAAATGAGAGTACCCCTAAACGTTTTTTAGGGGGGGAAAGCACTGCCTATATGGATAGTAAATAGGAGGAACTCCAAAAATGCTGGCAATTGTTTAAAGTCAAGGTTTTGTCCTTGAGGGAGAACTCTGAGGGAGAAGGCTGACATGTACTGAACTCTGCCATTGGCTAAAACACAAGTGTGTGTAGTGGTTAGAGCAGCCACTCTCAACCTTGTGTGCCCAGATGTTGTTGGACTACAACTCCCATCATCCCTGACTGCGGGCCCTTCTCACTTGGGTCTGCTCTGAATGAGGGGAGGAGCCGATCAGAGTTAGGCATAGACAAAGAAGTCAAGGTTTCCCTGTATCCCTTTTGTTCCTCCATGTTGATTGTGAGGCTCAGCCTGGAGGTCATGCGTGACCATCAATCTAGACAAGGCACCCCAAACTGCGGCCCTCCAGATGTTTTGGCCTACAACTCCCATGATTCCTAGCTAACAGGACCAGTGGTCGGGGAAGATGGGAATTGTAGTCCAAAACATCTGGAGGGCCAAAGTTTGGGGATGCCTGATCTAGACTCTGAAAGATGTGGAGAGTCACTATAAGGTGAGTTCTTCTGTGGAATGCTCTCCCAGGAAGGTTTTTGTCTGGCACCTAAAGGTGTATAATGAAGGCACCAGGTGAAAACATTCTTATTCAACCAAGCTGTCGGCTGACAAATATCCAATAATATAGTCTTTTAAATGTGTTTGTGGGAGGACCCTTGTATTATGTATTTTACATTTTTATCTTGTATTTTTATGCTGTAGCATACAATTTTTAATAATAATAATAATAATAATAATAATAATAATAATAATAATAATAAAGGTTATGTACTTACCATAGTTTTAAAGCACATGACTCCCCCCAAAGAATCCTGGGAACTGGAGGGAGTTGGGAATTGTAGCTCTGTGAGGGGGTAAACTACAGTTCCCAGGATTCTTTGGGGCAAGTCATGTGCTTTAATCTGAGGAACCGGAGGCAGAGATAGAACTGCCAAATATTTATTTCAAGTATTTGTATATCAGTTTTCACCAAAGCATCTAAAACAAACTAAACAATAGATAAACCATCAAATAGCAGCATACAGTCCAGAAAACAAGAGCGATACTACAGCATAAAATGTCCATCATTCGAAGAAAATGATTAGTATGGTACTATAGTTTACAAGTCCAGCATGATTGGGGCAAGGTGGATATGGGTTTAGGTCACTTGAAAATGTATGTCTGTATAAGCTCATATTGTCTGATTCTATAATAAGGGATGGAGAGATGTCGAGCAAGGTTTTGAAGCTGATACTGACAGTGAAGCGATCTAATGAGAGGGGATTTAAGCTCCTAGTGACAGGAGATGATGACTGTAGCAGAGGTATTTTTGGAATTGACAGGAGGGGTGACATGACATCAGGGGGTTGCAATAGAGGAGGGAGTGGAGATGATGAGGACACAGATGAAGGCTTTAGTTGGAAGCCTAGGTGCTGGAGATGCTGAAGATGAAAGAATGGAAAGACCTGGATATGTGGCGGCTGGAAGGATCAAGAGCTCTCGAAGAAAACCCCTGAGGTTGCATACCCAAATATTGGGTGACAATCTGCCCAACAGTGACAGAAAAGCTGGAGATGAGACAGAAGTTTGGGGGAGGAAAAGGAGCAGTCCTGTCTGTTCCATCTGAAACAGAAACAGGAGGTTAAGGCAGAAACAGCAGTAAAAAAAATACATGTCCCCAAACTGTTTTGCAAATATGGGATTTGATAGATGGTGAATGGTCAGGGACTGAAAAATAGAACTGCAAAAATTTGAACTGAAGATGGATTATCTTTTTTTTTTTTTTGCTTTGATATCTAAAGGTGTACTAAATGTACTGTTTGGATGGTCTTTTAGCACCAAATACAAAATGAACAGAGGAATATAGGAAGCTTGCCTTATACTGAGTCAGACCCACTGGTCAAGCTAGTTGTTGGCATCCGTCTGTCTTGAGAGGCAATGGAGTACACCTCTTGGGGTGAAGTTAGCAACAGTGTTAGCAGCTCTGAAGTGACCACTCTAGGGCGCAAGCCTGGGCAATGTGTATGGAGTTCCTGGAATGCCCAGATGAATGCCCTGGAATGCCTTGGAATACCCAGACTGAGTGCAACCAGTGAAGAAGATGGACCACTACTGGGCCAGCTAGGTGGCTGTGGCACAAAGAAATGGCCAAGGATGGTGAAGATTAATTCACTGTACAACAGAATGCCGGGTGCGTTTGAAGCAAATAGGTCACCCTGTTTTATTCCTGATGCTGCTAACAAGCACGGAGAAGCTATATCCCCAGTGAGTCAGTTGTATGGTCTCCAGGAGGGAGACACCATTTGTAAAGTGTCAGGATGGAGAAATTTCCCTCTGCTGTTTTGTATGTGTGTATGCAAAAAGACCGCCTGGCAAGATAACACTCTGTTTTCCTCAGAACGCTCCCTCCAAACTTTCTCAGCAGTGCCCAGAAGACCTGAGTTGAATGATGCACTTTGCCTACATGTACTTCTGTGGTAGACGCATGCTCTCTCTTCAGACCTGGCCTAGTTTCCCTCTTCTCTGTTTTGTAAGGAACCTATGGCAATGCAGTCACCATAGGGAACAAGCTCGTTTCCTCCTGCTCTGGAGGGTGGCACTCGAAGTTCAAGTTACAAGAAAGGAGAATCTGAGTAAACATTCGGGAAAAGTTTCTGACAGGAAGAGCTGTTTGACAGTGGAACAGTCTCCCTCGGGAGGTTGTGGACTCTCCTTTCTTGGAGGTTTTTAAGCAGAGGTTGGATGGCCATCTGTCATGGATACTGTAGCTGATATCCCTGCATTGCTGGGGGTTGGACTAGATGACCCTTGGTGTCCCTCCCAACTCTACAATTCTATGATTCTATGTGATCTGCCAAGGGAACGTCACCACAGCTAGGAAACGCATCTATCACAAGGTGTGAACTTTGGTGAGCAAGAATTGGGGCACTCTGTTGGGGTGCCCCTTGACCTGAGCTAGTCATTTACTCATGTCCAACTCTTCATGACCCCATGGACCAGAGCATGCAAGCACTCCTGTCTTCCATTGCCTCCCGCTGTTTGGTCAAATGCATGTTGGTAGCTTCAAGAATACTGTCCAACCATCCCCTTCTCCTTGTAAGGAACCTCCTCCTCCTCCTCCTCCTCCTCCTCCTCCTCCTCCTCCTCCTCCTCCTCCTCCTCCTCCTCCTCCGTAGCTGCCAAGTCTCCCGTATTCCCCGGGAAACCCCCATTTTTCCAGCCGTTTCCCGCTGGCAGCCCAGATTAAAAAAAAAACGTAAATCCCCCGGATTCTTACCGGCCTGGGGAGGTTCCTTCTGCGCATGCCTGGAGTCTCTGGACATGCGCAGAAATGATTTCTGGCGCTGTCGGCATTTTGGAAATGGGCAGAGCATGCGTAGAAGCGACTTCCGGTGCTGCTCTGCCCAGTTCCAAAATGCCTGCAGTGCGACTTCCAATCCCGGATTTTTCAATCTGGGAGTTGGCACCTATGAGTGACCACTCAGGGCTGATTTCCTTCAGAATGGATAGGTTTGATCTTCTTGCAGTCCATGGGCCTCTCAAGAGTCTCCTCCAGCACCAAAATTCAAAAGCATAAATTCTTCAGCGATCAGCCTTCTTTATGGCCCAGCTCTCACTTAGCTCACTTAGCTATGCCCTTACTTGACTGTAACCACTACGTTCTTTTCTATTTTGCTTGCTTATTTCTTTATTTTTAAGAGAAGAAGGAAGAGACAGAGGCCACATTGACATGCATTTCAAGTTCTGTGGTACCACTTCAAACAATCATGGCTTCCCTCAAAGGATTATGGGAGCTGTCATTTGTTAAGGGTGCTGAGAGTTGTGACAGGACCCCCCCCCCCATTTCCCCTAGACAGCTACAATCTCAGTATTTCCTGCGAATAAGGATTGATTGTTAAACCAGTTCGGGTATTGTAGCTCTTTATTGAGAAACTAGTGGTTTTCAGCCCGTTCAATAACGGGCGCTAGAATCCTGGGGTTCGGAGAAGCGCTTGCGCAGCGCTTCTCCGAACCCTGGGACCTGTCCTTGCTGTCGGCGGCAGGGGGACAGGAACGGAGGAGGAGAAAGCGCTGCTTTTTCCTTCTCCGTTCCTCTCCCGCAGCCGCCGACAGGAAGCAGATATCCCAGGGTTCGGAGAAGCGCTTGCGCAGCGCTTCTCCGAACCCTGGGACCCGTCCTTGCTGTCGGCGGCAGGGGGACAGGAACGGAGGAGGAGAAAGCGCTGCTTTTTCCTTCTCCGTTCCTCTCCCGCAGCCGCCGACAGGAAGCAGATATCCCAGGGTTCGGAGAAGCGCTTGCGCAGCGCTTCTCCGAACCCTGGGACCTGTCCTTGCTGTCGGCGGCAGGGGGACAGGAACGGAGGAGGAGAAAGCGCTGCTTTTTCCTTCTCCGTTCCTCTCCCGCAGCCGCCGACAGGAAGCAGACATCCCAGGGTTCGGAGAAGCGCTTGCGCAGCGCTTCTCCGAACCCTGGGACCCGTCCTTGCTGTCGGCGGCAGGGGGACAGGAACGGAGGAGGAGAAAGCGGCGCTTTCTCCTCCTTCCTTCCTCTCCCCCAGCCGCCGACAGGAAGGACGCGCGCACTCTCCCCCCCCGCCTCCTCCAACCGCCGCTCCTCACGGCCAGGGAGGGTTGTGAGGAGGCCTTCGCCGGCCTCCACCCCGGCGGGAGCGGCGGTTGGAGGAGGCAGAGTGGGGGGAGAGTGCGCGCGCGCAGTCTCTGCTGTCCAATCCCTGTATCCCTGGGGCACATGCGCAGTGACCCAGGGACACACGGGACATCTGGACGCAGGGACAACATGGACATTATTATATAGGATAAGTGCCACTAAATTCATTCATTGTCGACTCCCTGGGAAGAGGATATAGGTTTGCAGCCTTATAACCATAATCTGTACAAGCCAAAAGAGCAGAGGCATTATAGGTCTGTACTTATTTTAAAAAAGTTTCAAATAAGTGAATTTAGTAGGTTTCAGCAGTTTGGGGCAGGGGATGTGGAGGGAAGGGTGCTTGTGATGTGTCCATTGGTTTTTCTGAAGCCTGAAATTGTTATAGCTCTGAATTTTGAGCGTTCAAATATCACAGGAGTCAAGTGTTCCAGAGCTCAGTAAATGTCTCCGAATGGTATTGGCATAGTGGGCTGAGTTGGATAATAGCATATAGATTACAGACTTGCTTTTTGAGGCCAAGGAGAGACTCTCGATCAATCAGTGAGTTTTGCTAAGGGGCTCGGTGCCTCTCCGTTCTGTTTCTGTGCACTTATTGGGAATCACGTTACCTAATCCTCGCTTGAAATACTCAGTAGTTAAATGCCTAATTACTGTAAAATATTTTGCAAACAACTTAAAGGATGGAAAGCAAACAAACAGCATCTTTTTAACAGTAGCTTTAATCACATCCTACAGCTGGAGATCTCTGAGCAAAGATTAAGATAATTAACAAATGTCAACATGTCAGTCACATAAAAAGCACCTTCTTCATTTTTATTTTTATTTTAATTATGCAAGCACTCCTCTTTCTTCAGGACGTGGGAGCACAGCGGAATCCAGTTTCTGTGAAGGTCACCCTTTGATTGCTGGAAGATTTCCCCATAGTGCAGGAGTTCAAACCTATTTTGATGCCTCCAGTAGGAGTTCCTCTTCCCACTTTAGCCACTGTTGTCAATGAATGAAATGCTGTATTCCCATCTCTGCGGAGCACTTTAAAAATAACCTTTGAATAACCTCCAGTAATTGGATTATAGTTGATTTTTGTGTGAATGCATATAAATGCTAGTTAGAATCGTTTCCAGTTGATGCCGTATTGGATTTTTGGCTAGTTTCCATTTATGTTGCATTTATGTAACATGCATTTCATTTCTTTTTAGCTAATGTTGATTTTAACCATCTGTTGAATATTTTTAATTACCTGTTTTTAACAGTTTTTTTATTGACGATTTTAAGGCTTCATATTTTCCTAAAACACTTACCGGTAGTGGTTTGTTTGTTTGTTTGTTTTTACAGTCAAGTGATATATATACATTTTAAATATATATATATATATATTTATGTTGTAGAAATTGTAGAACCCATCTTAATTCTGAAACCTCAAGGCAGCTATCGACAACATATATTTAAAACAAACTAGGAGACACGGGTGGTGCTGTGGGTTAAACCACAGAGCCTAGGGCTTGCCGGTCAGAAGGTCGGCGGTTCGAATCCCCGCGACGGGGTGAGCTCCCGTTGCTCGGTCCCTGCTCCTGCCAACCTAGCAGTTCGAAAGCATGTCAAGTGCATGTAGATAAATAGGGAAGGTAAATGGCGTTTCCGTGCACTGCTCTGGTTCGCCAGAAGTGGCTTAGTCATGCTGGCCACATGACCAGCTTCCTCGGCCAATAAAGCAAGATGAGCGCCGCAACCCCAGAGTCGTCCGTGACTGGACCTAACGGTCAGGGGTCCCTTTACCTTTACCTCTAGGCAGTTAAAGAACAATTAAAAGCAGATAACAAATGAAAGCAGCTGCAATGAATTTGCACTGTTTTGTTTGTTTGCTTGAGGGGACTTTGGGAGAAATCCTAACCTCCTGATCTTTACTGATAGAAAGGATAGAGTGGAGGTGTCCATCTGCTGGTCTTCATCATCTTCCAGGTATGGTAGGGCATTCATTGGCAAAGATGCCCCCTCTGCAGCCATGGAAAGCTCAGTGGATGGGACAGTACCACCAGAAATGTTCTTGTTAGCTGTGGCAAGTAGAGATGGGGGAGAAATTAGAATCAGTTCACTTTTCAAGGTGGACCTACCAAATCTGTACCATCCAAAGCAATATGGGAACTGAAACACTGTCATCTTTCTAAATCCACACTAAATTTTTCAATGAAGTTCTTCAGCCCAGTAATGTGTACAAAAATGCATATACTTGGACGAATTGGGTATAACAATGCATATATACATGGAAATAGCATAAAATGCATTGTATTTGGGAAAATTGCTTTGAAGTCCCAACAACCGGGCCTTCAAAGAGCAGCAGCATCTGACATAACTTCAAATTGCTTTGAAGTCCCAACAACCGGGCCTTCAAAGCGCAACCACGCTAATCTGACAAAGCTGGCCCTTCAAATATGGGGAGATTATGGTCAGGAAGTGTTCTCCACCCCTGCAGCTGATATTTGTTTGCTCCATTAGTCCAGCAGTGCTGTTAAGACAACTCAGTCCAGTGAATCAGGAGTTCCTGAGGCCGAGATTCCCCTAGTCAGGCCTTCTAGGAATCCAGGCTCATGATTCCTGTCTAGACCAAGTCAGCCTAGTTGGTAGCCACCACTGCATCCTGTAGGAGTGAATCACGTAGTTCAACCATGTGCTGTGTACTAAAGTATTTTCTTTTGCCTATCCTGACTCTTCTAACAACCAGCTCTATTGGATGGATCTGAGTTCTGGTATGTGTTAAGACCATAGCTAGAGCCCAAGTGAGAGTTCATTCTTAAGCATCATGGAGCCGGCGTTCCTTTGGACAATCATAAAAGGTGGATTGTATTAAGCTGCCTTAAACATTTAGGATTCAGTGGGTAATAATAATAATAATAATAATAATAATAATAATAATAATAATAATAATAATTATTTATACCCCGCCCATCTGGCTGGGTTTCCCCAGCCACTCTGGACGGCTCCCAACAGAATATTAAAAAACATTTTAAAATTCCCTAAAAAAGGCTGCCTTCAGATGTCTTCTAAAAGTCAGATAGTTTTTTGTTTCATTGACATTTGATGGGAGGGCATTCCACAGGGCAGGCGCCACTACCGAGAAGGCCCTCTGCCTGGTTCCCTGTAGCTTCACTTCTCACAGTGAGAAGTGCCAGAAGGCCCTCAGAGCTGGATGGGAGTGGAAATGCTCCTTCAAGTATACTGGGCCGAGACATTTGCAGACCAGATGTCACCCCAGTGTATTGCATTCTCTCTGTCTGACTGGCATGTTGGGCATGAAGAATAATCCCTCTGTTAGATTTCCTCCATGTATTCTAATAAAAGTTTTAAATAAAGAGAATGTTGCCTCCCATTGGTGCCTCTGTGCTTTTCTTTCTTCTAATGAAATATTTACTGTGCCATAATTGCAGTCCATCCCTCAGGCAGAGGGAAACTCTCAGACACTCGGCAAATATTCTACTCTGTCTCAGCAGGGCATTTGGAAGGGGAGAGGAAAGAAATGGTTCTCAGTAGATAACAATTGTTTGATAATGGCCTCTTTTGAGATGAGCTCTAGGGCTTTCTTCACTAACTGGATTAATTATCTTTGGAAGGGAGGCCTTAAATTACAGTTCGCCACATCACAGCTTGCTAATCGCTTCTGTATTAGAAAGGATCTTCCCACACAAACCCATCGGAGGACAGGTGTTTGAAGTGAGCCACACGGGTCAAGTTGCCAAATTGCTTCTAAACTTTGGAGCAGTTGCTCAAATCACATTCCGAAGAACCCCGAGGACACCGTTTCTCCACTTGCTAGGAGAAAAAGAAAGGAAGAAAAAGGCATTTGGTACCCAAATCCCAGCTGCTGTAACTGAGGCTCAGTTTTTCTGATCAAGTTTTAAAAGGAAATGCCATCACAAGCCCACAGGAATGTTCCTTTAATTATAAGAACATGTCTAAACTGCTGAATCTATATCTTTCTATCTATATTAGTAGCATCATTCAAACATCATAAAGTTGTAAAAGAATACATTACAGAACATATGACCAACGCTGAATCAAATCAATTCCCTTAAAAAAAACCACACTTGGTGCAACTTCTCTCATCTTCTCTCTTTTTAGAGTTTCCCTTCTCTTGTCTTTTTTCTGCCTTTATTCTTTTTTTTATACTGAGTAGCTGTTTAATATCAGTATCTTATAAAAAGATACTTTGTAATGGGTATGTATTTTTTTATATCTCTGAATAAGGATCAAAAATTTATTTTTACAAAAAAAAACACACACAAGCAAACCAACCAACCACATGTTTTATTATGTTTTCTATATGTTGGAAGCTTCCCGGAGTGGCTGAGGCAACCCAGTGAAATGGGCAGGGAATAATAATAATAATAATAATAATAATAATAATAATAATAATAATAGAATAGGAAGTCCTTATTTTCATAGGAGAAATGTTGGAGGGTGTGAATATGGTGCATGGAAATATAAAGTGCATTTCCATTCCATGAAATGGAGGATAAAAACAGATTACTAAAGCCCTGAGCACTCTGGGGATAAGCAGGAAGGTGATCAACTGCAAGTGCAGTTTCTTATGCAGGGATGAGACTGAGAGAAGCTACACTTAGAATCATAGAATCATAGAGTTGGAAGAGACCACAAGGGCCATCCAGTCCAACCCCCTGCCAAGCAGGAAACACCATCAAAGCAATCCTGACATATGGCCGCCAAGCCTCCGTTTAAAGACCTCCAAAAAAGGAGACTCCACCACACTCCTTGGCAGCAAATTCCACTGCCGAACAGCTCTTACTGTCAGGAAGTTCTTCCTAATGTTTGGGTGCAATCTTCTTTCTTGTAGTTTGAATCCATTGCTCCGTGTCCGCTTCTCTGGCGCAGCAGAAAACAACCTTTCTCCCTCCTCTATATGGCATCCTTTTATATATCTGAACATAGCTATTTGAACAGGTGGCGCTGTGGGTTAATACACAGTCTAGGGCTTGCTGATCAGAAGGTCGGCGGTTCGAATCCCTGCAACAGGGTGAGCTCCCGTTGCTTGGTCCCAGCTCCTGCCCACCTAGCAGTTTGAAAGCACATCAAAGTGCAAGTAGATAAATAGGGACCGCTCTGGCGGGAAGGTAAACGGCGTTTCTGTGTGCTGCTCTGGTTCGCCAGTAGCAGCTTTGTCATGCTGGCCACATGACCCGGAAACTGTCTGCGGACAAACGCCGGCTCCCTCGGCCTATAGAGCGAGATGAGCGCCGCAACCCCAGAGTCGGACACGACTGGACCTGATGGTCAGGGGCCCCTTTACCTTTACCTTTTATAATATCACCCCTTAACCTTCTCTTCTCCAGGCTAAACATGCCCAGCTCCCTAAGCCGTTCCTCATAAGGCATCGTTTCCTGGCCTTTGACCATTTTGGTTGCCCTCTTTTGGACATGTTCCAGCTTGTCTGTATCCTTCTTGAACTGTGGTGACCAGAGCAGAATACAGTGGTACTATTACTTCCCTTGATCTAGATGCTATACTCCTATTGATGCAGCCCAGGATTGCATTGGCTTTTTTAGCTGCTACATCACACTGTTGACTCAAGTCAAGTTTGTGGTCTTGTTGAATTTCTCTCTCCTACACACTGCTGCCGGCTCAGGTTCTGCTACCAAGCTCTGATCTTGCTTCAGCACAGCCTTAAGCAGAAGCAGCAGGCCAGGCGCTGCTATAAGAGAGAAGAACGCTGATGTTGCTTCAGCAACAAGCAGCCTTCTAATACTTACCTTTTATTGAAACTCCTCAGCAAAGGGATAAAATTTAAAACGAAAATGAAAAGAGAAAGAAGCAAAGTACATTGGTACCTTGAGTTACAAACGCCTCGGGTTACAAACGCTTCAGCTTACAAACTCTGCTAACCTGGAAGAGTTACCCCGAGTAGAGAACTTTGCCCCAGGATGAGAACAGAAATCGTGTGTTGGAGGTGCAGCGACAGCAAGAGGCCCCAATTAGCGAAAGCACACCTCTAGTCAAGAACAGTTTCAGGTTAAGAACGGACCTCCAGAACGGATTAAGTTCGTAACTAGCGGTACCACTGTACAATACAATATGCAGGGCTGTCACATGGAAGATGCAGCAAACTTGTTTTCTCCTGCTCTGGAAGTTAGGACACAAAGCTATGGTTTCAAGTTACAAGAAAGGAGATTCCGACTCAACATCAGGAAGAACTTTCTGACAGCAAGAGCTGTTTGACAGTGGAACAGTCTCCCTTGGGGGATTGTGGGCTCTCCTTCCTTGGAGGTTTTAAAGCAGAGGTTGGATGGCCACCTGTCATCAGCGGCGGAGAGCCGATCGGGTGTCTGGGTCAGGGCCAGGGGCATGTGTCCAGGGGCAGGGCCAGCCGCCTGCGGGACAGGACGCTCTGCGGGGGCCTCCAGAGTGTGCCTGTCCGTAGCTGCCAAGTATCCTGTTTTCCCCGGGAAATCCCCGTTTTTCCAGCTGTTCCTAGCTGAAAAAACAGATTTTTTTTGTTTTTCCCCGGTTTTTTCTGGCGTGGCGGCCATTTTGGAACTGGGCGGAGCATGCTCAGAAGCGACTTTTGATGCTGCTCTGCCCAGTTCCAAAATGGCTGCGGTGCGACTTCTGGCACGGCGGCCATTTTGGAACTGGGCAAACAGCATCAAAAGTCACTTCTGAGCATGCTCCGCCCAGTTCCAAAATGGAGGCTGCACTACTTCCGGTCTGCTATTTCCAGCCCGGTCCCTTATTTCTCTGACAGCAACTTGGCAGGTATGTGCCTGTCTCCTCCCACTCAGCCGCCCTACAGCTAAGGGGGAGGCGGTGGGTGGACCGTTTGGGGCAGCGTGGAGCCTGTGCATGCCCATGCCACCGCATCACTCCCAGGAGAGACACATGGCTCGAGCGCGCTGCAGGCCCCGGTGTGAGTGCCGCCCAGCATTTTGTCACCCCCCCCCTCAGTGGTGACACCTGGGGCGACCCACCCCTACCGCACCCCCTTCCTCTGTCCCTGCCTGTTATGGATGCTTTAGCTTACATTGCAGGGAGTAGGCTGAGATGGTCCTCAGGGTGCCTTCCAACTCTATGATTCTATGAGACCTCCTCAGACTCGGGAGTCCCCATCTCATCTCCTGGAGAAAGGGAACCCTGTGCCAGACCATGACACTGGGTTATGGTCCAGGAGCTTCATCAATCCACCCAGTCACCACACACTGAAAGGGCTGCGTCGCATCCTGATCAGGGAAGTATCAACAGACAAGTTTGTTTGGACTGTCCCTGGAAAAGTCAGCCAATGACCCGACACGTGCTCTACACCTTCAGACAGGTGGATGATGAATGGCTACAGCCCAAGCGCGCTAATAACCTCCCGAGCAGGTGCAGGCGGACTAGTTTTAAATCACCTTGAGAAAAGCGGCACCGCGCAGCCAGGCTGCGAAAGCACCTCCTTGGAGGGTAAGCCTCGCCTTGCTCGAGATGACAAGTAGCCTGGGGGAGAGTGGAGGCTATTGTTTACCTTACTCTCTGGAGGCAGTGGGGGGAAAGGGAAGTTTTCAACACATTTCCACCTTGGGGAAATAGGTGCAAAATAAGATTTATTAGTTATGAAGCATAAGGCACGCTGCAGGGAAAAGATAAAAAAGAAGAGGTGGAGAAAATACACAAGCGAAGGCAAAAGGCCTGCGCTCAAAGTGCTCTCATTGTCTGGGCTTGCAGAGCTGCGATGTAGATTAGTGCTGCAGGGAAGAGAAGTGAGAGTCTTCATACCTGCACTGAGGCCAGTTTTAATTTCATTTCAGTGTCCTGCCCCACCAAGTACTTCTGCTATTTCCATATGCATCCTCCTCCCACAGCTAAAAAGCTAAAATGAAGCCTGTCCTTAGCTTCTCTAGGCATGGGGGGGGGGGGGTTCAATTCAATTTGTGTTTAAAATCATGCTAACCATTTCAATTTTTCATTGTTGCTCTTTGCACATTAAAGTTTTCTGATGTATGCTAAATATTTTTTAGAGGACAATGCAGGAATCTCAACTAAAGCATCCATAACAGGTGGCCATCCAACCTCTGCTTGGAAACCTTCAAGGAAGGAGAGTTCATCACCTTTTGAGGCAGGGCCGTCTTAAGCGCCCCTGGCACCGTGGTGCGCCGGATCTCTCTGGCGCCCTCCCGCCCCATTTCCCAGTGCAGTGGGCGGGTGGGCGCAGCGTGCAGCACGGCTGCTACAGGTGCTGCCGCGTGGCGGGCAGGCGGGCAGCACAGTGCGATCTTTCCGGCGCCCTCCCGCCCCGTTTCCCAGCACGGTGGGGGCAGCGCGCTGCGCGGCGGACTGGCCAGCCCACGGGCGCAGCTCGCGGTGCCCTCCTGGCGGGCCGGCGCCACCCAGCCTGCACGTAGGGCCAGCCCTGTTTTGAGGGAGTCTGTTCCATAGCTCTCACCGTCAGAAAGTTCTTCCTGACGTTTAGTTGCAATCTCCTTTCTTGTAAAGTGAATCCATTGGTTCAGGTCCAGAGCAGGAGAATACAAGCTTGCTCCAAATGGTCCTTTGTACATAAAGGAGAAGAGTTTTACGCCCGAATTTTGAAGCCTAGAAGATGACAATGGTGACAGCAGGATGTATTGAAGTAAAGACTCATCTCAGCACATTGTGAAAAGGGAAAGCTATGAACAAGATTCTAAACAGCGGAGAAGACAAGCAGAAGGCAGAGTCCCTCTAACAAGGCCAACGGCTTAACAGATGCAGAGCAGCCAAAGAGTTATGGCAAGCAGCTTGCACCCACAAGCTGTCAGTGTGTTGAGCAGACATGCCTCAGCATGTGCACCAATGAAGAATTTGTCATGGCTCAAGTCTTGCTGCACACAGAGAGCTCTGCTGGACTTTGCAAAGTTAGAGAAACATTATGTTGGCAAGAATGGTGAATTGGGAGTGCTCTGCACAAGCAGATTATCATGGAGGGTAGCGTGGATCCTTGCAGAGTTAGGCATGGAGGCCATTGCTTCTTTGAAGCTGAATCACCTGCTTCCCTCTCATTTTAGCCTACATAAAATCTATAGACTGTCAGCTCACATTCAGAAGGTTTGTAGTGGTGTGATAAATACAGGTTGAGTTGCATGTGGAGTGGGATGTGAGGCCCATCAGGTTCCTAACTCACCCTAAGGCCAGGAATCATCACTCCAATTTGAACCTGTACATTTCTCAATAGTGTCCAATTCTCATGCTGTGGATTTAAGGTAGAGAGCAACTCTTGGCAGATATGCACGGATTCCCATGAAAATAAAATGTGCACATTGCATATGCAAAATCTGTCTTGTAAAAAGCTCAGTGTGCTAACTCAAGGACATGCCATGTTTCCCCCCACCCCCCTGCTGAGGGTTACAGTCCCAGTACATACCAGTAGTTGGGAGAAGAGCCAAATTGGGGTGAGGCCACCGTCTTCTCTCCCCTCACACTCTTATCTGGCCATTTCAGCAACAAACACTGAAAGCCACTTTAAACAGTCATGGTTCCCTCCAAAGAATGTGTGAAGAAGCACTTTCAGCAGTCCATTCTGTATCTACTGCCCATGACTTAGAACAGCGTTTCTCAACCGCTGTTCCGCGGCACACTAGTGTGCCGCGAGACACTGGCTGGTGTGCGGCGACGAGAAGGGCGATTTTGCAGCTGCAAACTCCACCTCCCTGGGCATCCTATTTCTTCGCCCCTTCTAGTTTCCACAGACCAATCAGCTTTCATTATTTCCATTTTCCCCATGCCTCACGTGACAGGATCATCCCAGAATCCTTTAGCCAAGATGGCAGCCCCCAGCAGCTAATAGTGCCGCACGTGTGTCTCTTTTTTGGAAAATCGAGCGAACTTCAAGTAGCTACTTTTAAAATATTCAATCTCCATCATTCAAAAGGTAGTTTGTTGCTAATTCACGGAGGCATGAAGACCAAATCGTCCTCTCACAAGTCCGAGAACACGCACAGGGTAAGATACGGGACGGCGGGGTCGGGAGGGGTGGATCAGAAACCCGGATCTTTTAAGAACTCGGCAGCGCTGACCCGCCAGAAAGCAATATTTGGCAAGTGTTTCTTACAGTCATAATTATAATATAGGGTGGCACAGAGTTAATTTTTTTAACTTTTTAAATGGTGGTGTGCCTCGTGATTTTTTTCACGGAACAAGTGTGCCGTGGCCCAAAAAAGGTTGAGAAACACTGACTTAGAAGAATTGCAGAAAACATACACATGCCAATTTACATGTACAGGTGCAGATTTAGGAATAACTGCTAGAATTTAAACAGATACAGTGTTCTGTATCCTGTTACTTTTGCTTTCAGTCACACATAAGTAGTATATGCAGAATTAAATGTCCACAAAGCAATACTGAAAAAATAAACAACAACAACCACTGTCAGTATCAGGGCTTGGAGGAAAAGGGGAAAAAACTGTACCCCTGGCCAGGTAACAAAGGCTATAAATAATTACCTGATTTGAAAAGTGGTGGCTGGGCTCTGTTTTATTTTTACTCCCATCTCAGTAAATCTTGCAGTAAGCCCAGAGCTGAGTGATCGAAGAGCAGCCAGCATGTTTATTGATCGCTTCTTTATTTTGATTCCCAAGCAGTGGAATCCCTGTACAAGGGGTTCTTTCTTTTCATTTCCTCCTCCTCCTCCTCCTCCTCCTCCTCCTCCTCCTCCTCCTCCTCCTCCTCCTCCTCCTCCTCCTCCTCCTCAATCCCCAGCTCCTCCAGGTATGACTGAGAATGTCTTCTGTTGCTGGTCAGTGTAAACAATACTGAGCTGGTTGGACCACTGCTCTGACTTGGGCTAATTTGCTCAACCCATTCCATAGCTGATCAACTTGGAAAATTCCCGAGCGTATCTCAATAGTGGCTTAGTGCCATCTTCTCCTTTGCCTCAGTCTGCAAAATGTCTTGGGCTAGCCAAATTAATGCAATTAGCTGATGTGAAGACGGCTTTAATAGAGGGATAGCCTTAATTCCTTTCCAGTCATTTCCAATGTTTCCTCTCAACCTCCTTCTACAGTGAGCAAGACGTGCAGATTTGTCAAAAGTTTCATTGCTCATTTTGGGTGCCCAGAGAATTTTGGACAATGTGCAACCTAGCAACACTACATGGTTGGGAGATTTTTTGGGGGGATGAATCCATTCCCAACAATGACATTTCAGCCTATCTTTAGCTGCACATCATGTCAGGATTGGATTTTGTGCCTTGGGTCACAGGTCAAAACAAAACAAATCCAAATGGCTCTTCAGCAATTGAGAAGGAAGAGAGTATGTTTGCCTGAGGGCTCTGGTCTCCCAAAGACCCTCTTCCTCCCCATCATTCCAGGTATAGAATTCAACTGGACCGGTGGCAGGAGTGACTAGTTTGATGTGGTGGAGCCTTTCAGGTGGGCACCATTGCCATTATGAGAGAACAAGGGAGGCATTCACGGTGAATTCCAGCACCTCTTTTCCTAGAAAAATAGCACTGATTAAAGGTTTGGGTGGCACTAATTCAAAAGCCTTGTGTTTTGCAGGGAGTTGGGCTGAAAAGCAGATGTAACCAGCCTTGCTGCCCCTGTAAATAGCTGTGTACAGTGTTATAACAGTTTGAGAATGTAGTTTTCATGACCATATAATCAGATTTTGTAGCAGCCGTACAACAACAACTATTATTATTATCATTACTATCTCGGGGGGGGGGGGGAGAGAAGGGGCTTCCTATGCCAACTGTGGGTGCAAAATCTTTTAAACACAATTAAAGGCTAGTGGCTGAATAGTTAAATATGGATTTTGTGGCCTACATATAGGCACCAATTCTGGAAAAAGGAAGAAAAATCCACTTTAGCACACAGAGTACAGTTGGCTGTCCCACCTGTGCAAGAGTGTTTGTTACAGTGCATTTGCCAATGATTTGTCCAATGTTCCACACTGTTTCATGAGAGGCCTTGATTTGATTTCTTGCCCTCAGGCTTGTGCTTACGTTGTGTGTTTGTTTTCAACTCTACTCTCCCTGCCACACAGACACACCAGGAAAGAGGTTTGTATCCCGGAACCGGGGGGGGGGGGGCTTTTTAATCTCTGCAACACATGTGAACGCAAGCAGAGAAACAAGCAGAAGAAAGAAACATATTGTTCCATATGCAGACCTAGAGTGAGACTCTGCTGCTCAATGCAAACTTAAGGAAGGAAATAATAACAGTATAGGCTATGCAAATGTGCAAAGCTAATTCCTAGCGCCATTTCCTACAATGAAATGCAGTGCCAGGGGAGGGGGATCTGAAGCTAAGAAACAGCAAGGAGGTGAATGTGTGTGTGTGTTAATCATTCCTCTGCCCGCTGTTTCAGTGCTTCAAATCCCCACCCTCCAGTGGCTTATTCTCCCTATCCATGTTACAATTTTCTCCTTCCCCTCCAAAAAAACCATGGCCAGTTATTTTCAGCTCCAAATGGCAGGTAAGGGAGAACAATGGTTCACTTAAAGTCAGGTGCGCAGCACAATCCTTTGCATTTTTACTCAGCAGGGAGCCCCGCTGAATTCTCTGCAAATGTTTGACAGCCTTGGAGAGTTTTTAGCAGTGGTGAGATCTGAAACTGCCTTTCTGTCTCAGAATTATAACAGAGTTCTTGGTTGTTGTTTTTAAGGCACATATTTGCTTAACTTTTTGCACATGCCGACTTTTAGGGACAGATGCAAATTTAGAAATAATTGCTATAATTTAAACAGAAATTGGGATGCGAGTGGCGCTGTGGTCTAAACCACTGAACCTCTTGGGCTTCCCGATCAGAAGGTCAGTGGTTCAAATCCCCATGACGGGGGCTTCCGGTCCGTCGCGCTGGCGGAATTGGACGCAGGGACTTCGCGCTCCAAAGTCCCTGGCATCGCGGAGGGGGGGGGAAGTCCGCAGAGCGAGCGGACTTCCCGCAAAAACACCGGGAAGAGCGTCCCGGTGGCATAGCCGCCCAGCTGTTGCTCCGGACGTGATTCCTCCGCTGCCCGAGAGCTCAGTAGAGCAATCGAGACCCAGCGGAGTGGAGTCGCGGGAGCCATTTTGGGAATCATCTTACCTCCTTGAAGTGAAGCTCCGAGTCCTTAGCCTGCAAGCGGCGGATTCTTCCAAGAAAATAAAAGATTTCTATAAAGTAAATGAAATCTCCATTTGGACTCTAAAAATATTAATTTGGAAAATAGGGAGAGATTCCAAAAAAACGGAAGTCGATCTCTTCCTAATGGCTAATTGGGAGGCGCATTAAATATTCTCAAGCCGAAAGGGAAAAAGTTTTCGGATTGTGGACCCGAGAGAAAGAAAGACTTTTCCAACCCTTCTCAGCTCCCGAGGCCGGCACCCCTTGAGGTACAGCTTTAACAAGGGGGAAAGTGTTTTGACAGCTGTCAAAAGCTGTCAAGCTGTTAAAAGATTAAGAAAATCTATTATACTGCTGTGGATGGTAAAATTTGTTTGAAGATGAGGCAGAAGTAATCTAATTGGAATCAGGACTTGATTTGTGATGGAGTTAAAGACAAAGGAGAAGAGCAACCAAGATGGAGCCGACCGTGTAGCAGGAAGGAATTTTCCAGCACCCTTTGTCCCCTATCTCCTGTCTGCCTGCGGTTAAGAGAAGTATGAAAACAATGTATTCTCGAGCCTTCCAGGAGGCTGTGCTGAACTATCTACAAATATGGGAGGATATGTATAAGGAACGGCAACATCCTAATTCATCATCAATGGAGACTGAGGTTCAAGATCAGGATTTAGAGGACAATTTCGATTCTGAGACTGTGTGTGAGGAGCAACAATTTGACGATAATTTTGAAAGTGATTCGGACCACAAAAAATATGTTTTGGATGATGCAAAACAAGGACTTGAAAAGGAAGAAGAGGACGATAATGAGAAGCAAAGTGAAATGAAGATCAATGGAAATGAGGAGCCTGGAGGGACTGAAACATGGAGTGGTGTCATTGAGGGATGGGAAAGACAGGGGGAGGGGGGAACAAGGGCCTGGAGTTGGAAGTGGGAAAGAACTGGTGTGGGGTGATAATTTTAGTTAAAAGGTTTTTTGGTTGCTGAATAACGGTTTCTGAAATCTTGGCTTGTTAAAGGAAATGCTGATCCAATTGGGGGAAAAGGCATCGGGAGAGGGGAAGGAGAGTGTTTTAAAGTTTAAGGTTAAGATTTTGATTAGAGATGTGATAGTATATAAAAACTGAGTTTTCTGGAGGGAGCTAGAAGAATGGTTGAGGAAATAAATTCTAGATTAGTATTAATATTTTTGTGTTTAGATAGGTGTTTGGGTAGAGAGCTGCCTGTCTTCCTCTCTTTGCTCGGAGGCACCTAGTGGCAGGGGGTGCTCTGAGGGGAGAGGAGGGGGTGGAGAGAAACCCAGACACAAAAATGGATCCTTTGAAGTGCTGTGCCCCGCGGGTTCCTCTTGTGGCAGGAGGGGACTCGTGGGGGGGGGCAGCATGAAGAAGGAGGAGGATTAAGTTAATATAAGAATAAGATTTTGAATTAGAATAGAAAACCCGCCATAATTAATTAGAGAAGTTAGGAAAACCAGGAGGAAGAGAATCGAGGAAGTCACAATTACAATGTTAAGAAAATAAGAATTGGGAATTTCTTTTTTTTCTTTTTCTTTTTGTTGTTTTATTGTTAATCTGATTGTTGTGTTGAAGAAACAGCTGGGGGAAAACCAATCCTCAGAGCTCCTCCATCCCTGTCCTCTCAGTGGCAGGGAGGGGATGAGGGGGGAGGAGGGAGGGGGGAGGTCAAACCCAGCCTATAATGGACCCCTTTGATTCTCAACGCCCATGGGTACTACTGGTGGCAGAAGTGGACTTGTGGGTGGAGGGAAAATGAAGGGACAGAGTCTACATTGTATGTTTTGTTTGTCTTGTTTGTATAAAAACCAATAAAAATTATTATAAAAAAAAACAAATCTCCATGACGGGGTGAGCTCCCGTTGCTTGGTCCCTGCTCCTGCCAACCTAGCAGTTCGAAAGCATGCCAAAAAGTGCAAGTAGATAAATAGGTACCACTACAGTGGGAAGGTAAATGGCATTTCTGTGCGCTGCTCTGGTTTTGGTGTTCTGTTGTGCCAGAAGCGGTTTAGTCATGCTGGCCACATGACCCGGAAAAACTGTCTGCGAACAAACGCCGGCTCCCTCGGCCTGTAAAGTGAGATGAGCGCCGCAACCCCAGAGTCGTCTGTGGCTGGACTTAACTGTCAGGGGTCCTTTACCTTTTAAAACAGAAATGCAATACAGCTCACCACAGTGGAGAGACCGTTAAAAGGGGACCTATGTGCCTGGGCTCATTCTGCTGTCCAGTCCGTTGGTAGGTAACTTCAAGGTTCTCCTTTCTAATGAAACTGGATTTGAACTGGACAGCCCTTCAAAAAGGAATAAACGTATGGGAAAATGATATCTGGGATACAGCAATGTCTGAGCATCTCACCAGGCACAGGTGGGTAATTAAGGGCATAATGAAAAGAGGCACCTTCCAAAAAATGTGGACCCCTTTCTTTAACTATGTTAATGACTAAAATCAGGACTCAGGACTCAGCTACACAGGTCAATTATAACATTAAAAATGTGCTGTAAAAATGTGACAACAGATGGTGCTGTAGAGCAGCAAGCAGAAGTCAATGGTAAATTGCACAGGGAGCTATAAATACATTTTATAGTGTTCTTCATATCTGTGTAGATCCAGCCCTTGTTATACCCATCACTCAATATTCTCAATGGACAGGTTATGTCAAGTAATATGTTTGAACGTTGAATGTGTAAGCTTATGTCTATAATAGATGGCTAGAACAAACATAATTAGCTGTACTGCTGGACGAGTGTTTAATAGCTTTTGCAGTTGTTTAAAAACCAACAAAAATGGTTTAAAAGGAGAGAAAGAGAGTGGACTCTCCATGTGCCCTAGCCACTCCCAGGCTATATCAGGCCTCATGGCCTCTTTTCCAGAGGGTTGGAAAAGGAAGCCTGCTTTTCCTCAAGGCATTGTCTTGTGGTCTTCTTTTGCTCTGGTCACCAAGCCGAGCTCATGGGAAGTCACTGGATGTGTAGCAAAAGAGGAAATATAACCTGGCAATGCAGCAGTAAGGGATCACACAGACATTCTTAAGTTTCGAGTGCCAAAAGTGTGGGAATTGTAGGTCAGTGAGGAGGATAGGGGTCTCCAAACAACTCCAAACACACTGAACAAACTACAGCTCCCACGATCCTTTGGGGGAAGCTGTGAATGTGAAAGTGGCGCGATGCTGCTTTAAATGTATAATACAGATTTGGCCCTAGTCCTACAAGGAATGGCTACGATTAGCTTGGAGAAGAGAAGGCCAAGAGACTGCTTTCAAATATCTGAAAGGCGGTCATGCTGACGGTAGAGCAGACTTATTTTCTGTTGCTCTGGAGGGGCAGGACTGGGACCAGTGGGTGGAAATGGGAAGGAAACAGATTTTGGGGAAATGTCCTAATGGCAAGAACCTTTCCACTGCCTTGGTAGGTGATAGTTTCTCTGTTGCTGCTGCTGTTTAAGCAGGATCTACACAGCCACTTGCCAAAGATGCTGCAGTTGCAAGATGCCTGTACTGAACAGCTAGACTACATGACCTGCAAGATCCCTGCCAACTCTAACATCCTATGATCATCTCTTGATGTTGCAGCCATCTAGTGATAAATTTGCATAGCCAGGCCGTTATGTTTGCTGGGGGGAAAGCAAAGAAAAGCCCATATCCTTTTTCTTATCTAATTTTGAGCTTACAAGGAATCAGGGCTGGCTGACTTGGTTCTCCTCCCCCAGCTTTGTGTTCTGCATTCTTACCGTGCAGGTTGAATTAGCAAAACCTGAAGCAAAGATATACACAGTCATAAGACACCGCTTTGATAGCTCCCCCATGCTTGCTTTTCAAAGTGCTTTCTCAACATTAAGCCTCTTAGCACCCCGCCGAGAAAGATCTACATTATTATCCAAAGCAAAGAGAGGTTAACTGCCTTTCCCCGGGCACAGAGGAGGCAAGATGTAAACACAAACCAAATTATAACCCTTTCACTAGTTTCTCGGTCCTAAACTATAACCAGGAGAGTCTACCTGTCATTGGGCCAGCTTTCAAAAGAGCTAATGATCTCCAATTAGGGTTGCATTTTCCAATAAGTTCAGTTTGTCCTTGTGTGCAGAAGAGTTCTTCACATCCTGCTTTATAGAAGGGGTGAAATGGCTCCTTTTTTGCTACTACGGGTCTTTGCTTGAAAAGGGAATGGGTGGCATTCAACACTGTGCTCCTCTGATCGTTCCATCAGCACAACTATATCAGCTTACCAGATAGAATGATCCCCCCTCCCCTCTCTCCATGTGCTTTTTCTGGGGGTTCTCCCAACCCTTTAAAAGCCCATTTCAAGGGGAAGGAGAGTGGGGGGAGCCCATTGCGCAAGCGGAAGCCCATCTGCTGGCACGGTTCAGTGGGTGAATCCCATCCAATATATTTATAGCTGCATCAGACTTGAATGTTGAATGTATTGGATCTGGATGGAAACTTCCCACATTTGTTTAATGCTAGTTACAGGTAGGTAGCCGTGTTGGTCTGCTGTAGTCGAAACAAAATTTAAAAAATCCTTCAAGTAGTGTACTGGAAGCAATCTGTAGTATAATCTTGTAGCTCTTCTCTACCCCCCCCCCACCCAATTCATTCTTTCTTCTTTAAACTCTATGAGATCTTTATAAGTAGCCCACCTTTTATCCATGTTTATCCTTTTCATTGATACCACCTCAGTAGGGGATAACCACCTTGGTGTTTTCCTTTCTAAGAGGTCCTTATGTCTCAGTCAGGCAGTGTACAGGATCCTTCTTACGACATGATTTTGGAAACCTTTATGTACCCTTGTTTTGTCATAATACAGATATTATGCATGGCATCCATAACATAAGTCAAAACCCTCTTTTCCCTCATTCCATTGCTCCATCCATTTTGCCCCTCTCTAAAATCAGCCACCCCATAAGAGGACTTCTCTGCACACTTCCTGTCGCTGCCATTTATCCTTTCCCACAGAGCTCCCTCCCCCCGCATAAAAGTGTGAAGGTCCATAGGCATCCTGATGACACCCCAGCATTAGTCCAAAGCTGGTGAAATACAAAAAGCAATACTTGAGAAGTATTAGTAAGAGAAGTGGGAGGACCTCTCAAACTGATGCTATCCAATTTTTAACTCATATCCGAGAGCAGGGGTGCCCGCTTAAATAAAATATTGTGGGGGCCCAGGTAAGCCCTGCCTCACATAATCAGTCACATGACACAGTGCACACACACCATTTGAATGGAAATGCCCATCAACTTTATGGGTGCCTGTCTCCCTCAAAGATTTTATTGTGGGGACCAAAGCACCCACGGTCCCTAGGAGTTGTCTCCTATGTCCAGGAGTACCATGAAGAAGCCACAAATTTTCATATTCCCCTCGCAATCTATATCCCATTCAAATATGTGGGCTGCAATCCTACACTCATTTATCTCACAGCAAGCCCCGTTGAACTTAATGGGACTTCAGTATATCCTTGAAGTCCCCGTCAAAAATGGGAACTAAGTATATATTTGAAAGGCTTGACATTCTCTGAGAGGAAGAGTGGAGGTGGAACAGGAGGTGGAGCAACTCTTTCTGCTCCTGTTGTTGTTTGTCTATATATAGAGTTGTGCCCATGAAGCGACTTGGCAAAGGTCGCCGTGCCATGCCTCCATATGAAATGCAATGTTTTCCAACTGATATTCCTGTTTCAAGTCAGGCATGTAAGCATGATGTGTCTGGGCTCTGCAGTGGAGCAGGAAACAAGGTGTCTGTCTCTGCGGCAAAGAAACAAAACTAAAGCCCAAGCCCTTAGCATATGATGATTTAGAACCAGGGGGCGGGGGGGGGAGGATGGAGGAAAAAGAGGGGCGCTCTTTTGTGGAACAAACCCAGGCTGGAAAACAACAACATTGGCGTCACCCAAAGTTTGGCTCATGCTAAAAATATAGCACATTTATTAAAAATATATATTTATAAACATCGGTTTGAACAGACACAGATGTCAAGCAACCGAGAGAGAAAAGGAACGTCAGGTAACCTTACTTTGCTCAAGGTTTTACCCTTTGGTAGCTCAGGCAGCTCAGCGGAGTAGCTGGTTCCCCTCCCCCCTGCCTTGTGATTGCACCATATGTTCATTTTTAGTTAAAAATTGGAAAAAAAACAAAGAGCGAGAGAAAGAAAAGCTTGCTAGCTTCGATGTAAACCAAATAAAGAAGAGAAGAGAAGATGCAGACTTATGGGCATGGAACTTAACTTGGCACAGATATGCTATATATTTGTCACTGTTTATAATAGTGTCCAGTCTTTGGCTGTATTGAAAAGTTTTATCCATAGTGGAGGGGTTTTCCTTGACCCCCCCATCCAAAGCTGATACTTACAGATTTGCACTCATTTCTCTACGAGAGAGAGAGAGGGAGGGAGGGAGCGATGCGAGTTTTGCTTGTAACTGTGTGAAAAAAAGTCTTGTTCAATTAATTGTGCTTCAACCTCCAACGCCCTCAGGCAGAGCTTTTATGACGTCTTAATATACTACAGAGTCAATTCTCATTAAGCCGTGTGTCAATAGCCGGCCACGTTTGCCATCACCTCTTGTCAGCTGTCTCCCCTGTTTTGTGTCTGCGCCTCACAATGTCGTGTAGATGTACACAAAAATGATCACGACGAGGTTCAGGATTGTCCCGATAATGCCCAGCATTGCCAAGATGGACTCCTCTTTGCTCTCCTTTTCCTGGTTGCCTTTTTCTTCTTCATTTCCACTAGTGATTACCATCTTGGTAGCCAGTTTCTTAATCCTTCTCCTCAGGCTAACCTACAATGTAAAAAAAGAAAGAAAGAAAGAGAGAAGGAGAGAGCAAAGCAGAGAGTCAGAATACAATTGCTCTATTCATGAATTAGTGAACAGGCAAATTCTGTCAGTGTCAGTTCCTAATTTTTCCAGTCTTCAGTTCTCCACATTTGCACATCAGCTTGCAATTTTTAAAATTAAAACTAAAAAGGCCTCGTGAAAACGCTTCAGTACCTGAGGGCAATATTTACCACACTTCTGTATGCAGTTTTGCATGATGTTGTGACGTGGGGTTTGTGATTTCAGCTCTCTTGACATAACATGCTGGAGACAGTTCTCTAGTAACAGCTCTTTATTAAAGTGAACAAGACTGACTGTGAGGGCAGGAAGGCTACATTTATAGGGACAGGGAACTAGCTAGAAAGGGATACATTTTGGAGGGAACAATATCAGGCAATCACAGTGCTGCCTTTTGGAGGGAACCAATAAGACAGAGGATCCAAATACAGCAGCTTAAATGACCCAATAGTAGCTGTACCCTCTGGAACCAAAAGGCAGTTACTTTATCCTAATGCAAATACAGACAATAAAAATACAGAGATAAAATCCTTTGACTCAATACACAACACCCCTCCCCCCCTAGTGAGCACAGCAGACGTAATCCCTCAGGTACTGTGGGGTCCTACAACTTCTACTTGATCTCCTGACAACAGGTGTTGCAGGTTCTGGATTGGGTGTTACCTGTGGTGGAGGGGCTGCTATAGGGGTTTCGTCAGGAACAGATGGAGTCCCAGACATCTCAGGGTCCCCTACCTGTACCTCGTCATCCTGAGGACTAGCAGACCCTGGTTCATTTGCTGAAGCCCCTGGTGACTGCACCTCTGGGCCATCTTCACTCTGGTCTCGCAGCTGTGCGTCATTAGCCAGGGATGAATTATCTGACTCCTCCCTGCTGAGCGCCCGGCGCCTCAGCTGATCTATATGTCTCTTCCAAACTTGCCCATTTTCCAAGGTCACATAATAGGACACAGGTCCACTAGCCCGGGTGATCACACCGGCCACCCACCGCGGACCTCGTGAATAGTTCCTCACCCAGACCAGATCTTCAGGGGCGAGATACCTTGTTGTGTCAGTCTCAGCCTGGGGGGTTGCTCTTGAATTACGGTTTGGCATTTTATCTGGGTGGACATAATCCAGCACCGTTACCAGTCTTCTACCTAAGAGCAGCTCGGCTTGCGACTTGCCCGTCGCAGTACACGGCGTCGCATGCTGCAAAAATAACATTCGCGCAATGCGAGCCGACCAGTTACCCTCCATTAAGCGTGCAATGGATTCTTTGGCTGTTCTTACCATGCGCTCAGCCTGCCCATTGGAGGATGGGTGAAAGGGCGCAGATGTGACCCCTCTTATGAAGTTATCAGCCAAGAATGCCCTGAATTCTTGGGATACAAAAGCTGCCCCATTATCTGATACAATGGTCTCAGGTAACCCGTGGGTTGCAAACAGCTGCCTCAACACCTTGATTACGGCAGCTGATGCCATGCTAGGGACCATCGCCACTTCTAACCATTTGGAATATGCATCAACGATAACCAAAAAGACCTTCCCTTGGAATGGCCCAGCAAAATCTATGTGCAGCCGGCTCCAGGGAGTCCTGGACTGCTCCCACCAGTGGACTGGTGCTCTGGCCACTTCTGGCCGCACCTCTTGGCATGCCTTGCATGTTCGTACCCATTGTTCTATGTTCTGGTCCATTCCAGGCCACCACACATAACATCGGGCTAGCGACTTCATCCTGACCATTCCCGGGTGTCCCATGTGAAGCGTCTCAAGAACCCTGTTTCTCAGTGGTGCTGGGATGATCACCCTATCTCCCCATAGGAGACAACCCTTATGCATGGACAATTCGTGCTGCCTTGTCGCATAAGGCCTGAATTTTTCTTCATGCGGACCACCTGGCCACCCCCTCCCCACCCAAGTGAGCACACGGGAGAGAACAGCATCTTTCCTCGTTTTCTCAGCTATATCAGTAGCTGTTACAGGAGCCCCCGGAAGTGTTTCTAGCATCATAATGTGCTCCGCCGGAGCAGGATCCTCATTGCTCCCGCCAGGAAGGGGCAATCGACTCAGCGCATCAGCGTGGCACAACTGTTTCCCCGGCACATGGGTCAAGGTGTACTGGAACCCATTCAGGAATATTGACCAACGCAACATTCTGGGGGAGAGAATTTGTGGCGTTTGTTTGTTTGGGTTGAACAACCCTAACAGTGGTTTGTGGTCCGTTTCAATGGAGAATTGGCGACCGTACAAATAATCATAGAACCTTTTGATTCCCGACACAATTGCTAGTGCCTCTTTATCAATTTGAGCATAGTTGCGCTCCGTGGGTGACAACGTACGGGAATAGAAAGAGATGGGCTTTTCCGACCCATCCGGTTCCCTATGACTCAGCACAGCCCCCAGGCCGTATTGAGAGGCATCACATGCCAGGACCAGCGGCTTCGACTCATCATAATGAGCAAGGACGCTCCTGCTACTCAGCATTTCTCGCAAGGAGTCAAAAGCCTTCTGCTGCTCCCGCCCCCATCGCCACACATTCTTTTTCTGCAATAGTCTATGTAATGGTTCAGCTACCGAAGCTTTCTGGGGTAAGAACGAATGATAAAAGTTAATAAGTCCCAGGAATGACTGCAACTCCGTCTTGTTCTGTGGTCGTGGTGCCTCGATGATGGCCTTAATCTTAGCATCTGTGGGGTGGATGCCTGATGCATCAATCTTAAACCCCAAGAAATCCACCGTTGGCACCCCAAAACTGCATTTTTCCTTTTTCAGTTGCAATCCCACCTCCTTGAACTTGAGCAACACTGCACGGACACGCGCAACCAGTTCCTGTGGGTCTTTTCCAGCAATCAAAACGTCATCAAAAAATGGCAAGACCCCTGGCAGACCTCTTAACAGGCGTTCCATGAGCCCTTGAAAAATCCCTGGGGCCACACAAACTCCGAACTGTAATCTGTTAACTCTGAACGCCCCTTTATGTGTGACAATAGTCTGTGCTTCCGCTGATTGTGGGGTTACTGGCAGCTGTTGGTAAGCTTGTGCCAGGTCAATTTTAGCGAACACCTTGCCCCCAGCCAGTTTAGCCAACAGATGTGATACAACTGGAATGGGGTATGAGTTTCCCCTGAGTGCCTTATTGATAGTACATTTGTAATCTGCACATATCCTGACTTCCCCATTTGCTTTAAGGGGCGTGACGATTGGAGTCTCCCACTTAGCAGAGTCCACGGGTGAGAGAACTCCCTGCTTGACCAATTTATCCAGCTCTGCCTCGATCTTGGGTTGCAGTGCAAATGGCACTCGCCTTGGTTTGAGTCGGATTGGGGCCACCCCGGGGTCCAACTCGAAGTCAACTGGGGGCCCTTTATAACAACCCAGTTTTCCATTAAAGAGACCAGCAAATTCCTTGCATAATGCCTCGCTCATCTCAGGGCAGGTTTGGATTGAATTAAGCCCTGAGATACTCAGTCCCAGGGCGGGGAACCAGTCAGTGCCCAGGAGACTGGGGCGACTGCCCTTCGCAATCACCAGTTTGAGTACAGCCTGTTTGTCCCGGAACTGTACTCTCACAGCACACATTCCCATAACATGGATGCGGCCTGCTGAGTACGACTGCAAGGTTGCCGGGAAGGGCTCCAGAGGGGGCAACTTACCCCTGGGGAAGAATGTCTTCGCGGTCTGGTCCGACACGATGGTGAATGCAGATCCGGAGTCCACCTCCATGTTGCACTGCTGACCCTCAATTTTCACCTTGACGTGTGCCTTGCCTTGCGCTGGAAACTGCACGGCCCTCCCGTTGATCTCCGTTACGTAGTGGCAGTCCTTTAGAAAACGAGTTGCTGTGGGCGGTCTGCGATGCTCCAGTCTAGGTGCTCCTGTCGCTCCCGACGCCGCCGATCTACAGACCCTGGCGATGTGACCCGTCTTTCCGCACGTCCGGCACATAGCATCCCTGAAACGACAACTCTTCCGCCCATGGTTTCCGCCACAACCTGGGCAACTGCCTTGGTGATCTTTGTGCACAGTGCAGGCCTGACGCACCAACTCGACCCCACGGACTGGGCTCTGGCTCGGAGTAGCCTCTAGCCCGTCCATGGCATGCGCAACTTCTATCTGTGGCTTAGTGGCCTTGCGACTGGCATCAAGCTCCTCTCTTTCATAATTCTCCGTGGCAGTGGCCTCCTTCAAGGCTGAAGCAAGGGTAACCTCTTCTTTAGCCACGATGCGTCTTCTGGCTTTCTTGCTGCTCAGACCACCAACAAACCGATCCAGGAGAGTCTCTTCCAGATTTTGGAAGCCGCAGTGCTGAGCGAGCTTCCGGAGTTCAGCCAGAAATGCGGATACAGACTCCCCAGCATGCTGCTGCCTCTTATGGAACTCCATCCGCCAGGCCATCTTGGTCTCAGTAGGCGCCAAGTGGCTTGTTAGGCAGGCAAGAATATCTTGGAGAGATGTCTCACTCAGCTTCGCTGGAGCAAGTAATGCCTTGGCTAGCTTGAAGGTCTCGGGCCCACAGTAGCTCAGGAATGTGGCCCTTCTTTTGCTGGCATCGGTGATCCCTTGAGCCACTGCAAAGAACTCGAAGCGTTCGACGTAGTCTTCCCATGTGTGGGGCTCTGATGGCTGGAAGGGCTCCAATACCCTTGGACTCTCCATTGTCCTAGCGGGCAGGGTCGTCTTCTCAGCTGGCCAGTGAGTCTTGTTCTAAGCTGCAATCCGGACTCTGAGGCAGGGCTGTGTTTAACCGCTCCTCAGCATTCCGGATCCCATCCTCGTCGCCAGTTGTTGTGACGTGGGGTTTGTGATTTCAGCTCTCTTGACATAACATGCTGGAGACAGTTCTCTAGTAACAGCTCTTTATTAAAGTGAACAAGACTGACTGTGAGGGCAGGAAGGCTACATTTATAGGGACAGGGAACTAGCTAGAAAGGGATACATTTTGGAGGGAACAATATCAGGCAATCACAGTGCTGCCTTTTGGAGGGAACCAATAAGACAGAGGATCCAAATACAGCAGCTTAAATGACCCAATAGTAGCTGTACCCTCTGGAACCAAAAGGCAGTTACTTTATCCTAATGCAAATACAGACAATAAAAATACAGAGATAAAATCCTTTGACTCAATACACAACACATGATAGGCATGTTTTTTTGCAAAGCAACATCCCCCAATGTAATGCATTTTCATCTGTTGTTTCATTGATAAATGCATTTTGTGCATACAGTACTTTACACCAGCACATTCATTTTTGTACGTTATTTATAGGCTAGGGACCTGCATTGCAAAATTTTGGAGAAAGGTGAATTCTGAAAGATGGCAGTGTTTTGGTTTGCATATTGTCTTGAAAAGTGCAAATTAGGTAACTTCACTTTTTAATAATAATAATAATAATAATAATAATAATAAATTTATTTATACCCCGGGCATCTGACTGGGTTTCCCCAGCCACTCTGGGTGGCTTCCAACCGAATCGTAAAAACAATACAGCATCAAATATTAAAAACTTCCCTAAACAGGGCTGCCTTCAGTTGTCTTTTAAAAGTAAAACAGTTGCTTATTGCCTTGACATCTGCTGGGAGGGTGTTCCACAGGGCAGGTGCCACTACTGAGAAGGCCTTCTGCCTGGTTCCCTGTAACCTCACTTCTCGCAGTGAGGAAACCGCCAGAAGGCCCTTGGCACTGGACTTCAATGTCTGGGAGAGTAGCTGGAAGTGGGGAGGCAGAAAAAGGTCCTCCTTTCCTTAACTGAAATCTTAGGCATAAGATTCTGAGCCCAGAGCTCAGAAAATGCTCAGGCGAATGAAATTTCCTGTGGCAAAATGTGCCTAGAACAATGGGAGTTTCAAATGCTGTTCATGGCTGAATGGAGATTTTGATATGACGAAAACCACCCAGACCCCCTGTTAGGCTGCACACCCAGACCCTCTCTGGGCTCTGTAACCTGGAGCCAAAAGGGTTCATTTATTAGCCTTTCCCAGGCTCTCAGAAGTTCTGATTTCAAGATCTGACACTCTGCAGCAGCACAGGTGAGGGCATAACAGAACAGGCTTGGCCAAATCTCATTTCTGCTAATATAATCAGAGAGAGAAAACAATCCCAGGAGGTAAACAAGAGTCCCCCACCTTTTTTCTATATTTTCCCTGCACAGAAAGAAAACTACAATGACTTTCTTATAAATAATGCAGAATAAAACCAGAGATGGAACAGGGTTTTTTTCTTTGTTTTTGTTTTCCCTTCTCCTTAATATAAAATGAAACATTTGCAACAAGGACAGCTGCTGCTGGTGGGATATGGTGCTGACCAGTCCCGCTTTTTGAAGCTGCAAGCTCTCTAGGACACTGAAAACACACACACACACACACACACACACACGACTGATATTTGGTCTCTGAAAAGCAATCACATTATCCCAAGCTACACCCACAACTCAGAAGGCTCCATATCCATCAAGGAAAGCAAGACAGGATCTTGACCCACCTGATTTTGCCATGGTTTCATCCCTAAGATGAAAGAAGATTCCACCTAAACATTAGGAAGAACTTCCTGACAGTAAGAGCTGTTCGACAGTGGAATTTGCTGCCAAGAAGTGTGGTGGAGTCTCCTTCTTTGGAGGTCTTTAAGCAGAGGCTTGACAGCCATATGTCAAGAATGCTTTGATGGTGTTTCCTGCTTGGCAGGGGGTTGGACTGGATGGCCCTTGTGGTCTCTTCCAACTCTATAATTCTAAGATCGCCAACTCTGCTGTGATCTCAGCCCCTACCCAGGCTGGTAATATTCTTACAGAAGTTGGGAGCCATCCCCACTCTCTGACGAGCAGTAGCAAGATTCCAGGGGGTTCCAAGTGCTCACCCAGGGTTTGTGCTCTTTTGGAGAGTTGAAGACTGTCATAGTTTTAAGAAATATGATTTATTCACCCATTTACACCTTCAGTCTGCATGGAGGGAGCCCAGATCTTACAGCGTGGTCATTTCGAGAGGGGCTTGTTCCCCACAGAGGTGTGGCATGTCTATCATTATACTGTAAGTGAGATATATGGTGGATTCTTAATGAGTGCCTGGCTTTAGGTCCTGCACAGCTGAGACATGCCCAAGCCCTTTTGCTAAATTTTCACACTGTGCACTTGCCATTTGGGGACAGGATTCCTTAGCCCCCAACCATACTTACTGCATAGCAGTATTTGCAGCAAGTAATGTGTAGGGAGTACCTGATCTCAAACGAGCCCGCCACAGGAAAGATACATCCTGGTCGCTATGAAAAAAGGAAGAGCAAATATTCCAAAGGCTATTAGAAAATAAGAGAGAAGCAGGAAATGTACCCTAAAGAGAAGGGGGAAACAGCTCTTTAGGATCCCAGGGATTCTTATTGCCTGATTCCCAAACAACTAACTTGTGTGGCAAGGCGTCCCCCTTGCCCTTTAGTCCTCCCCATACCAAAGGCACGACAGCTATTATTTTGTGTAAAATCAGGCCACATCTTTATTGACTACAGATGTAGAACCCACGACTTCTGGCCAGCCTGCCAGAAGGTCTTACATTGGGGTCAACCAGAAGTGGGGAAGTTCCTGACCTACATCAAGGAGTAACTCCCCCCACTGGATTGCACCTGTGGAGTGTTGTGGCCCCTCCACCCCCACCTGGATATCTAGACAGAAGCATCTCGCCTGGATCCCTTTAATGGGATATCTCACTTTTGGAGGGATCAGGTGGAGACTACAACCTCTCCTCCGTCCAACACTATGCCTACCCAATGCCTAAACCACCACTTGAGCAAATGCTAACTGCCAAACCACCCATATATGAAGCCAAAACCTTCAGCCTTCAACAGGTGGGAACAACCAGGATGAGCTCATTTTGCTGAAATCCCTGAGAAGGGTGAATTTGCTTCATAACTTTCTTTCTAGAATGACTAGAGACTTAAAAAACAAAACAAAAAAACACCTCAGAGTTTGGAGCTCCTGCTCAGGTGTGCCAATGAAGGTCTTCCTTTGTGCCATCATGCCCACAGATGTCGCGTTGGTGTCCCCAGTGTGGTGTAGTGGTTAAGAGCGGTAGACTCGTAATCTGGGGAGCCGGGTTCGTGTCTCCGCTCCTCCACATGCAGCTGCTGGGTGACCTTGGTCTAGCCACACTTCTTTGAAGTCTCTCAGCCCCACCCACCTCACAGGGTGTCTGTTGTGGGGGGGGGAGGGGAAAGGAGATTGTAAGCCGCTTTAAGACTCCTTCGGGTAGTGATAAAGCGGGATATCAAATCCAAACTCTTCTTCTTCTCCTCCTCTTCCCCTGTCACATATCATGGGCCCGTTTCCTGCTCTTTTTTTTCAACGTGGCTGGTCAACTTGGCATCAGGGCCTGAGGGCACATTTATTTTGTTTCCTTGTCACTGTTGAGGGAGTCAACCACCAGCTTGCTTTTAGGAAAGTTTCCCAACTCAAACTTCGAACAACCACTGCGCTTCAGAAGAGGGGAGCGGTAGCACGTTTAAAAGAAATGATAAATAACAAAGGAATAGTCCGTTCTTTTGTCTCATTCATACAGCTCAAGCCTACGCATTCCCCAGAATCTTCTCTTCCCTACTTGGCGATTTGATCACTGCCGGTGCCTCTCTTCTTCAGGAGATAAGGAAGACTCGGCACTCCAACAGCGTAGGAGCTCACACACCTCTTTACCCCTTCCTTCCGGGGGTTACTTCAGTTTGCCAATCAAAGCAGGTTTCTGCTGTATATCTCTCATCTGCAGAGGGATGAAAGTATCCTCCCAAAATTAATGCTCCCTTATCTCTTAATGTGTCATCACAATTAATAGCCTGGGGGTAGAAAACATGCTGAAATTTCTGAACAATTTGCCTGGGAGATCTGTGATTGTGTATGAAAGCATACAGAACTGGGGGCTGATAGTCAAGCTAGACTGAACAGAGGTGGGACAGATCCTCATTTCCCGGTCTTTTTTTCATGCTCCGTTCAAATAAAGGGAAAGCTGCTCTTGATTTACACCACTGGCAGATGTGGCCTTTGGGAAATGGTTACAAAAGAAGAGGCCTGACTTGTTTTGCAAATCACCAGATAATGCTTGCCAGCATAATGTTGAGCCTGGTCCAACATGGTGTCAAGCAAGTTTCTGCGATGTGATAATTAATTACTTCTGGCGCTGCGGAAGCTGTGAGAGTTGAATCTGTTCAGTTCTCCACGGGATAAGCTTTGCTCGTGCATCTCTCTTGAGCATCTTAATAAATTATTGCTTTTAATCTCAAATCACCATCATTCCCACAACTTTTTCAAGTGCAAGCCAAGGTGCTGGCAACATTCAGAGCCTGTCTCAAAAAAGTTGAAGCATTTCCTCTCAGATTTTGTTTTTTTTTTGGGGGGGGGATGCATTTCCAGAGGGTGCCCAAATGTAGCATAGCAGGTGCTGTTGGTCTCACTCATGAACTACTCTCTGTCTGCAGGGTTGCCAACTTTTAAACCAGCCACTGTGGCACTGCCTTTAACAGCAACAATGCTGTGTTTCCACACTGATTTCTCCCATACATGATACTGAAATTATAAGCACAAGAGCATGCCAGACCCCTTTTCTGGTCATTTGGCAGTGCGGATTCTCCTTCCTGGAGAGCATGTGTTGCGGTGGGGGCCAACAAACTACCCCCTTTGCTGCTGGGGTGGGATTGTTTGGATTACCGCTATGGTGATTGGACCACAGGTTGTTGCCATGTTGCCATTATTTGATTGACAGCCCTGGGGTATAAATAGGCAAGCACGTGTTCAGATCCCCTTCTTTGTCTGCGTACTTCGGATCTCCCTCCCTCCCTATTTTTAGGCTTCTGTGTTGACCTTGCTGTGCCTGTCATGGGGTCGTCCGCATTGATGCAGGGGCCCAGTAGGAATTTTTTCCATCTGGCTGATTGGCTGGTGCTGTCTGGTTTTTGCCTGCTGCATAGCAAATTGTCACAACTTGTAAGGTTGGTGGTTAGGCATTGGTTAGTTTATTGGTAATGGAGGGGTATTGTTGACTGTGGCTACCCCTCCAATTGGTAAGGAATCCAGGGGCTCGACATGCTTTTGTCCGTATCCCCCGGTCGGGGGCCAGGGCCTCGCAAGAGCCCCTGGGAGCCTGAGGGGAGAGGGGAGGGTCAGACACAGCCGACCCCCTGTCTCTCCCCAGAGGGTTTTCCTCTGACTGACTTAGATGTCAGTTCTGTCCATAGGGGACAGTTGGTGGAACCAATGCCTACGCAACCACTCACATACTTTGTATTTTAATAAAGTTGTGGCCAAATTCATGCCAAAAACCCAAATCAAAATTCTGTCTGTGGTGTGAGTTATTTGAGGGGGTGGTCAGGGGACCTCAACACACAACTTTATTCCTCTGGTGCTTGTTGTCGACTAAGGTAGACTAACGATTTCTACAGGGAGTGCAAGTTTGTAAGTTTGCTGGGTTCATTCTGTGGCGTAACAGCTGTGAGAGATTCAACTCTTCTCCTGCTCTAGCTCAGTTGGTTAGACTGTGGTGCTAATAATGCCAAGGTTACAGGTTCGATCCCTGTATGGGACAACTGCATATCCCTGCATTGCAGGGGGTTGGATTCGATGATGCTCAGGATCCCTTCTGACTCTGCAATTCTATGATTTCTATGGTTTCCAGTAAGGTTAATTCATAGTACAGTGGTACCTCTAGTTACGAACTTAATTCGTTCCGGAGGTCCGTTCTTAACCTGAAACTGTTCTTAACAAGAGGCGTGCTTTCACTAATTGGCGCCGCCAGCACACGATTTCCGTTCTCATCCTGGGGCAAAGTTTGTAACCTGAGGCGTTTGTAACTCGAGGTACCACTGTACAGTGGAACCTCGGTTTATGAACACCTCGGTTTATGAATTTTCGGTTTATGAACGCCGTGGACCCATCTGGAACGGATTAATTTACTTCCCATTACTTTCAATGGGAAAGTTCGCTTCAGTTTATGAACGCTTCAGTTTATGAACAGACTTCCGGAACCAATTACACCCATGCTTCGGGTTAAGTACGCTTCAGGTTGAGTACTCCACGGACCCGTCTGTAACGGATAAATCCACTTTCCATTACTTTCAATGGGAAAGTTTGCTTCAGTTTATGAACGCTTCAGTTTAAGTACTCCACGGACCGTCTGGAAAAGATTAATCCACTTTCCATTACTTTCAATGGGGAAGTTCGCTTCAGTTTATGAACGCTTCAGTTTATGAACAGACTTCCAGAACCAATTGTGTTCATAAATCGAGGTAAAACTGTAAAGTCTAGCTCAGTTGGTAGAACATGAGACTCATAATCTCAGGGTCGTGGGTTCAAGCCCCACATTAGGCAAAAGATTGGATTGGATTAGATCAGGGGTCAGCAAACTTTTCTGAAGGGGGCTGGTCCACTGTCCCATAGACCTTGTGGGGGGCTGGACCATATTTTGGAGGGGGGGGGAATGAATGAATTCCTATGCCCTGCAAATAACCAGAGATGCATTTAAATAAAAGCACACATTCTACTCATGTAAAAACATGCTGATTCCTGGTCCGTCTGCGGGCTGGATTTAGAAGGCTACTGGGCCAGATCTGGCCCCCGGGCCTTAGTTTGTCTCCCATGGATTAGATGGTCCACACGGTCCCTTCCAACTCTACAATTCTATGATTCTATGATGGTAAATACTTTGCATTTTTCATGCGGCTATTCAGGGCATGGGGAGGTTCCTACCAGGGTTGGAAAAAACTGTTGTGCACTCATGGGTAAATCAAGGTGCTTCTAGATAGTGTCCCACCTTGTGCTGGAGCAATGTGCAAAGCAGTGGCACAAGATCCAGAGATGCTCTCCACTTGGACATGAACAGCCTAGATCAGCCTTCCTCAACCTCCCATCATCATTAAGATCGTTACTTATATGCCGCTTAATATGCAAAGTCCATAATGAGTTTATTTAAAATCCAGTAAGATAATTTAAAAAGAAAAAAGGTATATACAACATTTAAAACCAAAAATACAAAGAAATGCCTGAGTAAAAAACAAAAAGAAGTTATCTTTCGGTCAAATATCAATAAAAAAATAAAACATAACCGTGCGATGAAATGCCTGTTTAAATAGACAGGTATTTTTTGTTGTTGTTGTTTAGTCGTTTAGTCATGTCCGACTCTTCGTGACCCCATGGACCATAGCACGCCAGGCACTCCTGTCTTGCACTGCCTCCCGCAGTTTGGTCAAACTCATGTTCGTAGCTTCGAGAACACTGTCCAACCATCTTGTCCTCTGTCGTCCCCTTCTCCTAGTGCCCTCAATCTTTCCCAACATCAGGGTCTTTTCCAAGGATTCTTCTCTTCTCATGAGGTGGCCAAAGTATTGGAGCCTCAGCTTCACAATCTGTCCTTCCAGGGAGCACTCAGGGCTGATTTCCTTAAGAATGGATAGGTTTGATCTTCTTGCAGTCCATGGGACTCTCAAGAGTCTCCTCCAGCACCATAATTCAAAAGCATCAATTCTTCGACGATCAGCCTTCTTTATGGTCCAACTCTCACTTCCATACATCACTACTGGGAAAACCATAGCTTTCACTATACGGACCTTTGTCGGCAAGGTGATGTCTCTGCTTTTTAAGATGCTGTCTAGGTTTGTTATTGCTTTTCTCCCAAGAAGCAGGCGTCTTTTAATTTTGTGACTGCCCTATAGGTAAAGGTAAAGGTAAAGGTAAAGGACCCCTGGATGGTTAAGTCCAGTCAAATTTGACTGTGGGGTTAGGCTTATGCCAAGGGAGCTGGCGTTTGTCCGCAGACAGCTTTTCTGGGTCATGTGGCCAGCATGACTAAACTGCTTCTGGCACAATGGAACACTGTGACGGAAGCCAGATGCACAGAAACACTTTTTACCTTCCCACCGCCACAGTACCTATTTAATTGCTTGCACTGGCATGCTTTCGAACTGCTAGGTTGGCAGGAGCAGGGACAGAGCAACGGGAACTCACCCCACTGTGGGGATTCGAACCGCCAACCTTCTGATTGGCAAGCCCAAGAGGCTGAGTGGCTTAGACCACAGCACCACCTGCATCCCAGGGCAGTTCACAGAATTCAGGGTGGTTTACAGTTCCTGCCTCATGAACCACATATGGAACTGTGTTCCAGAGAGTGGGTGGAACTCTGACCATTGGTCATGTTGACTGTGATGGGTAAGAATACCACAAAACCTGGAATCTCATAGTTTTCCCATCTCTGGTTTAAAAGATAAACCCATCGAAAGTGCCAGGTGATGCTATGGGTAAATGCGTCTGACCATTAACCAGAAGCTTGGTGGTTAGAGCCCACCAAGGGCGGCCTGTGGGCAGGATTCCTGCATTGCAGGGGCTTGTACTAGATGAATCTTGGGGGCCTTTCCAACTCTACGATTCTATGACTTCTAACAGGATTTGTGGGAAGGGGCTGTCAGATAAGACACGGGCCAATGGTCTGGGATGATAGGAGTTGAAGTTTAAAACATCTGGAGAGGACCAGGTTGTGGAAGGGGGCAGTCCAAATCCACTAAACAGCAAAAGAGCCATTTGGGTGGAAAGGAAGGATGTAATCAACAACAACTGTAATAGGGTCAATTGAAATCTGGCTACAAAATGGTGCTTTAGAGGAATGTAAGGAGTCAAATGGGCCAAGGGAGAGACATTATGTGGCAGCATAAAGGTTGCAAAGCCTTCGTCATATCCTTCAGCACACAGTTGGGAGGGAATTGCTGTGGCCACGAAGTATGGTGGGAATAGAAGCTACTTGAGGACATGCGGGAGAGTTGGCTGCAAATTAAAGAATTTCCCCTGAGTCAGAAAGGTACTCGGATCTCATAATGGTGAACATCTCCATGCCAGGAAATAAACCTTTTTTGGTCTCCTGAAGTTCAGCAGCACCTCTAACCCACATAGTTAAAAAAAGTAAAAAGGAAAGGACCCCTGGAAGGTTAAGTCCAGTCAAGGGCGACTATGGGGTTGTGGTGCTCATCTCGTTTCAGGCCAAAGGAGCTGACATTTGTCCACGGTTTTCCAAGTCATGTGGCCAATATGACTAAACTGCTTCGCAACGGAACACTCTGACAGAAACCAGAGCACACAGAAACACTGTTTACCTTCCCGCCACAGTGGTACCTATTTATCCACTTGTACTGGCGTGCTTTCAAACTGCAAGGTTGGCAGGAGCTGGAACAGAGCAACGGGAGCTTACCCCATTGTGAGGATTCGAACCACTAACCTTCCGATCAGCAAGCCCAAGTGGCTCAGTGGTTTAGGTCAACCAGGCCTTTGCCTGACCTGACATCCTATACCCTTTTTAAAATGCTGACTCTTTTCGGGGGGGGGGGGATCTGGTATTTGTTTTGATTTCATGTAAATGATTTTTAATGTGAACTGCCCTGAGACCTTTGGGTTTAGGGCATAGCTGCCAAGTTCCGGCCTGAGAAATAAGGACCGGAAATAGCAGACCGGAAGTAGCCATTTTGGAACTGGGCGGAGCATGCTCAGAAGCTACTTTTGATGCTGCTCTGCCCTGTTCCAAAATGGCCACCACACCAGAAGTCGCACTGCAGCCATTTTGGAACTGGGCAAGGCAGCATCAAAAGTCGCTTCTGAGCATGCTCCGCCCAGTTCCAAAATGGCCGCCGCGCCAGAATAAACCAGGGAAAAACAAAAAAAATCCATTTTTTCAGCTGGGAACAGCTGGAAAAATGGGGGTTTCCCGGGGAATACGGGAGACTTGGCAGCTATGGTTTAGGGCAGTATAGAAAATAAATAAATAAATAAATAAATAAATAAATAAATAAATAAATATCACAGCATCACCTGCTCCCCATAATCCACATAGGATAAGCAATCTGGCCAGTGCTTCTCCAGCTACCCAATTCCTCTACCAGGTGTTGAGTTCAATGAATAATCTCCACCCTTGTCTGCTAAGGCAGAGGCATGCAAACTTCTTGCCCTTGAAGAAAACATGTGGCAATGGAATGTGCCGTTTTGCCCTGCTGGTGCTGTGCCGCTGCCCCACCCTGCAAGACTTCCTTGCCAGCTGGTGCACTCTGCAAGATCTCACCAGAAACTGGCACCCCTGCTGGCACCACTTCTCTGCTGGCAGTAAGGCAGGAGCGGCGCCTGTGGGTGTGCCGCTTCTTGGGCTTCCGCTATAAGTTGCAGTAGACTCCCATCACCACAATTTTTGCAAGTCTGAGAAGGAACGAAAGCGATCATTGCCATAATGGTCAAAAGCTGCGGAGCTTGATCCAGTCAGATTTAGAATTTATTTCTCTTTTCTATTGAATTTGGATCCTGCCAGCAGCATGGCCCAATGCTCATGGCAGCTAACGATAAAATAAAATTAACATGCAGCAATAATGCACTCTAAAGATAATGCACTCCAAGCCAAAGCTCATCTGAACTCTGTGATGCTGTTCAATGCATGTCTTGATACCCCACTACAGTATGCAAAATCCACACCTCTGCGGAGTGGTGAACCTTTGAGTTTTTGATCACAATGAGCATTTAATGCATTTCCTGATTTTCAACAGGCCCCTGCAGCAGCTGCATCTGAAGACTTCAGCAGGCGGCCTTGTTTATTTCCATGCTCTAGAAACCTCTGCCTGGTGATTTCTGCAGATCAAGGTTCCATTAAAAGATATGGGAACAGGCCAGGCTGGATATCGCTCCCTGCTCAATTATTTCATGCAGTTCTTTAATAAATGTGTACCCTGCCTTTCAGGGTAGAAAACCCTCCCAAGGTGGCTAAGAAAGGTTCAGGGAAACAGAGGCGCAACATTAAGCGCACCGCAATCAAAATTAAAAACCAAACCACTTCTTTGTCTATTAGAAAATGTGTATCCTGCCTTTTCCCACAAAGAAGCCCCAAGAAACCTGTGCAAAACTCAGACAACCATATCGCTGTTCTGCTCCATCTCTCAGAATGCTAGAACATCGGCAATCCAAGGAAATTGTCAGTAGATTCCTGATGGACAAAAGAAAGCATTTCTTTATGCAAACACAGTGCAACAGTACAGTGGGCCCACCACTTAACGTGTAAATCGTGCCCTCCCTAAAAGAGGGCACGTGTTGCGGTGAGACCTGGAGACTGACCTCCTGGTTGTGGGTGGGTCTATTGGATAGCCACAACACCGGATTGGCAGGTCCCTCATTGCTGGGTTTAATCTGGCCAATGGGGTGCAGTCTAAACGGATCGAGGGACCTATATAAACCCATGCACGTGTCCCAGAGCTTCCTCTTTCGGCTCGTGCATTGGAACACCCACCCACCTCTCCCTAATTTTAGGGCATTTTGCGATTGACCTTGCTATGCCATCGTGTGTCGTCTGTTGTTGGGACGGGCACGGCAGGAATTTTCCCCACTTGGCTGATTGGCTGTAGCCATTTGGGTTTCGCCTGCCACGTAGCAATTTGTCACAACTTGTAAGGTTGCGGATAGGCACTGGTTCATGTGAAAGGGATGGGAGAATGGTTTTGACATCCCTATGTGAAGGGTATTCTGTTGCATGAGAGAGTGTTGGATAGCCACACCCACTTTTGGGCAGAGGGTTGACCAGGGCTGAATGCAGCTTTCAGGTTAGAGAAGTTTAGCTTACCTACACTGTGAGGATTAGACAGTTTATGTAAACATATGTTCAGATATGGACTGTCCCTCCTTTCCTTTACCTGCCTTGTGCCCCACAACTAACTAAATGATAGCTCTTTCACAAGGGTTGGGGTTGGATGATCACATATGTGATCATTCATTTGTGAAATCCCCTGCTGCTGTTCCACTTGCAACCTTACCTGCTAAGGTAAGGGGAGTGTTATGTACTATTTCAGGGAGGCAATGTTCTCTCATGTCCTCTTCCCATCCTATGTCCCTGCACCAATGGAGAGACCCTTCAAAACAGCATAAAGAGTGGCTGCAGGGGGGAAGGGATTCCTCCACTGGGTCAAAATCAGCTATGGGACCAAAATGGCGGCATTGGATCTCACCCACTGGAACTTCTCTTCAGAACAACCCTGTGACGTCACAAGACTCTTGTCTTTGGTCAAAGATGAGTGTGTTTCAGAGACACCCTGGGTACTTCCAGACTGGCACTTAATATTAAAATAATAATAATAATAATAATAATAATAATAATAATAATAATAATAATTTATTATTTACACCCCGCCCATCTGGCTGGGTTTCCCCAGCCACTCTGGGCGGCTTCCAACAGAAAAATAAAATACAGTAATTTTAAATACAGAATTTTCTGCATGAAGAGTGCATCTGGATTAAATGGGGTGGGAGGGATACAACCTGCCATTTTTATGCCAAGGGTGTCATGCGGACACTGCCAAAAAAAGAAAAGAAAAAGAAAAAGTTGTTGGTCATCTGGAACACCCACCTGGCAGCACCCTATACTGTAACTCTCCTATGCAGGGCTGAATTCTCTGCTGTTTTGAGAATAGCCTCCTCTCTGCAATGGTGGCCGGACTATATAAAGAACATATTTGGATGTCTCTTGCAATGCAGCATATGCATTGCAATGCCTCAAGGTCATGGTAGGTTGCGCCACGGTACATGATGCATCCTGACATGCTCTAATGTATCATCGGTAATTGAAAAACAGTGACTATGTAAAAAAGGGAAATGAAAACAAGAATTTGACCCCAAAGCAAATTGTATCTTGCCTCTATCTTGCAGCATTGTAGTAGAGGTGGATCGGAACTTATTAGTATCAATATTTATTAAATTTATATAGCGGCCTTCATCAGAAGATCACTGGGTGGTTTGCAGTATAACAGCACAAAAATACACAACATAATAACAAACAAGCAAACAAAAACCAACAATATCTCCCAACACTTATGAATAAAATAGCAACAGTTCTCTCTCTTGCTCTCTTTTCATGTTTCCCAGCTACTGGTTTTCAGAAGCTTGCTGCCTGGTGCTAGAGATAGCAGTATACAACCAACTCTGCTAGTAGGCACTGATAATCTCATCTTTATCTGGTATTCAGAGGCAGCTGCCTCCAGCAGCAAAGACACTACCCAGCTATCCTGACCAGTAGCCACTGATAGATTTATATGCCATGAATTTATCCAATCCTCTTTTAAAACCACCCAAGCAGGTGGCTATCACTGCCTCTTGGGAGAGTGAATTTCACACCCAGCGCAAAGAAAAGTCCTTCCTCTTGTCTATTTGGAATATCCCACCAATCAACTTCAATGGATTACCACTGGGTTCTAGTGTTACAAGAGAGGGAGATAAATGTTTCGCTATCCTGCATACACGTTTGTTACCCTTTCTTGCCTCCATATTTCTTACCAAGTTCAAAAAAAGGCCCAAGCATTCCTCAAAAGGGGAGCTGCCCCAGCCCCTCAATCATTTGGGTTGGCCAGTTCTGCCTGCTTCACACCTGAAAGCCATCGTCTGGTGTCTCCATCAACTGGCATTGCCAGCAGGGACGTCTTTAGCAGATGTGGCGCCGGGGTGCAAATATCTACCCAGCGCCCCCAAATTACCACAGATAGTGTTGGGTGGCCGTGGCTGCGTACTGCCAGCCATCCGGGGGGGGGGGGACTCTCCCCCATGCCACTGCGGGAGAGCAATCCCCGCAGAGGCTTGGGAGTGAAGTTGCGCCCCTCCCAAGCCTCCTCGGGAGGAGAGCAATCCCTGCAGAGGCTTGGGAGGGAAGCTGCACGCCTGCCAGTATATGGTTGGCGGGGCACAGCTGGCGGGCGTGCAGGGAAAGGGGAGGCTGCTGGCAAAGCTGCGCAGCTCCCTCATTTGCTGGGGCACCCCTGAGAGGCCAGCGCCCTGGCGCGACACACCACTAAGCCCTATGGGAAAGACAGCTCTGACTGCCAGAGCACTCCAAGTTAAAGATTCCCTAGCATATACAGTTAGATGCCAACAACCACAAGGGGTTGGGAACCTTCTTAAGCCTGGGGGCTGCAATGCCTTCTGGGAAACCTTCCAAGGGCCGCATGCCACCAGTGAGTAGAGCCAGGTGCAAAAGTGGATGGAGGACAGTACAGTAGGGTAGTTTCTATGCACACTGCTTCCTATCCTTACCCAAGCAAGCAAGAGGCGTTATAAGAGTTCTAGGAAATATCCCAGTCAGGCAAAGACACCTGGGGTGTAGCCTGGGGAAAGTTCTGAGGGCCAGCTAGAGAAGTCTGGGGACCGTATTTGCACGCTGGGCTTGAGGTTTCCCACTCCTGATTTATGAACTGGCTTACTAGCAGTACATGTGAAAAGGGTCTAGGGGTCTTGGTGGACCACAAGCTTGACATGAGTCAACCATGTGATGCAGCAGGAAAAAGAGAGAAAAGCTAATGCTATTCTAGGCTGCCTGAACAGAAGTATAGTGTCCAGATCAAGGGAAGTTCTATTCTGCCTTGGTCAGACCACACCTGGAATACTGTGTCCAACTCTGGGCACCACAGTTTAGGAAGGATGTTGACAAGCTGGAACATGTGCAGAGGAGGGCAACCAAGATGATCAAGTGTCAGGGGTGACATCAACAGCTCACTGGCTGTCTGCCTAGTGAAATCAGAGCGAGAGAGAGCTTTTCACCTACTTTATTTTAATCCACAGAAACACAGGAAGATATGGAATGTACATCCTCACACTTGAACCGACGTGGCTCAGAGTGCCATTCCACCCCCCTGGCAGTTACTGTTGCCTACGGTGGCTGCTAAGAGCTTTCTGCTCTGAAACACAAAGAGCCCGTCTGATGCTAGGGGAAGCAGGGGGCTCTAGCAAACTCTCCAGAGACAGCATGTCACTTGCCCACAGTACTGTTCCTTACACATCTGTTTCCTGTCTCTGTGCACTGCTATCTTGCTCCTTTCATCTTCTGGGGTGTGACCCGTCTCAAACCACCACCATCCTATGTCCATACACTCGCCCCTTTCCTCCTCTCTGGAAGGATCTTGGAGGGGGGTGGTCTCCACTCCTCCTCCTCATCTGCCCAATCCCTAACATCATGGGTCTGGAAGCCAGGCCTTATGAGGAATCCTGCTCTGGAGGGTAGGACTCAAACCAATGACTTCAACTTACAAGAAAGCTGATTCTGACTAAACATCAGGAAAAGCTTTCTGGCAGCAAGAGCTTTTTGGCAGTAGAACAGGTGGTGGACTCTCCTTCCTTGGAGGTTTTAAGCAGAGGTTGAATGCCCATCCGTCATGGATGCTTTAGCTGAGTTTCCTGCATTGCAGGGGGTTGGACTAGATGCCTCTTGGGGTCCCTTCCAACTCTACGATTCTATGATTCTATATAAGGCTCATCAACCCAGCAAAGCGAAAAAGCTTTACCCACTTCAGTGGCACTCTAGGCTATGAAGTAAGCACATGACCACACTGTGGTGGCTGAGATGTTATTTTTCATTGAAGGCAGTGTCGGCGGGTGGAGAGAGAAGAAACAAATCTATAGTGATGTGGATTGAAATGATGGCCGTGAGTGTGTACAAAACAAAAGTACATTGAAGGAATTGTTCAACAAGAGCTTATCCTGCTGAAAAGATTACTCACAGAAGGTTGCCAAGGTCTGTGTCATCTTAGATTATCTGCAATTCAATGCCAGCTACACAAGTTAGAACCACCCAGGGGCTCTCTACTCTTAGACAGAAGGTCACTAAACACTAACAGTTGATCTATGGCTCCTGAGACATGAAGAAGAAGTCATAACCAAAATATAACAATGCATAGTGTTTCTTTCCTGGCCTCTTTTCATGATCCTTCAAATGGAGGGTTGTGCTGCTGTCCCTATGAGCACTGTGATCAGTGGTTCTAGGGCTGTCTGAGGGCAAAAATTGTATACGGCTGTTCTCCAAGTAACCTGGGTAGTGGTGGGCGAGGCTGCAAAGGCTGCATTCCTTTATGGGCACCCTTCCAGAGGCCACAAGTCACACTGTGAGTGGCAAAAGTGGGTGGAACCAGAGCAACAGGCGTGGCAGAAGAACAAAGGAAGAGCCTGCTGGATTGGGCCAATGGCCAGTGGCCCATCTAGTCCAGCACCCTGTTCTCACAGTGGCCAACCAGATGCCTGTGGCAAGCCTCCAAGCAGGACCTGAGCACAGGAGCACATTCTCCACTTGCGGTTTCTAGCAAATGATATTTAGACACATTACTGCTTCTGAACGTGGAGGTAGAGCATCATAGCTGCCAAGTTTTCCCTTTTCTCGCAAGGAAGCCTATTCAGCATAAGGGAATTTCCCTTAAAAAAAAGGGAGAACTTGGCAGCTATGTAGAGCATAGGTAACATTTTCCATTCTACATCAGGCTAGAATAGAACAGAATAATAATTTATTATGGTCAGAGACCGGTTTTTAGAACACATTTGAGGGAACGCTCCCAGAGGACAAAACATACATGTAAGACTTTATACAATGATAAAAAATAATGCTTAAAAGTACAGTGAACCTAAAGGTACTAAAACTTTAAAATAAGCTGCCGCAGAGATCTGACCCTGAGTCACTCGGGGAGCCAGATTTAAGGACTTTCATACGCACTAGTTTGGCTCAGGAGAAGGTCTATGTCTGCAGATCTGAACACAGAATCTGGCGACCGTCCGGGTTGTTTTCTGATCGTTGCCTAACAGGAGCAGGATGTATATTTGCTTCTCTGTGAGGTCAGCTAGCCTAACCAGCATGGAATCAAGGATCTCCCTACGGGCCTCTTCAAAGAAGGGACAGCTAAAAAATAGATGCTCTGGGCTTCCTATTTCCCCCAATGAACAGGCACAAAGTATGGAACTTTTTTGTAGGATGCTTCCAGGACCGGTGAGGGGCAGGGCTGAGCTTCTGGCGAGTGTGAAAGCCCTTCTTGCGTTTTTGGCTAAGAGAAAGGAGAGGTAAGCTGCCGGGACGGCTATGTATCTCTCTGGTTCTCCTATGTTATAGTCAGGGCATCTTGAGCAGTCCTGTTGTCTTTCAATATCTGTGATTATTTGACCATGGCTTTTGCTTGACCCAACCCCAGTCTTAAGAGGGTTTGGGGAGCAAAACCCATTTTCTGGAGGGTGTTCAGGACTGCTGTCAGCCAACCTGACTGGAAATGGTTGCAGAGTATCAATGGAGCTAATCCTCGAGGGAACAGATTTAATGTCAGCCTTTTGTAAATTGATATTAGGCAGAGTGAGCCTCCACTCTCATCGTCCCCGTTTCTAATCTCACCCATGCATTTGGCACGCATCTGGGGACTTGTAGAAGCGCTCTAAGAAATTTGGATTGCACACGCTCCAGGGCGGAGAAGGTAGAGGAAGGCGGACCCAGAAAGGTTCCATAAAGGAGCTGTGCCAGCGATTTGGCCTTGAATAGTTTAATGGCTGCAGGGACAAAAAAAAACCCTTGGGTTCTAAAGAATTTGAGGATGCAATTTGCGTTTTTTTCTGTGGAGCTCCCAGTAGAATTTGTGTGAAGTTTGTTGGATCCCGAGGCCTGTACCACCATTCCAAGATATTTATAGTTTGTGACTTGTATCAGGCTATGTTTCAGCCCAGGCAAAAGCCAAAGACATACAGACACACCATCATAATCAACCATCTATGTGAGCAAGAGGCATTGTCACAGCCCAAGTGCATGTCTAAGTCAGGTAAGGTGCAGAGCAGGGCCAGATGGTCTGGGGAGATTGTCAGGGGCTGGGCACAGAGGCCTGTGAGATGGGAAGTTGCAGTCATCCTCCAGACCTGAAAAGCCTCACCCCTGGCCTGCAGTAACACCTGAACAAGCTATGACTCCAAACTAGTTGTAGACTCCAAGCTAAGACTCACATGTAAGCTTGCACAAAATGGCAGCCACCCAGGCTGATCCCATCTGGATTTATCCAGATGTTAGTCCTACTGCATTCAATGGAGCTTTCTCCCAAGTATGAGTGTGCACAGGACTGTATGTGCATCCTTCAGGAGGAATTCAGCATCATGCTAAGGTGACCGTTCTATCAGGGCAAGAATTTGGGCTTCCCAGATGGAATGATACCCCCTCTCCTCCCCTGTGTGCTGTTCTAGAGGTTCTCCTGACTCCCCTGAGCCGTTTTTTTGGGGGGCGGGTGCAAGTGGCACAAAGGGGAGGAGACTGGGAAGAAATTCTAGTTGTTCAAGCAAAGGTCCTTGTACAGGGCTTTTGCTGAAGGGACTCTTGAGTTCAATCTGGTCCTTCATTACAAGAAAAAGTAATGCAGCAGAAAAAAAGCCAATGCAATTCTGGGCTGCATCAATAGGAGTATAGCATCTAGATCAAGGGAAGTAATAGTACCATTGTATTCTGCTCTGATCAGACCTCACCTGGAGTACTGTGTCCAGTTTTGGGCACCACAGTTCAAGAAGGATACTGACAAGCTGGAACGTGTCCAGAAGAGGGCAAGCAAAATGGTCAAAGACCTGGAAACGATGCCTTATGAGGAAAGGCTTAGGGAGCTGGGTATGTTTAGCCTGGAGAAGAGAAGGTTAAGGGGTGATATGATAGCCATGTTCAAATATATAAAAGGATGTCATATAGAGGAGGGAGAAAGGTTGTTTTCTGCTGCTCCAGACGGACCAGACACGGAACAATGGATTCAAACTACAAGAAAGAAGATTCCACCTAAACATTAGGAAGAACTTCCTGACAGTAAGAGCTGTTCGGCAGTGGAATTTGCTACCAAGGAGTGTGGTGGAGTCTCCTTCTTTGGAGGTCTTTAAGCAGAGGCTTGACAGGCATATGTCAAGAATGCTTTGATGGTGTTTCCTGCTTGGCAGGGGGTTGGACTGGATGGCCCTTGTGGTCTCTTCCAACTCTATGATTCTATGATTCTATGAAAAACTACTGGCAGATGAGCTAAGGAGCTAAAGCTCCAGATTTTTTTGCAAATCAGCTAGCTTTAAAAGACAAAACAGAAAAGTAGAGAAAAAAGTTTTCAAGATAAAAATTAGCGCAAGGGCCAACAGACTTTAAATCGCAGCAGAGATGACATTCAAGTTGAAGTAGAGCGCTCTTTTTTGAAATATGTGTTTGCCCATTGGATTTAGCAACAGAAGTTTTCCTTCCACTGGTCCAAAATTTATATTCCTTTTGCTTTGTGGAAGCGTCTATTGGGACACATAAAATTGCCCTTGGGCTGTAACTACACCAGTTTCGTTCTCATGCATACGGAGAGTGTCATCAAATGTAGGGAGGCCTGTAGGCAGAGCTTTTTTCAGCCAGAACTTGCTGGAATTCAGTTCCAGCACCTCTCAGGTGGGCGCTATTGCCATCCTTTTTTCTTTTTCTTTTCTTTTTAAATTTAAAACAACTTTATTAAACATAATTAGCTAAAAACAAAACATATAACATATAACATAACATACAATTTTTGTTCTCCACTCATATCATCCCATTACAATTATCTTTGAAATAGTGCTAAAGACAAAAGAAGAAAAAAGAAAATAAAGAGAAAAAAAGAGTGAAAGAAAGACAAAGAAAAGAAAAGGGTGGAAAAGCAGAAAAGAAGACATTATGAGATAAAAGACCTCCGCCGCTTTTCTCACAGCATTCGTATATTCTAATTGAAAAGACGTTCTGTCGTTCTTAAACTATTTAGTCTTAATTTAGCTCTTTTACATTGTTAACCTTCATTTATTATCCTTCATACAATTCCTGCAAGATTAGTCTAAACATAGCCAATTTTTTGTTCCCAGACCTTGTTTTCCCAAGTATTCATTAAGGTATTCCCACTGTTTATAAATTTTATCTTTCGATTTCCGTCGAATCAAATCCGTCAATTTTGCTAATTCCAAATATTCACATAACTTGTTTAACCATTCAGCTTTAGTTGGAGTTTCCTGACTTTTCCATTTACTTGCAACTAGAATCCTTGCTGCCGTGGTTGCATACAGAAGGATGTTAACTTTATCACAGGGGATATCATTGTATATAATTCCTAATAAATGGAGTTCAGCTCTTTTAGAGAATGGTATTTTTATCAGTTTTTTTAATCTCTTCATGAATCATATCCCCCCTTTTTTTTTATCTCTGGGCATGTGCACCATGTATGGTACCATGTGCCAGCCGCTGCATTACACCTCCAGCAGTTACTATTCATCGATTTATTCATTTTTGCTATTCTGTCTGGAGTCAGATGCCATCTATGATGCATCTTCATGTAATTTTCTCTTAGCAGGCATTAAAATTTATGGTCTTAATCCATAATTTTCTCCAGTCCTTGTATTCTATTTCATAACCTAAATCCCTTTCCCATTTTTGCATATATTTTTCTTTGCTTTCTTTGTCTAAGTCTACATTTTCTAACAATCTATACATCTTTGAAAGTATCTTTTCATTATTCTGAAGGATTTCTCTTTCAAATTTAGTACTTTTCTTTCCAAATCCCCTTGTTCTTGTCTCTTTTGCATAAGTCACTTTAAGCTGATAATATTCTAACCAATTTATCCCCATTACCATGATTGTCTCGTAATCCTTTAATTTATATTTTCCACTTGTTCCTTCTATCAAATCTCTGTAGGCTGGCCAGGTTTTCCTCCTATTAACTTTCAATGTTGAGTTTGCCTCTATTGGGGATGATCACCACGGAATTGTATCTATTATTCTCTCTTTTGTCCTTTCCCATACTTCAAATAGAGTGTTTCTTACCAGATGGGTCTTAAATCCATTATGCATCTGTATTTTCCCATACATCAGGTACCCATGCCATCCAAAAAATTTATCCCATCCCTCCAATTTTAGTAAATCAGTGTTTTCTAGAAGCAACCACTCCCTCAACCAACTCCAACACGCAGCTTCATAGTGGCGCTATTGCCATCCTGGGAAACCCAGCCAGAGGGGTGGGGTATGAATAATAAAATCATCATCATCATCATTCTAAGAGAACGAGGGAGGTGTTCATGGTGAGTTCTGGCACCTCTTTTTCTAAAAAAAAAAAAAAGCACTGCCTGTAGGAGTATCTGAGCGGAGCTTTGAAGAAACAGGGCTTGTAGCTATGTGCCTTGTGATCTTGTAATCCTTTTGCTACTTCTTGCTTATATCTATAATCTTGGTTAATAATAATAATAATAATAATAATAATAATAATAATAATAATATATTATTTATACCCCACCCATCTGGCTGGGTTTCCCCAGCAATCTGGGCGGCTTCCAACAGAAAAATAAAATAAAATAATCTATTAAACATTAAAAGCCTCCCTAAAGAGGGCTGCCTTCAGATGTCTTCTAAAAGTCTGGTAGTTGTTTTTCTCTTTGAAATCTGATGGGAGGGCGTTCCACAGGGCGGGCGCCACTACCGAGAAGGCCCTCTGCCTGGTTCCCTGCAACTTGGCTTCTTGCAATGAGGGAACCGCCAGAAGGCCCTCGGTGCTGGACCTCAGTGTCCGGGCAGAATGATGGGGGTGGAGACGCTCCTTCAGGTTCCCACCCCATTACTTTAAGTGCAGCTTCCCAGACACAGGTCTAGATTTCCCAGGAGCTGAACCAAGAAATTTCTACATGCAAAGTAGGTGACCTACCACTAAGCTATAGCCCTTCCCCAAAGGGTAAGATAATGGACCATAAGAAGGGAGAACAGCAAGGGTCATGAAGCTGCCCATCAACAGTTATCACCTGGCTAGCAGACTATGCAGGCACACCAGAGGCCACCAAAGGTCACAGTCTTCTAAAACAGGCATAGGCAAACTCGGCCCTCCAGATGTTTTTGGCCTACAACTCCCATCATCCCTAGCTAAGAGGACCAGTGGTCAGGGATGATGGGAGTTGTAGTCCCAAAACATCTGGAGGATCAGGTTTACCTATACATTTGCCCTCTTTTTCTTTTGATACCCAGCTCTACCTCTCTTTCAAATCAGAACCAGTGAAGGCGGTGAAGGTCCTCTGTGAGTGCCTGGAGGCGGTTGGAGGATGGATGGCGGCTAACAGATTGAGGTTGAATCCCGACAAGACAGAAGTACTGTTTGTGGGGGACAGGAGGCAGGCAGGTGTGGAGGACTCCCTGGTCCTGAATGGGGTAACTGTGCCCCTGAAGGACCAGGTGCGCATTTTGGACTCACAGCTGTCCATGGAGGCGCAGGTCAATTCTGTATCCAGGGCAGCTGTCTATCAGCTCCATCTGGTACGCAGGCTGAGACCCTACCTGCCTGCAGACTGTCTCGCCAGAGTGGTGCATGCTCTAGTTATCTCTCACTTGACTACTGCAATGTGCTCTACGTGTGGCTACCTTTGAAGGTGACCCAGAAACTACAACTAATCCAGAATGCGGCAGCTAGACTGGTGACTGGGAGCGGTCGCGGAGACCACATAACACCAGTCTTGAAAGATGTACATTGGCTCCCAGTACGTTTCCGAGCACTATTCAAAGTGTTGGTGCTGACCTTTAAAGCCCTAAATGGCCTCGGTCCAGTATACCTGAAGGAGCGTCTCCACCTCCATAGTTTTGCCCGGACACTGAGGTCCAGCACCGAGGGCTTTCTGGTGGTTCCCTTGTTGCAAGAAGCCAAGTTGCAGGGAACTAGGCAGAGGGCCTTCTCGGTAGTGGTGCCCGCCCTGTGGAACGCCCTCCCATCAGATTTCAAAGAGAAAAACAACTACCAGACTTTTAGAAGACATCTGAAGGCAGCCCTCTTTAGGGAGGCTTTTAATGTTTAATAGATTACTGTGTTTTATTTTTCTGTTGGAATCCGCCCAGAGTGGCTGGGGAAACCCAGCCAGATGGGCGGGGTATAAATAATATATTATTATTATTATTATTATTATTATTATTATTATTATTATTATTATTTCTTTTTGGCAGCCCTAAGAACAGAAGAAGAACCTTCCAGTAGCAGGCCTATGGCTCATCCAGTCCAGCATTCTGTATTTATAATGCCCACCCAGATGGCTGTGGGAAACCAGCAAGCAGGATCTAAGCAGAAGAGCAGTCTCTCCTCCTGCAGTTCCAGCACCTGGTATTCAGAAGCATGGCTGCCTCTGACATGGCTATCATCATGCTAAAGAGTCATCAATAGCCATAGTCTGAATGCCACTCGCCCCAGTTGGAATAGGGATTCCTCCAGGGACTTTTGCTTTCCTTCCACTTTGATGTTGTGAAGCCAAAAGAAATCAGCAGCAGCTTCTGATAGACGAAGATACTGTGGACCAGGCATAGGCAAACTCAGCCCTCCAGGTGTTTTGAGACTACAGTTCCCATCATCCCTGACCACTGGTCCTGTTAGCTAGGGATGATGGGAATTGTAGTCCCCAAACATCTGGAGGGACGAGTTTGCCCATGCCTGCTTTGGACGTATCTATGCCACTAACAAAGAATGCAAGGCTTATCTCTAGCATAAGCATTTTGTACACACTACCTGGCTGGAAAACTGCGCTGCAAAATTTGGAGAAGAGGGAACGTCAAAATGATGGCAGTGTTTTGGTTTGCCTATGGTTGTGGATTAGGTAAACTTTAAATGCAGGCTGAGCTGAATTTATTTCCTAGCCATGGTTTCTACCTTCCCAGCATAATGACTACCATAAACATTCCATGGTGTGCTGTCATATACCAAGTTTCTCTGCCTTCATTAGTAGCCGCTGTTGATGTGGAATGGGATGGAGTTGCTTCACTACACAATGATGGCATTTCACACTATATTTGTTTGTTGATGTGATTCCAACTTCAGAGGGATAAAACCTCACCAGCACAAATGAGCTGGGGTTTGGAAAGTCCAGACTACCTTTGTTAAATCATCAGAACAAGTGTCTTGTACAGATGACAGACCTTTTTATATCCTCTGCTGTGATCAGGAGAGCTATGGTGATCAGCAGCTATGGTTGGTCATGTAAAGAGGAGACATGGGGTAGCCAACATGGAGTCCTCCAGATGCTGTTGGACTACAACTCCCATCAGCCTTAGCTGGCATGGCCAATGGCCAGGAATGATGGAAGTTGTAGTCTGTCAGCCTCCCCTGGAGTAGACCCTGCTTTAGGTGTGAACCGGGCAGATACATGCACATCTGCTTCATCGCGTTAGGTTTTTTTTTTTTGAAAGCAAAGCAATGTAGCCATTGTTGCTCCCGGTGAACATATTCTTTTCTGTTCTGCTTTGGTCTCTGGACAAACAAAAATCAAGATAAGAGACACTAATTCTTATAGCTACGGATGAGGAAAGTCCATTCTGTTCGCATTTCCAGGAGAACTTACTTAATTCACAAGTTCTAAAACAATACAAGATTCAAAATACAGCTAGCCTTCAAAATTCGCACCTCTCTGAATTTTGCAATGCCATTCTACAAGTAAGCAGTGTTTACAAAGGTGCGTATATTGGGGGGGGATTTCTATTGGTTTTGTTTGTTTTTGATTTATTGTTTATTTTAGTTTTATTTTGGATTTTTCTGTTGTGAACCACCCTGGGATATTCAGATGAAGGCAGTATGCAAATTTAACAACAACAACAACAACATCTTGGGGGAAATGTGCATTAAAATGACTATATTGCTGAAATTCATTATTTATTTATTTATACCTACCCCAGCCACTCTGGGTGGCTAAAAATAATAATCCTATAAAATACGTTCTATTGAGGGAAATTGCTTGCAAAACTGTAGATTAGGTCAAAAGAGTAGAGGAGAAATTTCTACAAAAATGCTAGCAAATATTCATGAGGTTTTTTGTTTGTTTTTAAAAAAAAGAAATGCAAATCATTGCAGAAATGTGAAGAAGTGAATATAATACAGGAAAGATTAGAAACTGACTGTGCCCAAACTAACAGATCCATCCCTACTTACAGGCCTGATGAATGGGTAGCTTATGCAGCTTCCATGTACTTAGAGGTTTGGATACAAGGGCAAAAAAAAGTTCCACAACAGTTATATTTGGCTGCAGCTGAGGAGGGAGGCTGTTCAAAAGGTCAGAAGAAAGAGCTCAAGGCTCCTTCATCTTCCAAGAGTTACTTTATTCCTTTGAAGGTGCTCATCAAAGAGTAAGATTTAGTGTTCCGCTTGAGCATGGGCACAGGCATCCTACAGTAGAGGACAGGACTTCTGAAAGGCTAGGCAGACTGCATTGTCAGGACATTCTTCACATCTGAAGCTGAGAACACCTTCTAGTTTGCAGCACATCATTTGTGAATGTTGCCAACGAAGGAGAGAAGCAAGAAAAGGACACTGTGGCAGCAGTGGATAGCTTGATGAAAATGCCGGCCCCAGTTTGTGGCAAAGGTGAGGCAGGCAAAGATCCATGAAAGGGATTGAAAATAAAGCTGTCAAAATCATAATGCCGCTCGAGAGCAGCTGTAGCACAACCATGTTATTGGAATAGTAAGTACAGTTCTGGTTGCCACACCTCAAAAGGGTTATCATAGAACTGGAAAAGATTCAGAAAAGTAGCTGGAGCAAGTCCTCTGTGATGGAAGGTCATGGTGTTTGGGGCTATTTATTTGTGTGTTTGTTTATTAAATTTGTATACTGCCCAATACCCGTGGATCTCAGGACGGTTCACAACAGGACTGTTGTGAATGAGAGACATGGTAGAGGTGTATAATATTATGCGTGGTTTTGACAGAATGGATAGGAAGAAGTCTTCCTCCCTCTCTCTTAACTGTGGAACCATGGTGCCATCCAATGAAGATGAATGTTGGAATGTCCTGGAAAAGTACTTATCCACTAAGGGCATAGTTAAAGTATGGTATTCAGTCCTGACTCCCTTGTTCCAACAGCTCCCAGGCAGTTCCCAGGCACAATTAAAAGTGCTAATTATGACATAAAAAGCTCTGCAAGGCTACCTAAAAGACTGTATTCCCTTATTCAGTCCCACCACCCTCACAGGCTCACTCTGTAGGGATGCAGGAGAGGGCCTTCTCAGTGGTGGCTCCCAGACTTTGGACCTCCTTCCCTAGAAAAGTTAGTATGGCTCCCTCCTTGTTGTCCTTCTGCTGGCAGTCGAACCGACTGCTTTTAATAAAAGGGCTGGTGCCATGTCAAGAAAAAAAGGTGGAATAGAAATATAACAACCACCACCACCAAGTTGGATTTCAAAAGGTACTTGGGCAAATTCATGGAGGATAAGCTATCAATGGTTACTAGGCATGATGGGTATGTTCTACCTCTACTGTTGGAGGCAGTATATCCCTGAATATCAATTGATGGGATTCACAATTGGGGGTGTTGTGGTGCCTAGGCCCTACTTGCAGGCTTCCCATAGGCATCTGGTTGACCCCTGTGAGAAGAGGATGCTGGATTAGATCGGCTTTTGGAAGATCCAGCAGGCTCTTCTTATGTTCTTATGTCCTTACAAGCCCAGAGGGACGCAGGTGGCGCTATGCTCTAAACCACTGAGCCTCTTGGGCTTGCTGATCAGAAGGTCGGCAGTTCGAATCCCCACGATGGGGTGAGCTCCCGTTGCTCTGTCCCAGCTCCTGCCAACCTAGCAGTTCAAAAGCATACCAGTGCAAGTAGATAAATAGGTACTGCTGAGGCGGTAAATGGCGTTTCCGTGTGCTCTGGTTTCTGTCACGCTATTCCATTGCGCCAGAAGTGGTTTAGTCATGCTGGCCACATGACCTGGAAAGCTGTCTGCGGACATAATGCTGGCTCTCTTGTCCTGAAAGCGAGAAGAGCGCCGCAGCCCCAGAGTCACCTTGAATTGGACTTAACTGTTCAGGGGTCCTTTTACAAGCTTGGAGCAAAAATAATAACCCAAATAGCTTAGATTCAGCATGGGGACCGAGCTCTGTGCAACCTGAACCCTGTGTGGTGTTTTCTGCTGCTAGGGCAGCACATTAATTATCTGTGTAGGAAAAGTTTAATTGGTTTATATATATTTCATTTCCTACTAAATGTTTTGTGTAAATGTGAATTCAGGAATGGATGCTTGACCTGAAACGTGTACAGGTATTTGCCTGAAATGTGAACACTCAAAGTATGGACAGTGATGGGGGGCATGCAAGCCCTGCCCCCAATGCCTTCGCACTTGTTGACTGCCCCTTGGTCACCAAACTTCCCTCTATTGCCCAAGGAAGATCTGTAGGGCTCCTACTCACATTGTATCTGATGCAAGCAGACTCCCCTGTGTTATCAAGGCCCTTGCTCTGTCAGGAACCTTTATTATGTGGAGGGCTCTATTTGTGTTTAAGCAAACACAAGGAGGATCCTGTGTGGACCTTCCCATTCAAAACGGGGGAATTTAAAAATGAAAAAAGAAAAGCCACAAATTGCTGCTGCTGCTGCTGCTGCTGCTTATGTGTGTGGAGAACCAAATTTAAGATTGAAACTGAAAAACTGAGAGAATCGAAATTGACAAATGCTTCCGTCCCTGGTAGAAATCTCTAAAGAGGGATGGGAGAGGGAGAGAGGAGGGAGGGAGACATAGCTGCCAAGTTTTCCCTTTTCTCGCGAGGAAGCCTATTCAGCATAAGGGAAAATCCCTTTAAAAAAGGGATAACTTGGCAGCTATGCAGGGAGAGGAGAAACTATCTAAACATGGAGCTGCTTATTTTCTGCACATTGCTTCCATAAAACACTTTGGGGGATTTTTCAAGATCTGTTACAGTGAAAAGACCCCACTGTCAATAAGAATTAATCTACCAAATCCCTTCTCAAACTACACATTTCCTGACTCCTATACACGTTTTTACAACAGCAAGCAATATGCTTCTTGAGCCTAGCTGTACAGTCACATTAAGCAAAGCCTCATCTTAAACCTGATCCTGTACTCCACCAGGAGCCAGTGCAGCTGGTATAGCACTGGGTGAATGTAATCCCATGGTGAGAACCCCGTAAGGCATCTCGCCGTGGCATTCTGCACCCACTGGAGTTTCTGGGTCAGTCTCAAGGGCAGCCCCACGTAGAGTGAGTTACAATAATCCAGCCTGGAGGTGACCGTCACATGGATCACAGTGGCTAGGTCAGGGCGAGAGAGGTAAGGAGCCAACTGCTTAGCTTGGTGGAGATGAAAAAATGCTTCCTTTGTTATAGCTGCAACCTGCGCCTCCATAGAAAAGGAAGTGTCGAAGATTACACCTAACTCTGAACGGACAGCACTGGTACTAAATGCGCCCCTGCAAGAGATGGGAGTTGGCCCCCCAATCCCATATTGTCCCGAAGGGAAGACCCTTAAAGAACTAGAGCGGCAGAAGAAGGGGGAGATCTATGTGGCTGTACTGTGTGTTGTGAATCCCATGTACCTTCTGAGAGGGGAAATCAGAAAACCCTGCACTAATTTACTAAATTACTACTCTACTCTACTCTACTCTACTCTACTCTACTCTACTCTACTCTACTCTACTCTATTTTGCTGGAAACAAGCCAGTGATAGCTGGTAGCACTGGACCCATGACGAATTCAGAACAATTTGTGTTAAAAAACCTTATTCAAGTTCAGTTAAAATGAGGAGGGATTTATTTGATTTTTTATTTCCATAACTGATATATAAAACATTGCAGCAAACCAACCCATTTAATTTATTTAGGTTTTCTCTCTCTCCAGGATTTCTTACTTGCAGAGTTGACAATCCTACTTAGCATCACAAGACTTGAAAACCCACAAGGACTTTCCCACTGAAAAGGACTGGCTGTTGTATTCACATATGGACATGGATGTGTTTAATATGAAAGGAGAAATTTGCTAGAGGATGCATATTTATAGCAAAACATATATATGGGTCTGGTTTAGGGGACATTGCTATTGCATAAAAACATTCTGTTTTTGTTCTGTGTAGACATGATGCTCTCTTTCTCATTTGTATTTTATTTTGTTTTATATATTTTACACCCTTCACACCATGGAACTGGAAGCATGATATGGAGAGCAACATTTTGCACAGAACCAGCAAAGAGTGTATTGATCACCCCACATGTACATGCAAGCAGACTGATCCCACATTTCCCAATCAATCTCTTATAACAGCAGGAATGCAAGATGCACGAGATCAATTCTTCAGTAAGCAAGAGACAAACAGAAAACTTTTGCAAAAAATAAAAACCCAACTCCTTGCATATATAAAACACAATTAACTGCAGGAAAGGGAAGGAAATATTGGATTGTCAACACTTGTCCTAAAAAAGAAGACAGAAAAGAACCTTGGAGCTATATGCAGAAACACAACCAGACACATAAGAGAAATAAGGTTACAGATACTATTAGTACTACTTCTGGGTTTCTCATAGGACACTCATAGGATGGGTAGGAAAACCTTTATGGGATTAAAAAAGGCACTGGAACAAGTACAACATGGAGCAATATACTAGTGAAACATGCTGTTTTATTAATCAATCTCTTGCAGAAGCTTCTATATTTAGCTTCAGAACCAGAAGTCCATATGTTGGCTTCTCTCTCCGAAACACAACAAAAGCATAATATTTGCCTTAAGCTTGATAGAAAATGATGCAAACAGTCCTGCTGTGTGTGTTGTCCATTCTGCACTTCCAGTGGAGAAATCTTGCCCCCTTTTCAGACATCCAGAAAACGCTCCCCAGGTCCTATTACTCAAGACTCACTATCCTCATTGAGGTAAATGATAGACAGAGAACCCCTACTTTCTCATTCATTTGCTTACAGAATGCAAAAAGATCCCATATTCACACAAACCATGGTCAGGCATTATGAAAATATGGGAGGAGGGTTCATGATTGTGTTCATCTACCTCACCCTCGGCATCATTCACTGCATGGGTTGGCCCTGCCTGATCCGTCCCAAACTTTCCCATGGTGTGCTGGAAGGTCTAAAGGGGTGTTGTGAGCTCATTCACTTGAATGTGCTTAGACACCTCCATTCAGTTGGGGACCCAGATTGCAGGAAGATCTTATTGCATGTCCAGCCACATGCACTTACAATCCCCATTCGGACCTTGGATGGCTGCCCTGCTGCACTCTTCAGTATACCTGAAGGAGCGTCTCCACCCCCTATCATTCAGCCCGGACACTGAGGTCCAGCTCCGAGGGCCTTCTGGTGGTTCCCTCACTGTGAAGTAACAGGGAACCAGGCAGAGGGCCTTCTCGGGAGTGGCACCCGCCTGTGGAAATAAACAATGTCAAGGAAATAAACAACTATCTGACTTTTAGAAGACACCTGAAGGCAGCCCTGTTTAGGGAAGTTTTTAATGTTTGATGTTTTATCATGTTTTTAATATTCTATTCTGTTGTGAGCCGCCCCGAGTGACTGGGGAAACCCAGCCAGATGGCCGGGGTGTAAATAAATAATAATAATAATAATAATAATAATAATAATAATAATAATTATTTCAGCTGAAGAGAACTGAACCCTGATATGCTCCCACAAAATGAAACAACAGTAACAACTCCTATATGACACAAGCATGTGAAGGGAAAGGGTGTTGCGTTAGCCTGCAGATGCAGAGACATGGGGGACCAATTGAACATTATTATTATTATTATTATTATTATTATTATTATTATTATGCTAATCCTTTTACAATCTTATATGCATATATATTGTTAATTGGTTACAGTAAAACATCTGTTACATCTATTGTTTATGTTAAATCAAATATATACAAAGAAAAAGAAAACAAGAGAAAAACGGATAAATAAATACAGAATTCATAATTTAAACATAATCAAGCCTAACTTATTAACCTAAAGATGTTGGCTTCCAGTCATCTCCTGAAGTACGTCACATTTATAATTTGAAGCACTTACTTTTCTCACTGTTTTCTTACTAACCTTTTTTGTGCTTCTCATATCATGTCATACCATCATTTTCCTGTGGATTATATATTTACTTTATCCAAGAGTCACTCTAATGGCAGCATTAGGACCAATCGAACATTTGAGCTCCCCAGCAGCTTAAATGGGCCAGCCCTCCAGTACATACATCCCATGTGATTTCTGTACATCTCTTTCGCCTCTGCTAGGGACTCTATTGAAAAACACTGTTTTTCAGGTCACAATGGAATTTTGATTCACAGCTGTCAGTCCAATCAGCTTTGATTCAAGGAAGGGTTAGAGGGCGCCATCTTGTCTTTTGCCTCAGACAGCAAAATGTCTTGGGCCAGCCCTGAGTGCCTCCAAAACTTCAGACAGGAAAAAGGGATGTGCCCAATTTGATGCTCAAATGAAGAGACCATTGGGGAAAGCTGGAGCAGAACAGAGTGAGCAGCTGCTAGGATTTGGTAAGTAATGCCGGTTCCACGATACAGACTAAAAGTTTTCGCCGACATTATACAGGCAACAATGGTACCAATTTGTCTAGCTCAGCAAGTCCTTTCATGTCCCTGGAAGAACTTCACATGCGACAATCTGAAATATCATGAATGTGTTTGAATTACATGTGAACTTTCCGAGAGAGAGAGAGAGAGAGAGAGAGAGAGAGAGAGAGAAGGCCAAGGTACCCAACAAAAACGACTATACAAACGTAAATTAAAAAAAATACAAAAGTGTACAAATGCAATCAAGAACACTAAGGGCACAATAATTAAAAAGAGGGAAAAAGTAAAGCAAGCATAGAAATGCAGGTACCGTTGAGTAAATTTCTCCAGCGTAGCATAATTTATTCAGCCACATAGAAGGGAAGCCATCTCCTCCTGGCTGCTCTGCTTCCTGCCACTGATTCCCTCTACCCAAAAGGCATATCAGAATGACACTTAAGTGTAAAGGGCTTTGTGTCATCTTCTGCATATGGGGAAATTGCCATTCTAAATTAAACAAGCAATTACAGGTGTTCTGAACATCTGTGTTTATTACCTTTCCTCTCGAAATTAAGCCATTACCTTGCAATAAGCATCTCTCTCTTCCCCTAAGAGCCTAATCTTAGGTCACCTGGTAAATTGATTGGTGATACGTACAGGTAACGAAAAGCTGTGCCTTCAGTGTAGTGGGTTCAAATCTATGGAATTCTCTCCCATTAGAAGTCAAGTAGGCTCTGCCCCTCCTAAATGTCAGGTGCCAGGTTAAAACAATTCTATTTCAGGAGCTCTTTTCACCATGACATTGTTCTGATGTTTCTGTTGCTTTCATCTACGTTTAAAATTTTGTATACTGCATGGTGTGTGTGTGTGTGTGTGTGTGTGTGTGTGTGTTAGCCACTTGGGGGCATACAGTGAAAAGTGGGGTACAAATTCTTTAAATAAATAATTCAAATGGAAAGGAATTATGTTCTGGAAAAGTGTGCAGCTGCGCAACCTAATCTGCATGTCTGTATTCCAAACTGAGTATGACCTATTGGATGTGGAATGGAGAGGCTCACTGGCGGAGGAAGAGGGGTGCAAGGAGTGCGGCCCACTCCGGGTGCCATCCCTGGGGGGGGTGACATCGCCGCGCCCTCACCAGCCTCACCGCGGGCAGCGGAAGGCTAGCTGCACCCCTCCCCCAGCACTCACCACACGGGCGGCAGGAGGCTAGGGATATGTGCCATGCAGGCGGCTAGCCCCACACCGCTCCGGGTGCCGGAGCAGGTAGCTCCGCCTCTGGAGAGGCTTGCTCCAAAGATTGGAGCCAACCAAAATCTTCCTCCATCCTTATTCCAGACATCCAACAAAGCCCTGCACTGATGTCACCACTGATTTAAAATGTAAGGAGGTTTTCCCTTTGCAGTTTAAAGGATTTATTCAGAGGCTTGCTCTCCTTTTGAGTTTCCTGGGGCATCTGGAAGCACACATTCAATAAACTAAACTAAACTAAATTTAGTTTAGGTTTGCTCCAGATTAGTTATGTGGAAGAGTTTAATTCTAAACAGCAGGTCATAAACCAAAATCTAATTGGGCTAAGGAGGTCTATATTAATTGCCATTGAAGGACACAGATCCCAACCCTCAAGGGAAGAAGGCTCAGAGCCCGGAGATTCGGGGTGAGAAGATGATGAGTGGTGAGGGGGAGAAGAGGGAGAAGACTGGAAGGAGGGGGGTGTTGGCAGGGGTGTAGCAAGGGGGTGCGTTGGGGGAGGTCTGCCCCGGGTGCCACCCTGGAGGGGGGTGACACTCGGTGCACCCCCCACGACTCCCAAGCCGAGCGCTGCCGCCTGGTAAAAAGCCTTGTTCGGCGCGGCGGCAGCTGGCTTGCTTGCTCACCTGCTCGGCGGAGCTGCGAAGGCAAGGGGTGGACCAGGGCAACCCCCAGCACCCCGCTACGTAGCATGCATGCACAGTGTCACTACGTATGATGTATGTGTCACTACATACGACACATGTGTTGTACGTAGCGCCGCATGCGTCATACGTAGTGACGCATACGTCGTATGTAGCGAAGCTGCGTTTGCATGCTACGTAGCGATGCCCCGCCCCTGGGTGCGTGTCATGTTTGCCGCTCCGGGTGCCCGACCGGCTTCCTACACCACTGGGTGTTGGAAGCTGAAGAAGTAACCAGGTTTAGTGAGCAGGAAGGGGTTGGGGCAAAGATAAGTCCAGAATCAGAGGCAGGAGCTGAAGCAAGAGAGGAGGGAGGCCAAGAGGCAGAGATGAGTCAGGCTGGTGAAGAAGCAAGGGTGTCTCCTACTCCTTCGGCAAAAAAAACCTCCCCTCCCCTGCTTGCCCAGAACCAGGAAAGGGATGAAGTGGGAGGAGAAAAGGCAAGCACACTGGCGTAGTCTCAGATTGCTTGGGGGAAATCTGGGAAAGGAGGAGACATAGGCAGCTGTGGAAAGGTGGGGACCTTCAGTCTCCACAAATGACTCATAGGGGCAAGACCTACCAAGAAGAGTTGCTGTGCTCATTAGGCCTGAGGAGACCTTGTTTCTTCTAATAAAGAGTTAACTTCATGTACTCTGTGTGATTTATTGCTGCATTGCTCCTGACAATAATAATCTAAACGGAACTTACTTCTGATTAGACATTTCTAGGCTTGCACTATTACCTGACTTTTAACTGATTAATTAACTGATTACATTTAAGTAAATTTGCATATCGCAAAAAATTCAATATAGATTATTCTCATGAGATACTAAGGAAAGTGTGAAACTGATTATAATTTAATTAACAGAAGCTGCTATTCTTTGTTTGGATGAAAGATAATCTTTAGTGTTCTTTTCTTTAGTTATGGCTGTGAACACACCAGAATCAAAATAGCTTTGAAAATAAATTGTTGTGGTCTTATTTCTTAGTCTCACCAATTACAGTTTTCCCTTACACACTTCCCCACTAATTAAGGCTGTAACCCAATAGAAACTTACTTGGGAGTAGTCCCCAATGAACTGAATGGGTCTTAATTTGAAGCAAATATGCATAGGATTGGGTTGCACAACTGTAATCTTAAGCATATTCACTGAGTAAATCCATTGAACTCAGTGGGTCTCCTCTGTGAGTAAATACTCTTACCATGAACCAGTGTAGTATAGAAGAGTAGAAGAGTTTGGATTTGATATTCCGCTTTGTCACTACCCGAAGGAGTCTCAAAGCAGCTAACATTCTCATTTCCCTTCCTCCCCCACAACAAACACCCTGTGAAGTGGGTGGGGCTGAGAGACTTCAAAGAAGTGTGACTAGCCCAAGGTCACCCAGCAGCTGCATGTGGAGGAGTGGAGACACGAACCCGGTTCCCCAGATTATGAGTCTACCACTCTTAACCACTACACCACACTGGCTCTAGTGGTTAGAGTGTCAGACTAGGACCTGGGGGAGTAAGGTTCAAATCTCCCACTTGCCTATGAAACTTACTGGGTGACCTAGGGCCACACCGTCCCTCACTCTCGGCCTAATCTGCTTCATGGGGTGGACTCTTCTTCCTTGGAGGTTTTTAAATTTAAGCAGAGTTTGGATGGCCATTAGGGCGATGACTTTTTTACAACCTCATTTCCCTGTATCATAATTTGATGAGCTTTCATTAAAAATTAAATAAAATCTTACTTTCAAAGAGATTTGATTAAAAAAACCTCACGCACAAAATGACTTTCATAATTTTAATTTATCAGTTTTTTTACCATTTTTGAAGTCACTGTAAGCAGATATAAAATTGAACCCAAGCTTTAGAATCACATATATATATACAACATTATATAAGGTCATCAAACACACAAGGAAGCTTTTTTTAGCTGCAGTAACAGTATAGACGCTGTTAGAGGGCGATGTTTTGCTACCTCTCCTGTAGGTTCTTTTCCCAGCATGTCCGGCAGGGTCTGCTGGCTGAGTTTTGAGGTCCCAAAAAGGGGGTGTGACATTAGGCCACATTAGGACATTGCGCAGGTGTGACATTTGTATACCCTATGTTGCTAAGAACACTCCCCATTGTGGAATGTGGTGTTGTGTCCAAATTTGATACGAAATATATATAGAATTGTTAATACAATTTTATGAAATGGTAAAACGGCATACAAAAAAATTAAAAATGGTTTGTGCGTGACCTTTTTAAATATTTCAATGGAATATACCTCATTTTAGTCATTAATAGGCAAAATTTCATCCATTTGTGCTACAGGAAATAATTCTTGAGAAAAAAATGAAAAAGTCATCACCCTAATGGCCATCTATAATGGATGCTTTAGTTGAGATTCCTGCACTGCAGGGGGTTGTTGCCATACATCCGGAATTTCCCAGCCATTGGCGGAAAATGGCACTTGGGAGCATTGTCCAGGTTGAAAACGCAGAAATGTCGGGGGGAAATCCAGACATATGACAACCCATGTCAGAAGGCAATATTGTGGCGATTTTACAAAAATAGCTCAAAACTAAAAAAGAAGCAGCTCAACAACCTTTTCAAATATGGCAACTATAAGACCCTCAGGATCCCTTCCAATTCTCTAATTCTATCATTCTATATCGGCGCTCTGGTTTGGGTAGCTGGGCTTAAATCCAATACTGAATCCAAAGGATACACCACTTCCTTTTTAATTGCTCTATTTGCACTTTGAGTTTCAACAGAGTTCGCACTGGCAAAGTGTCCTCATAATTATGTAATTATGTAACGGGATACCTGACAAATTATTATTCTTATTCTTATTATAAAATGCAATTGGCTTGTTTCCTTTTTTCAAAGAATGTACACTCTATAGATTTTTCTCCATCTACGCCTGAGGTGAAGATCAATGCAAAGAAAGAATTTACATTCACAATCAGATTTTGTGCTATAGCAAAATTATGTAACAGACTTTTAATTGGCCAGTTGCCTTGTTATGAGTTGGTGAAAAGAAATTGTTCTGCATTGCCTGGAAGTGGCAGGACACTAGCTAGTTGAAACTGAAGAGAGACTGGAGGCGAGTGTCCCCCATTAACAGCTGGTTCATCCCAGTTAGGGTGGGGCTAAGTCTGTTTCATCCCATTTCCATGCGGATTTTTTGGGAAATCCTTAAGACAGCTGGATGGAAATGCAAACTTTTTTTAAAAAAAGTAACTACAAGGCAGTCTGAGGGCTTCAGCACTATGTCTGTTCTTCTAAAATGTATTTCTTTCTTTTAAACTTTTAAATCTAGCTGCCCACAGAATCTTCTTGTCGCCAAGAACTTGATGGGACTTGAATAAAAGTGGGCCGATGACCTAAGGTATAACGAATGTTAAACAGCGCAAGGTAAAGTATGACCTTAAAAAAACAGAAGAAGGTAGTGTGGAAGTCAAATTCTGTATTTGTGTTTTTATTTTCAGTTTTATGAAAAGTTTCTTTTCCTTTCTCCTTTTTGATTTTTATATTAGATGTCAATTTCTGTATATTTATGTACATACAAAGTCAAGATAAATGTTGAATGTATGAGTAACGAATATGGATTTGGGGAAAACTAAATAAAAATTAGTGACAAAGAAAAAGAACTTGATGGGACTTGGTGACATTCCAGAAGCCTTAGGTGGAATCAGGGGCATCAATATTGGGGGCCCAGGCAAGCCCCATCCTGCATAATTGATCGCAATGGCACACACACACCATTTGAATGGCATTGCCCATCAACATGGAGTGGGCACCCAAGGGTTTAACTTTACAGGAGGGAGAGTTGGAGTCCAGCAATATCTGGTGGGCCACGTTCCTACCCCTGGCCTATACACAGAAGTGTAGCAAGCCCAGGTGGTACCCGGTGCGGATTTTTTTTTTGTCACCCCCCTCATGCGGCTCTGGCTCTGGTTCTGTCTCTGGTGAAAAGTGAAAAACATGAATTGCAAAAAAAAACTAGAGCTTACAGAACAAAACTGACTTCAGATATGAAATCAGCATTGAAAGAACATATAAGAACAGTTGAAAAATCTCATGCAACAGAAAATAAAAAAGGTCCCCAGTGGGGGGCGCCGAGTGTCACCCCCTCCTCCAGAGTGGCACCCAGGGCGACCCGCCCCCATTGCCCCCCCCTTGCTATGCCACTGCCTATACAATTGGTCCTGCCCTGTGATGGTTTAATTCACAAGCTCCAGAGTGATGATGGTTTGTTCCAGGCAGCAGTAGAACCTATGCCGCTTGGCATATGCTAAGGTTATCCTGGAAAGTGGAGTCATTTAATGCACAGCAACATGGCATTTTATTCCTGGGAAGTGGCTCTTTGTGGAGAGAGTTATGCACCTCCCCAGTTCCCCCAGATATTTGAAGGGGACAGAACTCTGTTTAGATTTTCCTTGCAAAGCAAAAAGCCCCGGGATTCCCAAATGCATGCTGCATAATGTCAGAGCCCTAGTAAGCCCCACTGAGTTCAATGGGACTTATCCTAGATAAGTGTGCATAGGATTGCAACCTCCATCTCCAAAAACAGCGAGGAGATCAGGCTGAGGTTGGTGCAAAACCAGTTAAATTTATGCTTGCATTCTTGCATACCCAGCTTATATTTTCAGGTGTTGTATCTGGCAAGAACAATGTATTCAATTAAACTGTCTTCTAATAATTTCATATCTAGTTAAACTGGCTGAAAAACAATCCTCTCTATGATTTAAATTGTCTGCTGCTATTTTACATGGAGCAGCATTCACCAGTCACACAGGTAGAGACTTCATAGTGCAATTTATCTTCATGGACGTACTGCTATAGAATTACTTCTCCTCCAAAAGCCTGGTGCCTTAATAAAAGCTGTCCCTCTGGTGGATAAAATGTTTTATTGATAGTACAAGAGTGATCAACTGAATTTCCTTCATTTTCTGATTTGTTTTTGGGAACCTTTTCCACCCACCTTCCCAAACATTTTCCCCCTTCTTTATATAAATTTGAGGGATTACTTCCAATTGAAGAGTTACAGTGTCCTTATTAAAGGCACCAATTACCTGCTCGTGTCATATCTTCCAAGTTTGGGCACAAATCACACTATTAATATTCTGCACCAATTTCACATAATAAATGGCCTTTCTTTGATATTTCTCAGCAGGATAGTTTTCCATTACCACATTGGATTTATTTATGGATATTCTCAAAAATCTGCATAAACACACAATGAATACCCAACTACAGAAGTTACAAACACAGAGACATGCTGGTCTAGATTCCTGACTCCAATAACCAGGGACTAAGTCCTATTGAACTTACTTTTGAGTAAACATGGTTAGGATTGCTTTAAAGCATTCCTACAGAAACCCTACTTCATTTGCATAATCACAGCAAATGTGATTTTAAATTTTAATGTAATGTAATTTTCTTTTCTTTTTTTCCAACATTCTTGAGAAAATCTTCATGCTCTGTTCCATCTTGTTCCCAATGCACTCCTTCCCATTCTTCTTTGCTTCTAACTGTATTCATTTATTTTTGGGGGGTATATCAGTCACCTTTACATATTTAAAATGTTTGCTCAAAATGTTTCACAGTAAGTAAATAAATATAAAATTCTAAAGAGTATCAACAATTACATTTTTAGGCATACACTTAAAATTTTAGGTGTCTACCTAAAAAAATTTATACTTTTAAAAGGGTAATGATACACCAGCAGATAATGATGACTGTGTTGGCAGATGGATGACCCCAAATGCTTCAAAACAAATTTTTAAAAATCCTTCCAGTAGCACCTTAGAGACCAACTAAGTTTGTTATTGGTATGAGCATTCGGGTGCATGCACACTTCTTCAGATACACTGAAACAGAAGTCACCAGACCCTTATACCTGTGCAAGTTTCTTGGTGAGGTTGATGGACTTCCATTTCATGTGGCTCAATGTGGTGCCTTCCATAGTTTTAGTTACAGGTAGGTAGCCGTGTTGGTCTGCCGTAGTCACAAAATAAAAAAATCCCTTCCTTCTGAAGTGTGCATAGAAGAAGGAGCAAGCTTGGACTAGATGACCCTTGGGTCCCTTCCACCTCTACAATTCTATGATTCTGTGAAGGGCACCTGGGGCACCACAGGTAAGCAGGTAAGCAAATCCTGCTCCACACTTTTGAATCATGTGTTGCAGACTCAGTTAAACGCCGAAAGATTACATTTTGAAAAAAGAATTGCACCCCAGTAATTCCATTCCACAAGTGTTTTCTCTGTCTCCTCTCCACCCAAAAAGCAACAAATAAATTAACATTCAGCGTGAAAATCACCAAGAGCCACTTCTAAGGTTTCAGTTTTAAGCTCCTTGCATGTCACTACTGATCTGCAGAACAAACTGGAAAGTTGAGCATGTGTGATGAATCCAGAATCAAAGTAAAATGCAGACCTGCTTCTAGAACCTAGCAGTAACATGCGGACCTTAATATTATGTGTTGGTGTAAGGGAAACTCAAGTTATTTCAGGATTCCTGTTTCTCTATAGTACTCGAATTAGATTTTGCACATTAGCCATTGTAGCGAGGGACTCATAAGCTTTCCCCAAATCCAGAAAAGTTGGTCACTTACCCATCATTAAAAAAGAGGAGATGCATCTCTCAAAAAGAGTTCAGACAAGTGGCTCGGATTTGCATACTTATTTGCATTGGCTAAAGTTGCATAAAAATGCAATTACCATAGTGCAAATAGAACAATGCATCACACCACAGTATGGAGGACCAGCTGAGATGTGTGCTTGCTTAAGCCTCTTGTCTTTCTTGGGTAGTTCTCTGGCTGTAGGTTGGCTCTCATGATTGTACCGTACTATTAAAATAGGAGTCATGTGTGGCAGACCTATTCTCCCAGGGAGTCTCTGGATTTTAATTTACTGATCTCCAAACTTCTGGATTGACATGCAAGGAGAGATGTAGCACTTGGGGACAGTCAAAATCTCATAGCAGAAGGCAGATTTTTCTCCCTTTTGATGAAAACATCACATACCACCCCAAAATTGTTCTTCACTATGAACCTCACCCCTCCAAAAAAAACCCATCAACATTGCTGTACTGCTTACACTTGCATCCCTCATACTGGTGTAAATGACCCTTCTAACTTAGAACTTTCCCTTAGTTTTTACTATATGAAAAATATACAAATTATTAAAATACGAGCTTCTGTTGAAGTGTCTTTGTGTCTCTGGACCTGTAATTAATGGTAAACTTTTGCAGTTGGAAAAGATTGCTAAATAATGCATTTAGAGAGCTTAAAAAACTGAGATATCTGTTATTGACCTAGTTTGCTTGCTGTAATTACACAGTAAGGAAAGATTTACGTGAGCAAAAATAATGTTATTAAAGTGACTCTGTTTAGAAGAGAAAAACAGGAATTATGCCCCAAGCTTAATGACTGCTGCCATGACAATGAAGGAACCCAACTTGACAAAACCTTTACTCACATGAATTGTTTTTAGTCACATGTTAGCTTCACCTCACTTTTCACTGGATTGAGTGCCGTAAGTCAGAATTTGCTTCAACGTTCAGTTCTAACCACAGGAAATGCTTAAAACTATCCTATCCAGGGTTTGCGCCACACAATGTTAGAATCGGTCCTTTAGTGTGGTGGTTCCTATCCTTTACAACTTCCTCAGACACCTTTTCTATTGGGCTTTCGGTTCTGTTGAAGACATGCCTTTTCAGCAAGTCCTTCATGGGAAGCAATTCATAAATGAAACAAACAAACAAACAAACAAACAAACAAGAACTGTAATAATGATTTTCTCAAATGTGGTTCATTTATGATCTTTGAAGGTCCTTTGAAGGTCAGATGGAAGGCTATTATTGAAAGAGCTTTTTCTGTGGTGGCCCCTAAACGTTTGAACTCACACCCTAGGCGTGTTCGCCTGACACCATCTTTATTCTTTCTAAAGGGCCAGGCAAAGTCTGCCCTGTTCTCTCATGGAATTATCGGTACTGTACCTCCCTCTTCTCAAATCCTCTTCAGAGGGAATGGTATTTCGTGGTATTTAAGATCCTTCACTGAGCTCACTTGGATGTCACAGAAAACATAGTGAATGGTTTACTGTGTATGCACCATCATATGAATGGGGAAGGAATTCAATTCGCTTTTTAAAGTGAACCTGCCTGATTCACATTTCCTGAAAGAAAAAAAATATGTGAACCACAAAGCAGCTATCCTTTGAAATTTGCACTGCTCTGATGGTTCTCCAGCCGAAAAGTGTGTACAAAATGGGGGGAAGCATATGTATCTATGAGTGAAGTTAACATACAAAAAATGCATTGTGCAATTAGGCAAAAGTATTTGCAAAAATATGTATAGTAAGCAGGATTGAATAGAAGAATGTGTATAATTAGGGGGTTGACTGTACTACAAGCAGCTATATCCCCCCCCCATCTCGGTTTAGGACTAAGGGCCAAGCACATTCACTATTTGATCACTTCAGGAACTGGTAGTGCCTTGTGCATGCGAATGGACCGTCTCAGATGGAACTTCAGTATCACCTCTCCCAACCATGTTTTTTCAATGTTGCACAAACACCAGATTCCTTGAGAACCACAGCATGCCCTCTTTCTTGGAATACTGTGTACAGTTCTGGCTGTCTCACCAAATAGGGTGAAACAGTAGAGCTGGAGAAAGTTCAGAAACGGGCATCCAACGTGACCAAAGGGTTGGAGCAAATGTCCTATGAGAAAAGATGAAAACATTTGGAGCTTCTTAGTTTCAAGGAAAAGTGAGTAAGAGGGAGCATGATAGTGGTGTATAATGTTGGGCATGGTATAGAAAAAGTAGATAAGTAGTTTTCTCCCGTCTACACTAGGAATTGGGGTCATCCAATGGAGCTGAATATTGGAAGATTCAGGAAAAGACAAAAGGAGACCTCTCTTCACACAGTGATTATTATTATTATTATTATTATTATTATTATTATTATTATTATTAAAGGTAAAGGGACCCCTGACCATTAGGTCCAGTCGTGACTGACTCTGGGGTTGCGGCGCTCATCTCGCTTTATTGGCTGAAGGAGCTGGCGTACAGCTTCCAGGTCATGTGGCCAGCATGACAAAGCCGCTTCTGGCGAACTAGAGCAGTGCACGGAAATGCCGTTTACCTTCCCGATGTAGCGGTACCTATTTATCTACTTGCACTTTGACGCACTTTCGAACTGCTAGGTTGGCAGGAGCTGGGACCAAGCAATGGGAGTTCTCCCCGTTGCGGGGATTCGAACTGCTGACCTTCTGATCGGCAAGCCCTAGGCTCTGTGGTTTAACCCACAGCGCCACCCGCGTATAATGATAACAACAACAATAATAATAGTTAAACTATGGAATTCACTCCTGCCTGCTATAATAATGGCCACCGACTTTAAAGGGGTTTCAACAAATTCATAACAGATAAGACTATCAGTAGCTACTAGCCAGGATGACTATGTTCACTCTGCACTGTTGGGGTCAATATGTCTCTGAATATCAAGGGAATCAGTGTGGGGAGAGCACTGTTGACCTCATGTTCCGCTTGCATAGGCGTCCAGTTGGTGACTGCGAGAACAGGATGCTGAAAAAGAAGATCTAGCAGATATACTGCCTCCCCGGACTTTCGCTGCAAAACCTTCTGTGCTTAATCCTCGACTGTGAACACCCCATACCTTCAAAGCACATGACTTCCCCCAAGGAATCTTGGGAACTTTTATTAAGGGTGCTGGGAACTGCAGCTCCGTGAGGAGTAAACTACAGTTTCCAGGATTCTTTGATGGAAGCCATGTACTTTAACTCTATGATGTGTTACAGAGCACCCATCACTCCAGCTTTTGCTTGTGTTCTAGGAAGCTGCCTTGTAGCAGATCACCTTATTAGTGCCATTAGACTTCCAGCAGTGGCTCTCCAAGGTCTCTGGGAGAGGCAGAGATCTTTCTCATTATCCATCACCCATTTCTGTAAACTGGAGATGACGGGAATTGAGTTGGGCACCTTCTGCACCCACAAGTATAAATGGCACCTCCCCCAAGTCTAGTTGCTGTACTTTCCCATGTAACCTCCTTTTAATCCATTTGTACTTCTCTTTACACCATTCTGCTCTGTCCCTTATTTCTCCTGCTCTGATAACTTCTGACGCTCTGCCCCAGTCTGCAACCACACCATGTCACCACCTGGGTCACTGTTTGACTTGTACGTTTGAACACTTCCAGATTCTGCAAGGCACAACCAGTCAGAGATGTAGCGTTGGGGGACGGGGGCGGGGACGGGCGTAGCCCCTGGCGCACAATTTCTAGTGAACCAGGTGCACCCATTCAGGGATCCCTGTCCCACCCTGCCTGCCACTGGGGGCCTCTGGCCTTGCCTTGCCACCGTGTCCCTGGCCCCCTTGCTGAATGGCCACCCTGTGTAGGCAGGCAGGCAAGCGGCGCAGAGCAGCCCGACAAACCCTCTGTGGTGTTGGTGCTGAGTGCTGGGCTGGCACAGCCAGTTTTGTTCACCCTCCTGACCCTGCCCCCAGTCCTGCCCAGTACATGTGCATGCATGTGCACATGCCCCAGGTGCCAGCAAAGGACGCAACACCACTGCAACCATTCTCTTACAAAACACCTCGATGCTGTCTTTATTACTCATGCACTGACTGTCCAAACAAAGGAGTTTCACTTCATGTCTTTCTCCCTCACACTGTGATTCCTCAGGACAATACATACATCATGTCTTATCAATATTTCAGATACTCCAACTTTTGCCGGACTTGTCCAGCCAATCAAAAATATATTGATGTTCAGAAATTATAAGAACAAAATGCTACTACAACAGGCATCCATCGGTGTGAATGATATATTTTTACCTCAAGGGAACCTTCAGTTCGATCAAAAAGAAACCTACTTGATTTCAATGAGTCTGAGTTTGTCGTAAGTTTGCTTAAGATTCCAGTCCTAAAGAGGAAAATCCCACTGTTTCTACAATCTGGTGACCCGCTGCCTCCTACACACACCCTATCAGTCCTAAGCGCTGTCATTTGAATGTGCTACTGTGCATAGTTGCTAATGTTAGATTGCTTTTGTAGCTTAGGGGTGTTTTGTTGTTTTAGTGTGTTGTCACTTGCTATACACTCGGTACCTCCAAGCATATGATCATGTAGGGAGAAATATCGCATTTACTAAAAGTTCACAAACGCACTTTGCAGTGATTTCCTCCACAGGAGTGACAGCACAAAGTACTGCTGCAATCGTGGAAATTGCTGCAACGGGGGACCAGTGTACCGATGGCTCACGCAATACTTTCCCCATGCAATTACAGTTGCACATGTAGCCTGCAGTAATTGTGCAGAAAAAGTAGCTGTGGAAATGGTTTCATTGTCATAAAGTTGAGTGGTGACCACCCGCAAAACTTTCTTTACCTGCTTAGTATCTGTAGAATCCAAGTCTAACATAGCAGAAAAGCCAGAGAAGTCTTCTTCTTCTTTATTACCAGTTTGTCTTATGCAAGGATCAGAGATAGTAGAAGGCCACTTTTCAACAGCCAAATTACCTTGGTCATACATTGTAACAAAGCTATCATAGACTACAATCCCATGCATAGGTACTCATGTATACATCCCGCTGAATCAATGGAACTCAGCCACACACAAGTGACACAGGACCAAATCCATAACCTTATATTGCTCTTCAAAATACAATGCAAAGCACAACCTGGCCAATGTTTTCATTTTTAAAAAACAACAACAACAACCATGAAACATTTGAGCCACAAGGATTAAGGACCTAGATGCCTGATTACAAGAATAAGCAAACAACAAGCACTGTTTTACATGCTTTCAAACTGAAACCAGCATTTGCTACGAGAAGAGAAATGGCCTTACCATGCAATGCATCAGGAGGAGAAAATCACCGAGCATGCTGCAGAGATTAAGCTCAGCATGGCATCCAGATTCCCTTTGGAATGCGTGAGGATTGTCCAACCCATCCTTCCCAGCCAAGCGGACAAGTTTTCTCTAGGCTTGAATTCTTCACCAGGAGTCAGAGCTTTCAAGTGCATTGTACTTTCTTCATTGAGAGGTATGTTTCCTCCAGTTACGTTTCAGCTCTGCAATGCCATTTCCAATCAGCCTGGAGAGGTTCTTCATCCCGAGATCTGTGCTGTCATCAGAGACTCCAAAGGAAAGGGAGGAGGACAGAGAGAGAGAGAGAGAGAAAGAGAGAGAGAAAGAAGTATTTTAGTGACGCTCTGGAGTAGCTAACCAAAAAGGAGGAGGGTGCGTCTCCTTTACTCCACTGCAACAAAATTTTGCCCACCCACCCCCCTACAAAGAGGCAATTATTTTCTAATGAACAAACTTTCGCAATTCCCACATAGTGCATATTTTGTAATTGCAGCTCAGTTTTGCACTGCCAACAAATGACTCCCTCTGCTTTAAAAGAAGATTAAAACAAGAAACTCCCCGTTTCTCCTTTCCTAACCTGTGTTAGGTCAAGCGTTAGAAATTCTGCCTTCTCTTTAGAAAGCGGTTGGGATAAGAGAGGCAACAAATTCGCCGGAAAGGGGAAATGCTTCAGCCGAGAGAAAAGGCCGCAGGCTAATTTGCCCGAGTCACTCTAAGGCTGCTTACTCTGAATTCAAAAGAGAGATGACCCAAAGGACTGTGATCCTTAAGAGAGGGAGTGATGGAGATGTGGGAGGGAATATCTAAGGTGACTGAGATTCTGGAGTTGTTTATTTCCTTGATATCTGATGGGAGGGCATTCCACAGGGAGGGCACCACTACCAAGAAGGCCCTCTGCCTGGTTCCCTGTAACCTCACTTCTCGCAGAGAGAGAACCGCCAGAAGGCCCTTGGAGCTGGACTTCAATGTCCAGGCTGAACGATGGGGGTGGAGATGCATACATCTCAGGCATACGTCTTGTTATCGTTGCTTGTTCCTTTCACTTGAAGATGCTGGAAATTTAACATGGGGCACTGACCTACTAACTCACTGCAACATATCACAGCATTGATGCCTTGCCTCTGCCTGCTGTTGCTGCCCACCAACTCAGAAGAGTATTCAATAATGGAGTTTTGCCCAGATTCCCCTCAAACCTACTGGAAAGCTCAGGCACATCCGTGGTTTTCCACGGATCTGAGGGCAATGAAACAATCGCTGAGACGGCTAGAGCGCCGGTGGTGGATAACTCATTCTGAAGCTGACTGGACACGGGTTAGAGCTCAATGTCGAGCCTACCAAGTGGCGGTAGCGACGGCAAAGAAGACTTTCTTCACCGCCTCTATTGCATCTGCAGAAAACAGCAGCAGGAGACTTTTTCAGGTGGTTCGCAGTTTAGTGGAACCACCTGCTCCATCGGTGCCCAGTACGGGCCACATGATCTCCTGCAACGATTTTGCAAAGTTTTTTTGCAGATAAAGTTACTCAGATTCGGGAAGAGGTAGACTCCACTGTGGGAGCAGGGCCGGGGTGGGGAAGTGCTAGAGGTCTGTCTAGTCAAGTTGCATGGGATCAATTCCAATCTGTTACCTCCGAGGATGTTGATGTTGTCTCCTTGATCCTTGCCCATCCTGGCTTATAAAAGCTAGCCGGGAGGGGCTGGGCGATGGGCTTCGCAGGTTGGTGAATGCTTCTCTCTGTGAGGGAGCCTTCCCAGACCCGCTGAAAGAGGCAGTTATTAAATCGCTTCTTAAAAAACCATCCTTAGATGCGGCCAATATGGCCAACTATCACCCAGTCTCAAATCTTCCATTCTTGGGCAAGGTGAATGAGCGAGTGGTTGCTGAACAACTCCAGGCACGCCTGGAAGAAGCGGACCATTTGGATCCCTTCCAGTCGGGATTCAGGCCTCATCATGGGACTGAAACTGCCTTGGTCGCACTGGTTGATGATCTCTGAAGGGCTAGGGACAAAGGTGAGAGATGTTTCCTAGTCCTGCTGGATCTCTCAGTGGCTTTTGACACCATCGATCATAACATTCTTCTGGACCGTCTAGAGGGGTTGGGAGCTGGGGGCACTGTCATGCAGTGGTTCCGCTCCTTCCTCCTGGGCCGTGTTCAGAAAGTGGGGGGTGTTCAGACCCCTGGGCTCTCACTTGTGGGGTGCCTCAGGGTTCTGTCCTCTCCCCCATGCTTTTTAACATTTACATGCAGCTGCTGGGGGTTTGGGCTGGGTGTTCATCAGTATGCGGATGATACCCAACTCTACCTCTCTTTCAAATCAGAACCAGTGAAGACGGTGAAGGTCCTCTGTGAGTGCCTGGAGGCGGTTGGAGGATGGATGGCGGCTAACAGATTGAGGTTGAATCCTGTCAAGACAGAAGTACTGTTTGTGGGGGACAGGAGGTGGGCAGGCGTGGAGGACTCCCTGGTCCTGAATGGAGTAACTGTGCCCCTGAAGGACCAGGTGTGCAGCCTGGGAGTAATTTTGGACTCACAGCTGTCCATGGAGGCACAGGTCAATTCTGTGTCCAGGGCAGCTGTCTATCAGCTCCATCTGGTACGCAGGCTGAGACCCTACCTGCCTGCAGACTGTCTTGCCAGAGTGGTGCATGCTCTAGTTATCTCCCGCTTGGACTACTGCAATGCGCTCTATGTGGGGCTACCTTTGAAAGTGACCTGGAAACTATAACACCGGTCTTGAAAGATCTACATTAGCTCCCAGTACGTTTCTGAGCACAATTCAAAGTGTTGGTGCTCAGAAAAATCTGATCTTTAAAGCCCTAAATGGCCTCGGTCCAGTATATCTGAAGGAGCATCTCCACCAGGGCCGGCCCTAAGGCAAGGCTGGGTGGCGCAATGCGCCAGGGTGCCGAGCCGCCAGGGGGCGCAACGCTGCTGTGCCCGCAGCAGCCGTGCTGCGCGCTGCACTCGCCAGACAGCTGTGCTAGGAAACGGGGGCGCCGGAGGGATCTTTGCACCACGGCGCAAGGGCGCCAGATATGCTTAAGACGGCTCTGATCTCTACCCCCATCGTTCTGCCCGGACACTGAGGTCCAGCACCGAGGGCCTTCTGGCGGTTCCCTCGTTGCAGGGAACCAGGCAGAGGGTCTTCTCAGTGGTGGCCCCTGCCCCGTGGAACGCCCTCCCATCAGATGTCAGAGAGAAAAACAACTACTAGATTTTTAGAAGACACCTGAAGGCAGCCCTGTTTAGGGAGGGTTTTAATGTTTAATAGATTACTGTATTTTATTTTCTGTTGGAAGCTGCCCAGAGTGGCTGGGGAAACCCCGCCAGATGGGCGGGGTATAAATAAATTATTATTAGTAGTAGTAGTAGTATATTTTGCTAGAAGCTGTACTGCCTGGTTGGCGCTGACAAGTGGCTGGTTCCTCTCACTGGCAGTTTCTCCATTTGTGGAATGCCCTCCCTATTCTTTTGTTTGTTTGTTTGCTTGCTTGTTTGTTTGTTTAATTCATGGAGAAAAGGCTATCAGTCTCTTGATATCAGTTTTTGCGAATCACAAGTAGGGAAAGTGCAGTTGCATTCACATGCTGCTTGCAAGTTTATGTTCACGTATCTAACAATATGCATTCATTAAGTTGCAAATGGAGTAATTGGCAGTGTGAATGTGAGGCTCCTGCTCAGGTAAAACAGTTGAATAATTTGGAAGGCAGCTAAAATAATTCTGACTAAAATTTAGCCAAATTACATGGTTTGGCTCCTTTGCCACCACTGCATTGCAGCCAATGGAAGTTTACTTTCCAAATTCAGAAAGCCATATTCAAAGCCCAACCACTGTAAGTATTTCAAGAGGAGTTTGCAGTACAGCATTTCTCTTAGACATTAGCAGCGTTCCATGGAACAGCCTTAAATCATACCATTGGTTTAGTACTGTTAACTTTGATGGACAGGGGCTCTCCAGAAGCTCAGGTAGAGAAACCCTTCAGTGCCCAGTTGCTAGGGATGGAAGCCATCAGTTCATTTTTGGACCTTGTCACTGTCACATGCATTGATTCATAAGTGGCTTCGCTGCTATCTGCTATTTCCACATTAATATGCCAAAAATAACAATAATACAGAAAAAACTGCTGGAAAAATCACATTTAAACATGTACTTTCTCACAAAACAACAATTTATAAACATAGTTTATTTCTAATATTTTCACCAATCTCTACAATTCTATGATTATCTGAAACAGGGGTGGGTCACTGGATCTGGGTGGTAGGCCAGATTCTTATGTCCACATTCACACCCCGCAGGCAAAGTTTGACACCTGATGTCACAATGACATCACATGACCCATTTTTGCCTTTGCAGCGGGGGGGGGGGGGAGTGTGCAGTTCTTTCCACACTCCAACAATAAGCTGATTGTCAGCACTAGGGAAACCGTGTGCACACTCTTCCCAAGAGCCGACAGACAGCTGATTGTCGCTGACAGAGAAGTGTTGTGCAAGGGGCTTTGCAGGCAGTGGTGATCAGCAAAGCCTTTTTCACCCAAGACCTGCTTTTACTTGCCCAACAGCTGGCACCATATATGAATCTCCCAATACTGGTTTTTCCCAAGGTCTTCATTTTTCCAATCTTAAATTTAGTTCTCCACGTTTCTGTGGCATTTGCCAGAAGAAGAAGAAAATCCTCATGAAGATTCATCAGCATTTAAGTGCAAAATTCTCCTAATAAACACATTATTGTATGTACTTTTAACTAATAATTAACTAGCACGTTTCTGCAAGAAATTTCCCATGATATAATGCATTTTTGTATATTGCTTTCACTAACATATGTATTCTTCTGCACACACACACACACACACACACACCCCAATATATACATTTGGTACATATTGTTTGACTGGAGAACTGCATTGCAAAATTCAGAGAAGTGTGAATTCCAAAGGATAGTGACAGTTCACTCTGCGTGTTGTTTCAAGAAATGTTAATTAGGAATTTCCCCATTAAAACACAAACAAAAACTAATTTCGCCTCCATCGCTACTCCCCCATCTGTCACCTCAAAGTAAGGTTAAGTGCAACAAAACTCTACATCACACCCATGAGAACACCACCAAAACTTCACATACACACACATGCATATGCACAAACGATAATATTCATATGCAATTATTTTTCATTGATTGGTGGAGAATGAATAAGAAAAAGATATAGTCAGAGTGCTGAGAGTTGTTAGGAGACCCCTGTTTCCTGTCCAGAGCTACAATTCTCAGAGCGATGTATCAATTCCTCTTCCTCGCAGAGAACTCTAGGAACTGTAACTTTCTGAAGGGGCTGGTGGTCTGCATAGCAGTGAATATCAGCTGATTATTTGGTCTTATGAAGTGCCATGCATGGGTCAACTCACCTCAGAAACGTAGAATCAGAAAAGATCTAGAACCAAAGAGACCAAGGGGATGGTGTGACTCGCCTATGAACATAGCTGCCAAGTACCCCGTTTCCCCCGGGAAACACCTGTATTTTCTTACCGTTTCCTGCAGGTGTCCTGAATGGCAAAATACCCCGTATTCCCCCGGATTACGGAGCTCCTGCCGGCAGCCATGTTCTTCTGGTGCTGCACCGGCACCGGATGTCGCTTCTACGCACTTCCGGACATGCGTGGAGGCGACTTCCAATGCCACTGGGCCCATTTCCAAAATGTCTGCAGTGCCAGAAGTCGGATATGCGTAGAAGTGACTTCTGGCGCTGCAGGACATTTTGGAAATGGCCACAGCGGCATCGGAAGTCGCCTCCGCACATGTCCGGAAGTGCGTAGAAGTGACTTCCAGTGCCGCAGCGCTGCTGATCCCAGATTTTTCAATCCGGAACTTGGCACCTATGCCTATGAAGAAAAATTGCAGTGTTTGGGACTTAAGAGGTGACATGATAGAAGTTTATAAAATTACGTGTGGCATAAAAAAAGGAAAAAGAGAAAAACTTTTCTCCCTCTCTCACAACACCAGAAATCACAGACACCCAATGAACCTGAAAATTGGAAGAGTCGGAACAGATAAATTATTTCTTTGCACAGTGCATAGTTAAACTATGGAACCGACTCCCACAGGAAGCAATGGTGGCCACCAACTTAGATGGCTTTCAAGGAGGATTAGATTAATTCATGGAGAGGGCTATTGATGGCTCCTTGTCATGATGGCTATTCTCTGCCTCCACATTGGAGGCAGCAATGCTTCTAGATACCAGTTGTTGGAAACCACAGGAAAGGAGACCACTCTTGTGCGCAAATCCTGCTTGTAGGTTTCCCAGAGACATCTGATTGGCCCCAGTGAGAATAGATGCTGGACTTAATGGCTTGATCCAGCAGGCTCTTCTTATGGTCTTATGATCAATGATCAGCTGATTACAAGATAACTACATGAAGACATAGCTTTTCTCGGAAAGCCCTTTTCAGGAGAAATGATAGCTGCCAGTCAGCAGCCCTCAAGAAGAACAAAAAAGAATTTGCCTCCATTCCTGGAATTTCCGCCCCCTCTTGGAGAACAATCAGAACATCCGCACCATTTCACAACTCTGTGAATGGGTCAGCAAAATGTGTGTGAGGGGTTGAGTTCATGCTCAGCTTTAGTCCTGGACAGCCCTGGGCAGAGGTGGGGTAGCAGAGTACACTTGCTCTGGGCCTCAGAGGGGTGCTGTTGGACTTACACAATCGTGCCAAGAATGCCCTGTGTCTCCTAGCTGACCGGGGACTCACCCCCTGGTCTCAGATAAGCTCTGCATGGGCATTGGCCTGCGAAGTGTGAAAAGAACACACACAACTATGTTTTAGTCATAGAGTCAGAGAACTGTAGAGTTGGAAGTGACCCTGTGGATCATTCAGTTCAACACCCTGCGATGTAGGAATATGCAGCTGTCGTACACGGAGGCTGGCAGTGCTATTTTTCTAAAACTCATCATGTATGCCTCCCTTGTTGCTTACCTTCCAAGTCCCGGACTGCAGAATCCGGGACCAGCCGCCGTGTGATACCGGAAGTTGCGTCGACGTAACTTCCGGTGTCACTTTGCCCTTCTATGGGCACCAAAAATGGCCGCCGCCGGCTTCGAAAGCCACTTGTACGTATGTCAGGAAGTGCGCCAACGCAACTTTCAGTGTTGCTCCGCCCATCTATGGGCACCCAAAATGGCCGCTGCCGACACCGGAAGTCGCGTCTGTGCACTTCCGGACATGCGTAGATGCGGCTTTTGAAGCCGGCGGCGGCCATTTTTGGTGCCCATAGAAGGGCAAATCGGAAAGAAAAAAATGGCCGCCGGCAGGAGAAAATAACGGAGAAAAACGGGAGACGAAGTGATACGGGGGACCACCGGGAAAAGGTAAGTAAAAACGGGGGTTTCCCAGGGAAAACGGGGTACTTGGCAGCTATGTTGTTGTTTTATAATGACAATGGCGCCTACCTGAGAGGTGCCAGAACTGAGTTCCGGTGAGTTCCGGCTGAAAAAAGCCCTGGGAGCAAAGGGTGTAGGTTGGAAACGGTAGACAAGCTAGCTCTCATGAAAACTTGACTACCACTGTTCAACTTCTCATTCAAATTCTCCTGCCAGAAGGTGACACGGCACGCAGTTTAGAAGCCACTGCCCTAACTAAATTGCACTTCAGTTTAGAAGCCACGTTTTTTGAATGCTGTAGTATAACTCAGTCTTCGCTTTGAAGAAAAATGGATTCAGGAAGTTGGCGAGATAAGACTCCATCAGTCAATATCAGTGTACACCTGAAAACGTGAAGGGAAAAGAAGCACACCCTCAGCATTTAGAGATAGTGGCTGAAACTGCCGTACAGTCTTCGAGCCTCCAGTGCTCAACCGTGTATGTTGTTGTTTAGTCGTTTAGTCGTGTCCGACTCTTCGTGACCCCATGGACCATAGCACGCCAGGCACTCCTGTCTTCCACTGCCTCCCGCAGTTTGGTCAAACTCATGTTCGTAGCTTCGAGAAACTGTCCAACCATCTTGTCCTCTGTCATCCCCTTCTCCTAGTGCCCTCAATCTTTCCCAACATCAGGGTCTTTTCCAAGGATTCTTCTCTCCTCATGAGGTGGCCAAAGTATTGGAGCCTCAGCTTCACAATCTGTCCTTCCAGGGAGCACTCAGGGCTGATTTCCTTAAGAATGGATAGGTTTGATCTTCTAGCAGTCCATGGGACTCTCAAGAGTCTCCTCCAGCACCATAATTCAAAAGCATCAATTCTTCGGCGATCAGCCTTCTTTATGGTCCAGCTCTCACTTCCATACATCACTACTGGGAAAACCATAGCTTTAACTATACGGACCTTTGTCGGCAAGGTGATGTCTCTGCTTTTTAAGATGCTGTCTAGGTTTGTCATTGCTTTTCTCCCAAGAAGCAGGCGTCTTTTAATTTCGTGACTGCTGTCACCATCTGCAGTGATCAAGGAGCCCAAGAAAGTAAAATCTCTCACTGCCTCCATTTCTTCCCCTTCTATTTGCCAGGAGGTGATGGGACCGGTGGCCATGATCTTGGTTTTTTTGATGTTGAGCTTCAGACCATATTTTGCGCTCTCCTCTTTCACCCTCATTAAAAGGTTCTTTAATTCCTCCTCGCTTTCTGCCATCAAGGTTGTGTCATCTGCATATCTGAGGTTGTTGATATTTCTTCCGGCAATCTTAATTCCGGCTTGGGATTCATCTAGTCCAGCCTTTCGCATGATGAATTCTGCATATAAGTTAAATAAGCAGGGAGACAATATACAACCTTGTCGTACTCCTTTCCCAATTTTGAACCAATCAGTTGTTCCATATCCAGTTCTAACTGTAGCTTCTTGTCCCACATAGAGATTTCTCAGGAGACAGATGAGGTGATCAGGCACTCCCATTTCTTTAAGAACTTGCCATAGTTTGCTGTGGTCGACACAGTCAAAGGCTTTTGCATAGTCAATGAAGCCGAAGTAGACGTTTTTCTGGAACTCTCTAGCTTTCTCCATAATCCAGCGCATGTTTGCTATTTGGTCTCTGGTTCCTCTGCCCTTTCGAAATCCAGCTTGCACTTCTGGGAGTTCTCGGTCCACATACTGCCTAAGCCTGCCTTGTAGAATTTTGAGCATAACCTTGCTAGCGTGTGAAATGAGCGCAATTGTGCGGTAGTTGGAGCATTCTTTGGCACTGCCCTTCTTTGGAATTGGGATGTAGACTGATCTTCTCCAATCCTCTGGCCATTGCTGAGTTTTCCAAACTTGCTGGCATATTGGGTGTAGCACCTTAACAGCATCATCTTTTAAAATTTTAAATAGTTCAGCTGGAATATCATCACTTCCACTGGCCTTGTTATTAGCAGTGCTTTCTAAGGCCCATTTGACTTCACTCTCCAAGATGTCTGGCTCAAGGTCAGCAACCACACTACCTGGGGTGTACGAGACCTCCATATCTTTCTGGTATAATTCCTCTGTGTATTCTTGCCACCTCTTCTTGATGTCTTCTGCTTCTGTTAGGTCCTTACCACTTTTGTCCTTGATTATGGTAATCTTTGTACGAAATGTTCCTTTCATATCTCCAATTTTCTTGAACAGATCTCTGGTTTTCCCCATTCTATTGTTTTCCTCTATTTCTATGCTATACACAACCGTGTATAGCATAACACTAAAACTAGAAAAAAGCAGTTCAGTGCAGAATATTTTACTGCAACTGAGTCAACATGGAAAAGAAATGAAAAATACCCCCCAAAAATGCAGAACACTTATCATCTGAGTTAAGCAGCTGTGTTTAAATTACACTTACTGTTCGATACCTAATTATTTCATGATGCTGCGGATCAAGGAAGTACCACATACCTCTGCATATACTAAACACAGCCAGAGTTTGCTGACCTAAGTTACACTCCTAATAGGCAATTTCTGCAGTGTTTCAGTGCACTATCCATACTGCTTCCCTTGGCTGAACCTACTTCTGCTCCAGCAATGCTCCCTCAGGGGTGATCTGGAACAGTGAATGGTCATTAAAGGCTGCATGTGGATAGCAGAGCCATAATTTGATTGCAGAAATTCTGCAACCTATTTGCGCGCAGAGAAATTGTGCTGGGGATAGGGGCTTTTTGCCAGACTTCTCCAGAGAGAGGAGGAATTCTCCAACAGCTTCTCAGTTCATCATACAAAGCTTCTTCCTTTCCCCCCCCTAAGTTGGTGGGTTTCCTAATGTTGGTGCAGAAGCAGCGGCTGTGCTGGCAGCCTGGTCATCATTTAAAAATCTCCACTGTGTCTTGGATCTCTCCCAGTTCCAAGGCAACTGTTACCAAAAGGGGGGGAAAGAAGTGGAGAATATTCTGCGGGGGGGGGGGGGAATCTGCAAAGTGGTCTTTTTTTCCCAAGCGAGGGGTTGGGGAGAGAAATCTCAGACTCAGAAAAACACCTTCCGGGAAATTTAAGATAAGCTTTCGTGGATTAGGTGCCAGAACTGGGAATGGCTTCCCAGAATTTTGTGAGCTGATGAGGGTGAAATTAGACTATGGTGCAAATAAATAAATAAATAAAGTGCATTAGGATCGCCTTAAAAAAAAAAAGTTCAAAGCAGCTGAACCTGAATAAGAACAAGATGCTAGGGAAAGAACAGTTAACACTTCTCCCTGTGCTGTTTTCCTGATCTAAATCACCCCTTTCATGAGGGAGAGAATAGGACCAGTATGGTATCTCTCTTTGTTGTAATAGGGATACTGACAGCTTTTAAGGGCATTCTGAAAAGTGACTCCCCCTATTCTCTAGCACGATATCCCCACATATCCCCATTTCCCTCACTTATAAAACTGTTTTTAACTTCTTTCATTGCTATTGTTTTTTAAAGAGTAGGTGATCTTCATCATATATTTCCAATCTCATCTAATAGCAGCCATAGAACATTTCTTCATGGGATCAAATGTGCTTGAGTAAAGTCTGCCTTGTGTCCCTCAACTTGCCTGCATGGGCAATAAGGATAAACGCAGGGCCTTAGTCCCCTGTCCCATCAAAGGAAAGATGGCAAAACAAAGGGGTTCCCCTCCCTTTGATTACACAACTACCTTGGCGGGGAATAAAGTTAGCCATTCCTTTCACAAGCATTCCAAGAGGTTCATTGGTGTGAGCATGCTTTTTGATGCAGCCTACTCTGATAGTGGCTCTCCTCTCTCCATAATGCACCTACCTATGAGATCCCAAAGGAAGTAGAGGCATTGCACCATCAGCAACATGGGGCTGCATCAGCAGTGTGAGCCTCACGCAACCCAATGCGATCCGCCAGCAAAGTGAACATTGCAGAGGACACTGGGGCAGAGCCTTCAGACCATGTGATGGCACAAGTGGCTTCTGCCTGCAGATTGTCTTGCCAGAGTGGTGCATGCTCTAGTTATCTCCCGCTTGGACTACTGCAATGTGCTCTACATGGGGCTACCTTTGAAGGTGACCCGGAAACTACAACTAATCCAGAATGCGGCAGCGAGACTGGTGACTGGGAGCGGCCGCCGAGACCACATAACACCGGTCTTGAAAGATCTACATTGGCTCCCAGTACGTTTCCGAGCACAGTTCAAAGTGTTGGTGCTGACCTTTAAAGCCCTAAACGGCCTCGGTCCAGTATACCTAAAGGAGCGTCTCCACCCCCATAATTCTGCCCGGACACTGAGGTCCAGCTCTGAGGGCCTTCTTGCGGTTCCCTCATTGTGAGAAGCCAAGTTGCAGGGAACCAGGCGGAGGGCCTTCTCGGTGGTGGCACCCACCCTGTGGAATGCCCTCCCATCAGATGTCAAAAAGAAAAACAGCTACCAGATTTTAAGAAGACATCTGAAGGCAGCCCTGTTTAGGGAGGCTTTTAATGTTTAAGAAATTAGTGTATTTTAATGTTTCTGTTGGAAGCCGCCCAGAGTGGCTGGGGAAACCCAGCCAGATGGGCGGGGTATAAATATATTATTATTATTATTATTATTATTATTATTATTATTATTATTATTATTATTATTATTCTGAGCTAAGAGGTGTGTCTCAGCATTCCCTGCTATGTTGCCAAGGTTCCTGCTGTGCATATTTCATCTCTCATGCTTCAGGCAAAACACCCACAAACACCCCTGAAGCAATGCAGAAACTAAGAGGGTGCCTGAGCATCCTTTGCAACATTGCTGAAGTTGCCTCTCAGATTTTCTGCAGCGGCCTCTCATAGGCAACAAAACGTCTCACCCCATCAGTCAAATGCAAAAACATAATAAATGTTGCAATCTTCAGCCACTGTCTCTCTTCCCTTTCTTATGCACTCTTGTTTTGAGTACGGGGCTCCTCTGTGTTCTCTCTCCTCTCCTAATAGCAGCCCACACCACATACTGAGAGTTGTACATGGGGGGGAGGGGGGCTGTGTGTAGGAAAGGGTCTGAATCGGGCCAATAGCATTGGACCAAATTATATTATTCTCATTCCCATTGCTTCTTTTCTAAGCAGATTTTTTGTTTTAAATCTTATGAAGGAGACGTGTCAGTCTGCAGAAGTAATAAGGATGAATTTGCAGAATTTCCATTCCAAACATCATATAAGAATCAGATTATCTCTGAATATGATGCAGTGATGTATTTGCACATCCTCTGTTTGTTGTCGAAGCTCATTGGGGAAATGATCATCTTCCTGTACAACCATGTAATAAGACAGGACATGCAATGTGCGAATTCACTGAATCTCAAGAGTGATCATCTGCCTGAAATCCTTTTAACCCTAAGCAGATATGTACTTCAAAAAAAGAGAGAAAACTCTCCAGTAAGTTACCCAAATTAACAGTTGTAACAGCTGCATAAATATACACACATTATTATTATTATTATTATTATTATTATTATTATTATTATTATTGCAAATGCCCCAAAAGCATGGCAGAGAGAGAGAGAGAAACAGAGAGAGAGAGAGAATTGTATCAGGTTACTGGAGGAGAAAACAGCTATCCTCTCAATTAGTCTTATTAAAGTTTAGTTAAGCTCCCCATTATTGGCTTAAAATCATGAACAGGAAAATAACTTCTCTTCAAGTTTCTATGCATTGAAAATTGTAGAAAATTGGGGATATTTTCTTTCATTGGATTAGTTTCTGGGAAAGTGTACACACACACACACACACACACACACACACACACACTTCAAATAATGCAACTGAAAAAAAATCAAAACATGTTGCAAGGCTGAGACTTTAATACTAATGCTCTGGCTGTCAGTTTTGTGCTCTGTTCCATTTCACTGTGCTGAATAATATTATTCAGGCTTCCAAAGTTTATTGAAATGATTTTGTTGAGTACTAGATGTAAAGGAATGGGAAATGGAATTTAGGGAATCGCTTTGAAAAATTCTGTTAAGGAATCTGTGCTCATGAAGAGCATGAAAGGAGATAATCTTTCTGAAGCACTGTTCTGTGCAACTGTTTTCCTCTTCAACGAACTTTCTTGACTGGTTTTTTTTTTCTTTTTGAAATATCTTACTTTGATGAAAGATATTGGGAAATTCGCAGAATAGTGATCCTAAGGTTGCAGTCCAAAACACATTCACTATGATGCTGAGCACAATGGGACTTAGCATGCCTAGGATTCGGGCATACTTTTTTGAAAGTAAGTAGCAGCATTACTGCTAGGATTTACTTCTAGGTAAATGTGACTAGAATCAAACATGTGAGGTCACGGTCAGGAAACTTCCATGGGACTAAACATGCTCCACCAACTGGTTTGTGGAATAGTTTACTCAGAATCCCAGCTGATGACTATTAGGAAATAAACCATGCCAAAGCAATCACGTTCCTACAGCACATCCAGATTGCTGCTTTCAAAATTGAGAAATACGATATGACATGATGCTACTCTTGTTTGCTTGCCTATATCCCTATATTCCCCAGTTAATCAGCTACTAAGTTCATATTAAATTCTCCCTATTTTAACATCTCACTTCCTTTCCTCTGCTGATCATGAGGTGGCTTTTTCACGTGAGCCCTCCGTGAGATGGGGTGCTAAATGGCTTATGCGGTGCAGAAACGATAACAGCTCTGCCTGCTGTTAATTAAGCATACAGCTATTCATATATTTTAGTTATAATTTCTCTCTGTCAGCATGTTTGTGTGCAGATCGCATAACTAAAATGCAAACCAGTATTCGAATTAATTACTTTCCACAATCAACTACACTTTCTCCTTTGTTGTATCGCTATAAAATTAATAATTTTGCTCAACTCTGCTTCTGACTTATTTTCCTAAAAGGCTACCCTAAAGATTCATCTTACACCTTTAAGATTCATATTGAAAATCATGAAAGTGCAACTAAAAACTGAGGTTGCTGTTGGTGTGTGTGTGTGTGTGTGTGTGTGTGTGTGCGCGCGCAAAAGTAATTTTCAATTTTTCTTAACAAAAGAACCAGTGATCACCTGTCATTGCAAATAGCATTCTCTATTAAGGCATTATTAGCACATCCCTCACTCATGCAGTTGTTCTGTAACTGATCCAAGTTGAATAGCCCAGATTATCCATAAACCCATTAAGAGCCTTCATGTTGATCCAGAGACTACATTCATCTTATCAGCATTTAAAATGCCACCAAAGAGAAACCTAGCTAGTGGAGGGTGGGGGTGGGGGGGTGGAATCCTGGTGGAACAAGAACTTGATGGTTGCAAAAAGCAAAGATTGAGAAAACGAACTGGAAGGATGTGCTCCAGCAATCACACAGCCTGTTCCCATGCATGTTTATTTGGAAGTAAGTCCCACTGACTTCACTGGGGCTTACCCCCCCACATCACTGTGCAATAAGGATCCAGTCAAAATTTGCCGGGATACCTGTAAGTACAGGACCTCCTATTAAGATAAGGTCCCACCTTTGTAACTGTTACATTTTTGCTGGGTAGCTGTGCCAAGTTCTCAGAATGGAAACGGCTAAAATGTATTAATGAAAACTGTACAACTCGGGCATGAATAATCTGTCTTGCAAGTATTGCCAAGATAGCACTGTGCAGCTAAAAACTAGCTCCACGCAATTTCCTCCGAAACAACAACTGCCCCCCACTCAAACCCCCATTCAGTTTGTTTTCTTTTTTAAAAAAAAAGAAAGAAAGAAGGGTCTTAAGACTCACATATTCCACTTGGAAGAGATGTTAAAAGTTTAAGCCATCATCTTTTGCAGTGCTGCTCATCCTGTCCAGAGAATCAGCCCTTCAAATTTATCTTATGGGGAAAGGAAATTATGACATTCTCTCCAGCTCTTATCCTCCTTGGTAAGTGACAGCTCCTTACGAACGTCGGCAGCTTTGCTGAAGTCTTATTGTAATCCATCCGAGCTTCCCAAGATTGCTCAGGAGATTGAGTCTGAAATATACATCATCTTTAGTTTCGCAAGCTGCTCAGTGCTTTCCCCCTGCCGTGTGCCTTCCCCTCCTGGATGCCTGGATATCTCAAACTGGATGTAGCACAGGCTTGGCTATTTATACAGCGTTCTGCACTGCCTGCTTGGAACACAGAAGGAGGAGAGCAAATGAAACCGAACTCTTCAGAGATGAAAAATGCTCTCACATGCCCGAGCATTTCCCATATCAAATGGTATTCATTTTTTTCAAAGTGGAAGGCAGCCCCTGGGTTCAAATAAACCCAAGCAAGCACACAGATACACACACACACACACACACACACACACACACACACACACACATGGTTTGGTTGGTTGGAGAAGCAATACGGAATGATACAGAGAAACAAGTACAGTAGCAGCTTAGTGAGCATCAGGAAGGGAAGGGCATCTAGTGATTGCTTTGAATTTAATAGTCCTCAAGGGGAGTTTGTTTGTTTGTTTGTTTGTTGTTGTTTTTAAAAAGAGACCTCTACAAATATAGCGAAACCTGTCTCATGGAGTGAAAATCTGTTGGCTCAGCCAAGTTCTTCTGGCAAAGTTATACAGCGTGTGTATATTTACTTTTGCTAATTTGCTCGGAGTTACAGCCATGGTTCAACAACAATGGGATTAACTAACCAGATGTATCTTTTCTCCATCCTCGAGAAAGATGAAGAAGAACAGGATATGGAAAAAAATATTGCCCTGGTCCTGATTTGCTGAAGTCAATAAGACCAGACCAATTACCAAAGGCAGAATCACCTTTATTCTGTGATAATACGGGTCAGACGAAAGGCCAAGATGCCCTGACATGATTCCGAGCACAGTTCAAAGTGTTGGTGCTGACCTTTAAAGGCCTAAATGGCCTTGGTCCAGTATACCTGAAGGAGCGTCTTCATCCCCATCATTCTGCCCGGACACTGAGGTCCAGTACCAAGGGCCTTTTGGTGGTTCCCTCACTGTGAGAAACTAAGTTGCAGGGAACCAGGCAGAGGGAGGGCCTTCTCGGTGGTGGCGCCTGCCCTGTAGAATGCCCTCCCATCAGATGTCAAAGAGGAAAACAGCTACCAGATTTTTAGAAGACATCTGAAGGCAGCCCTGTTTAGGGAGGCTTTTAATGTTTAATAGATTATTTTATTTCATTTTTCTGTTGGGAGTCGCCCAGAGTGGCTGGGAAAACCCAGCCAGATGGGAGGGGTATTATTATTATTATTATTATTATTATTATTATTATTATTATTATTATTATTCCTGGTAACATTTTGATAGCCAAGTCTTCTATCTAGCAGTTGCATCTTCAACACTGGGAAGAGATTACATTTTGCACTGTGCCTGAGGGCAGTGGGCTAGCATAGAGGGTAAAGGACAGGGGAGCACAGCCCTGTCTTCCGAAAGAAGGAAAATGCTCAGGGACCTCAGGAAGAACAACTGAGGGGCTCTTACTGCTGCCTTCTCACTTCCCCCAACAAAGGAGCCAACTCCTAGGGGTCAAATTCCCTTTGCCTCCCTCCCCAATAAAATATTTGAAGCCCCCCCCCCAAGTTGATGGACATTGCCATTCAAATGGTGTTGTGTCCAATGCATCATGTGATCGATTATGCAGGGCGGGACTTGCCTGCCCCCCAATATTTTATTCAAGTTGGCACCCCTGTCCCCCAAGATCTGCCACCTGAGGCAGCCACCTCACTCTGCCTAATGGTAGGACTGGCCCTCTGACCTCTTGCTACTGCCGCTTCATCACATCAAGAAAGCAACTGGAATCCCATTCCAGCATTTTTAATTTGCCAGTGGAGAGCTACATGCAAGTGTGGTTCATCTGATCTCCACTGTGCAGGAAGAAACGAGGACCGGTGTGGTCTGAGGGCTGGACAGGTCGGATTCATACCATACATGCACATCACTATAAATTTAAAGCCAATGTGAAACTCAACTTTCCTTAAGGAATCTTGTGAAATCTATATTCTAGTAGAGAACCCTACCCTCTTTCCAGAACTACAGTTCCCAAGATCCCTTGCCCAGATGCTATGACAACTGAAATGGCTGCAGTGCATTTAAATTTATAGGGTGGGCATCAAAATAGGTAACAACACATAGCTGAAGAGGCTCTTTCTTAGGGTGCATTCCTGTGTTGTTCAGGTGTGTAATGGCTAACATGAGGTGCAAGGAATGACCCAGGAGTATGGATATTTTTTCTCTAAAGGCATCTCCATTAGGTACATCAGGCAGAAGTCATGTGACTATACAGCCTCAGCTGGCTGTAGACTGATAGACTGGAGAAGACCAGAAGAAGCTAAAGTCCCCCATATATGTGGACTAGGAGCACTGAATCACCAGTTCAGAACCATCTGTTAGCTTGAACATGAACCTTGGGAATGTTCTTACCTTCTGAAGCACTTCCTGAGCTGGATCCCAGCCAACATAAAAACCGTGTTTCAAAAAGGAAAGCTGTTTATTCTGTGCACAATCAACATCTGTTTGCAAGTGCTTGTAAATACACTTTGGGACATTAAATGCCCAGGCACATGCATAGGTGAGATAAGTGTGATGTATCTGTAGTGTGAGATCACTGCCAATATAGCAAAGAGGCAATGCCAGTGTGTGAGAGGATGTGAAGGAGAGATTCCGTTCATACCTTTTTCGGTCACGTATGTTCCAGTGCTGGGCTGGAGAGAAGGAGAAGGGGGGAAAGAAAGAGAAAAGGGAAAAGGTATTCGCTTTCATAACTGTATACATAAAAAATGCTTCCTGGATCAGGCAAGATTCATCTAGTCAAGTATTGTGTTTCCAGCAGTGGACAGCCAGGTGTCCCTTGAAAGAGCATAAGTAGGGTATGAAAGTAATAGCTGAATTTCGGTCTTAAGCATCTCTGGACATGAATGCAATCTTTCTATAAATGCTACAGGGGATGAGAATTTGTATAATAATTTTTATTAATTTTCATTTATAACAATCCAGTAAAAGCCACATTAATACAATACCAAATTATAATACAATGATAAAAGCTCATTAAGGTAAAGGTAAAGGGACCCCTGACCATTAGGTCCAGTCATGACCGACTCTGGGGTTGCGCGCTCATCTCGCATTATTGGCCGAGGGAGCCGGCGTATAGCTTCCAGGTCATGTGGCCAGCATGACAAAGCCGCTTCTGGCAAACCAGAGCAGCGCACGGAAACGCCGTTTACCTTCCCACTGTAGCGGTTCCTATTTATCTACTTGCACTTTGATGTGCTTTCGAACTGCTAGGTTGGCAGGAGCTGGGACCAAGCAACGGGAGCTCACCCCGTCACAGGGATTCGAACCGCCAACCTTCTGATCAGCAAGCCCTAGGCTCAGTGGTTTAACCACAGCGCCACCTCAAACCATTTGAATGACTTCCCGTGCTCTGGATTTCAGGGGGGTGTCGTTCTTATTTCGGTCCTGCTCCGAAACTCTTAATTAATCCAAATGCAACAGTTCCAATCTTGATCCTTTATTTTAACAGTCACTGATATGACAACTATCATTCGTATTTAGAGATTCCAAATCCATTAATTTTGCAAGGGGTTTTTTTTATCCTGTGAGGGGGATGAGATTTGTTGCTTGTGTTTGTTCAGCATCCCCCTGCCCAACGTTTGAATCAACAGGAGAAGCTAAAGATGCTAATGTTTCAATTTATGATTTGCTTCAATTGTGGAACTTTATATTTAACACTATTTTGTTGTTGTTGTTGTTGCTGGCCATCCATAATTTCTTCTGAAAAACAAGTGGGAGATAAGTTTATAACAAAAGAAATAAAAGTATAAAATTAAAGTAGCCCTTAACAAACAATATGTGGCAGTACAATCCTATATGTGGCAACTCATATAAGCTCAGGAAATTGTGAGTCTACAGCTTTAGGCTGCAATCCTAAACACATTTTGAGAAACACTTCAAGGAAGCCACCATACTTCCATTTCAGCTGAAATGAAATAGTGGGAACTGCCTGAAAGCACTTCTCAAAAGCACTGTTTGCAGCAGCTGTCCCCTCTTCTTCATTTAAAGGAGAAGCAGGCAGCTGCTGCAAGCAGCACTTTTGCAAAGCCTTTGAGACATCCTTGCACTGCACACTCCCAATTTAGGCTGAAACAAGCACAGGGCCTGTTTCATATCCTTGCAACTATCCCCATACTCTCCTATTAAACCTCCAAGACTAGGAGTTTGAAAGGGGAGGCTGAGACTTGCAAAGGTGCTGATTTGACAGGTAAATGGCCTCACTCACCTGTCATATTTTACCCTCTAGGCAAAATAAGGATTTAGCCTGTGGAGTCACAAAGCTTCCTCACCCCTCCTGCAGAGGAATAACTGACCCAAGGAATTGTATCATTGATATCACAGGCATTATCCAATAGGGTCCTGTGACAGTCACACACTCACCTCACAGGCAAGATTTCAGAAGCAATATCTGTGCTAGTGAAGGGGTTGGGGAATTGCATATAACATTTATAATATTTTTGGAGGTGTACATTCATTTTGTAAAATGGATGGAAAACAAAGCAAATTAGACCCATTTGTTTCATTTGTCTTAGTTATGGGAACAGATGGGAAAGCAAATGAATGAATGGAAATTCATTTTTTATTCATTTTATCCCCTCCCTGCCCCCCCCAAAAAACCTATTGGAATGAAAACAGCCTGGAGCAGCCTGAACAAGTCACAGAAAGGTGACGGGGATTGGAAACGGATACATTTGCTTATTTAAGAAATTAATACCACACTTTCCAAGAAAGCTTCTCCACAAAGTGGCATACAACAATATTGAAAAGCACAAGACTAATACAATATACAAGAATAACGTATTCATTCCATGAACAAGATAAGGATAAATCCAACAGCCAACAATAAAACAATAAGCTGTGTACAATTCTGGTCACTCCACCTCAAAATCGGATATTATAGAGTGGAAGCAGGTTTGGAAAAGGGCAAGCAAAATGATCAAGCAGGTGGAGTGAGTTTGGGACATTTTAGTGAAAAGGTGGCCAGAGGAAAGTATCTTAAGTAATGATAGAAGTTTATAAAATTATGCATGGCATTGAGAAAGTGGACAGAGAAAAGCTTTTCTCCATCTGTCATAATACAAGAACTCATAGATGTCCAAGGAAGCTGAAGGTTGGAAGATTCAGGACAGAGAAAATAACTTCCTCCCACAGAGCATGATTGAACTATGGCTCTTGCTCCCTCGGGATGCAGCAATGACCACCAACCAAGATGGCTTTGAAAGGCAATTAGACAAATTCATGGAAGAGAGGGCTGTCAATGGCTACAAGCCATAATGTCTACTGCATAGTTGGAGGCAGTAACGCTTCTGAATACCCATTGCAGGAAACCACTGGAGAAGACAGCACTCTTGTGCTCGAATCCTGCTCGAGGGTTCCCCACAGGCATCTGGCTGGCCATTGTAACAACAGGATGCTGGGCTAGATGGGCCCCTGGCCTGATTCAGCAGTCTGCTTATGTTCTTCTTAAGTTCCAGCTTGTTCGACCTCATCCACCTCTAAACAGCTGAGGAGTTCCATAGCCTCCCCAGGGAGAAATTCCAACAGCTGTCGGAAAGTGAGGAAACAAGGACTCTGGTGAGGTCTCCCAACCATTCTATTAATGCTAGGCAAGGTAAGAAGGAAAGGGTGGCGGGAGTTGTGGTTGCAAGTGGTTGGACCTCACTGCTTTCCTGATTATGTAATTAGAAGCATATTGGGATCAGATTTGGACTTGGAATACTGAAGAGAAAAGAAAGATACTTGCTATTCTATATTTATGTATTGGACCAGTGCCGGCTCCTTTTTTTTTTTACTGGACCAAGAACTGTAGAAAGCCCAGTTCTCTAAAACTTATTATGGAAAGCAACACACTGAATTGTTGAGATAAGGAATTGTTGAGACGAGGGATGGTGGTGGAATGTGCAAACAGGTTGCATATCAAACTGACCCATAGTCCGCTTGTCTCCTTGCAAAGCAGTCTTGCTTGGAACAATTTTCTGTGGATTTTCCCTATCCTGGTTGTTAGGTTTTTGTTTTGTTTTTAAACAGAATTTGTCAAATACGCCGACATTTGTTCTGATACAATTTAGTCAGCTACCATCACCAATGTTTATCTTAACTGCCTGCTAACATGGTACTTTCGAAATGTGCATTCACTTCAACTTCTGCTCATTGGTTATGTGTTGAGGTGATTATATTAGCCATTAACCACAACTAACATGCCTTGAACAATGTGAGCTGGGTTTGGGGGGGGGGGCTGGTGGGTCGCTCATATCCTTGACAATATACGCTGTTAATATGCTAGCTAGCTGACAGTAAAAAAAATGACCAAAAAAACAATAACTTTGGGGGGGGGGGTTCCCATCACCTCCTCATCCTCACTTAAGCAGACAGCAACCCTCAAGCAAGATGCATACTTGAGTGGGCAATTACTGGCTCATTGAGTTTTCAGCCAGCTCTGAAATCGTCATAACAAACGTAAGGAATAACATTATATTCAACAAGCTAAAGGGCTGTATCAGGAACAGGTAAAAATAGAGAAGGAATAACTGAAGAGAAACATTGAAAAGTGAGTCCACTTAATTGTAATCTGAACCAGTACCTAGAATCAGATTTCATCCTTAGTTGGGGCCTACAGGAAAAGGTAAAAGTAAAAGACACCTGGACAGTTAAGTCCAGTCGAATTTAACTATGAGATACAGCACTCATCTCCACTTTCAGGCCAAGGCAGCCGGCGTTTGTCTACAGACAGTTTTTGCAGGTCATGTGGCCAGCATGACTAAACCACTTCTGGCGTGATGGAACACCATGACAGAAGCCAGAGCACACAGAAATGCTGTTTACCTTCCTGCCAGAGTGGTACCTATTTATCTACTTGCACTTTGACGCTTTCAAACTGCTAGGTTGGCAGGAGCTGGGACCGAGCAACGGGAGCTCACCCCGTCGCGGGGATTCGAACCGCTGACCTTCTGATCGGCAAGCCCTAGGCGCCACCCGTGTCCCAAGCAAATTGTATTTGATATGAATTTCCATAATCATCACAACTACAACAAATAAAGGCTTGACATATCTTGCTTTGCATGCCATGAGTCTATCTCCTATATTAGTTTAACCTTTTAAGTTGAATTACTGAAATAAATGAACTTTTCGACGATATTCTATTTTTTTGAGTTTCACCTATAATAAAAACCATATCCAAATAATTACCTATGTAAAAACAGTTAAAACAATTGAAAATATGTATGTAACAGCAACTGCATATATAGTAGAAAACTATTTCAAAATTCAGATCCTAATGGGGATATTTTTAAAAAATCTTCACTTAGAAAGCTTGTTGAAAGCAGAAAGTCTACAACAAATGATGAAGGAAAGCCAACAGAGGTGGCAGTTCTCTGGTGTGTAACAAGAGAGAGGTTCAAAGGGCACTGCCGGGCTAAAGGCCCAATTTCAACATTGTGTGCAGCAGACCTCCTGATAAGATGGCATCTTAAGTTTGTTTTCTCCTGCGAAACACAGTGATCAGCTTGGTATATAAGGGATGAGACCTTTTAGATATTGTCACGGTGCCTGGAGAAGGCTACTTCAGAGTAACGACTCTACACAGCTCTGCATTTTATGGTTTTATTGGTGCTGAGTATTTACAGTGCTAATGGCAGTGCTATTTACAAAGACCCATCTGTTTAGCTTGAATCAGAACCTCCCAGTGGCTTTTGGCGCGTTTTGCGCCAACATAATAACTTGGGGAGACCCATCCTCTTCCCCCGACGCCTTTTGCGAAGTTCCAGAGTTGGGGGGACTGGCCTGCCCCCCTTCCTTTCCCCTTCCTGTCCCACCTGGGACGATGGCTCTCTTTCCCTGCCAGAGCCTTGGAACCCACTTCCTGTTTCCCCACTTGAGCTGGAGCTTTCCTTCTTTTCAGCCTCGCTCGGGTCTGTGCTGGAACTCAGGAGGGGAGGGGCTTCGCGATATCCCTTGCCCCTCACAGATATGTCTAAACATATCTAACAAAGGCGCCAGCTTGTGAAGGCGATTGGGGTGGGGGCAACATCACACACACGACATCAGAACGTTGGGAGGAACATGGCGGCCGCACAGCTTCAATGGCCGGCAGCTCCTCCTCCACCTTCTTTTGTCGCTGTGCAGCCTTATCAGCTACTAAGGGTCCTTTAAGTTGCCCCAGGCAGGACAAAGATAGTCAAAACGACACCGGGGTTGAGTTCCAGAGAAAGAATTTAATTTCTTATTAATAAGAGACTCAAGGTGGTTAGTTCCACGACAAGAGTAAAGAAACACAAATTGCAAAGCTCTCTTATACCCTTCTTTAGGGCTCCTTCCCCCCTCCCTGTAAATGTGCACACGCAAGGGGTTCACGCACGCAAGGGGGTCACGCACGCAAGGGGGTCACGCATGCAAGGGGGTCACTAGTACACGTCCTGTGCGTAAACACATGCTGGCTCAACAAAGCCTTTAGCCTTCAGTTTACGCATCAAGCTAGCACTTCCAGTAGCCTTGAGTAAGACTACGCAGCTGATAAGTCCTTCTGTGTTCCAGACAGGGCCAGCTCATCTGGCCTTGATAGCTTAGCTGGGCATCCTGTTTTGTTTACATTACCCTTTGGCACAGAGAGAGAGGCAAAGGGAAAAAAAGCATTTTAAGCAAGTCATCCCAGGGATAGGGGGGGTGGGGGCTAAGCCATACACTCACAATTATACAATGCAAGCAATGCAAACTATAGGATCAGATCTAGCTCAATAACACAATTGGCAAATCTCTCCTCCACAGCTGCCACCAGTGAAAGGTGGTTTTGGCCCTCCTTCCCCTATGCAGCTGGAGGAGAAGGAAGAGGAGGAGCTGGTCACTGGGGCCATGCTGAGAAAAGTCATCAGGAAACAAAGTTGACCACAAATCTCCCAGTCACAGACTCCAAAAAGACTTCTGGTTTTTGTGCTTGAATACTCCTAACAACATAGACATGTGCCCATCAAGTACAATGGGGCACACTCATGTAGAAATGGACATATGTCACACCCAAAACTCAGGTGAAGAGTCAAGGACATCATTACCTCCTGCTTCCAAGTTTGTTTGTGACACCCTTGCCATATGTACATCCATATGTTTTTGTGTGGATGTCTGTAATTGCCTCCCATGTGAATCAAATACGGATAGCACTTCCACATTCTGCCTCATCTGCCTGCCATCTTTTCAGGTGGAACCCACAGCAGGATAGGAATCTGTGTGTGGTCATGTGAAGACCTATGCATTTCTCAATAGAGTGTCTAGGTGAGCTGTATCCCCGTTACCGTGGCAGTGGCAAGGGCAATCTCAGCTTGAGGATGCCCAGAAAGTCTCATAAGATGGCAAGGAACTCTCGTGAGATTATGTTCCTGGTCACAAAGGACAAATCTGTGGCCTTTGCTTCACTGCTAGGAGACAAGGCTGAAGAACTGAATCTGGAAGCGGGAGTTTGTTCACCCTATTCCCTCTAATTCTGAGGTCAAGGGAGGGAGAATCTTGGGAGGCCAAAGAGGAAGCCAGGACAGAGACAGTGTTTAAGCCCCCCTGCCACAACTGGAGGAGTCCTGGGGCACTAAAGTAGGTATACATATCGAAGCACAAAAAAGTAAAGCGAAAATAATCTCCTAGTGTGGTTCACGGAAGTCTGTATTTTACATCTCCTGTACTGTTCATTGTGCGGGAAAATGGCTTTGACAGGCTAGGTTCAAATTCAGTTTAGAACGAATTATAGCTATTTCACTGGGCACCAGGGCTTCCAAATATATCCCTACTGATCTATCTATATATGTGAATTTATAGAGAGTTTCCCTGCTGCAACCTAAGAGAATTACCACAGCTATTTCCCCCATCTTGTCTCAGGTTATTTTGCCAATATGACAATAAACATATTTTGTGGGCTCTGTTTCTCTCTCCAAAGAAGCTTATTTCAGACAATTAAAAAAAAAATGTTTCCGCATTCGAAAACGTTTAAAAGTGACATACTTAATATCACAAAAACTACTGAAATGCAGCACCATCCAATGTTTAATATCTCATAGATTCTAATTTAAAAGTTACTAAATAGATTGCCAAGAGACAACTTGTTTCAGTTTAAAGTGTTGTAAATTTAAACAGGGAAAACAGGTAAAGAGAAACAGGACTCCACATCGCCATCTGGTGGCACAATGTTATATCACCAATATTATTATTAATAATAATAATTTTATTATTTATATCTCGACATTAAAAATTTCCCAATACAGGGTTGCCTTCAGATGTCTTCTAAAAGTCAGATAGTCTAGCTGAGTCCAGAGAGGAGGAAAACAGTCCTCCATAACCATCTACACTAAACATGTAAAGCAGGATCAGACCACTTTAAACAGCCATGACTGTTTAAATGCCGGACTGTAGTTTAAGGGTTCTGAGAGATGTCAGGAGACCCCTCTTCCCCTTACAGAGCGAAAATTATCCGAGTCCCCTGGTTATATTAATTGACAGTTAATAAATTTTGAGAACTGTAGCTCCGTGGGGGCCTTCTAGCAACTCTTATCACCCTCAGCACCCTTAAACTACAGCCCGGCATTTTTGGGTGGGAGTCATGGCTGTTTAAAGTGATCTGATCCTGCACTGAAGTGTAGGTGGGTTCCCACAAGGCAAGACACAGTCATAACAGCAAGAACCTTTATTAAGCAAACAGAAGTGGACAACGGGGCAAAGCAACTGCTTATATACACTTCTGGAGGCTTGGGCCACTCCCATTCCCAACGTGATTGGCTGTCTGAACTTCCAAACTGCGAATCATAAGTCAGAGTTTAAGGGCCAATGGCAGAGGATATCATGTATTGAATCAGAACACAGGGGCTCAGAATCCTTAGTCCAAATTCAAGCTCAGGCAAACACAGACCACTTTGTAGGACAACATGTCTGTTTAGGTCATACTTGCAGCTGGCTCATTGAAATCAAAGGAACATACTTAAATGTCATTTATTTCAACGGGTCTACTCTAAGCATAATGGGAAGTCTAGACCCACCTCTTTATTTTTTTGTATATCTTTTCATTTTTCAAGAATGCAACACAATGAGAAGTTTTAAATTAAAGAATAACCAACATTATAGGATCAAATAATTGGGCACAACAATTGCTTCATAACAAAGTTTGCAACCCTGAACAAAAGCTGTGATGAAGGGCATCCTTTAAACCGCAAAGTAATTTGGATATTTTAATCCCTTGTGCCTTAAGAATGGTCTGCTAAGGTTCTTATCAAATTTCATACCCACCAACCTTATTGTATTTCAGATAGAAAGCTGGTTTTAACCTCCAGAAGGGCTTGCCTCTGTTGTCTCCCTTTACACCAGTGGCAAAGATAGACATGCTTAGTTATCGATTTTTTCTCTCTCCTCTGACTCCCAGATGTAAGTTGTTTCAGATATATCAGCAAATTTCATAAATAAAAATGTGTCAAGGGCATATTGAAGAATGCAAGCAATCCAGTTGCCGTTTTGCTAAACTGGACATATTTATCTCCTCCAAAGCAGACGCTCTCAAATTCTGTCACGAGGAGTGGGTACGCATTATATTTCTACCCTGAGCTGCTGTTCTAACAAAAACGCCTGGTCTCTATGCATGCACCAAAATGAGATGGAAGAAAATTGAGGTGGTAGAATGGACTGTGCCACTTTAGACTGCTGGCCGGGATGCCATTTCTTTAATGACTCTCCATGCAAAAACGACAACAGCAGCCCACCAAGATGAGAAGTTCTTGACAAGTCCTGTTAATCTTATACTTGCAAAATGGCACCCCTTCCTGCGGCCCATTCTCCCATCTCAGAATGCTCCTAATCAGTGCTATTTTTCTAGAAAAAGAGGTGTCGGAACTCACCATGAACACTTCCCTTGTTCTTTTATAATGGCACCTGAGAGGTGCCGGAACTGAGTTCCGACTGAAAAAAAAGCCCTGTTCCTATTTCATTCTACTATGTGTGTACACCCTGCCGCAACCTAGAGCATATGCTCCTCAACATACGCAGGCTGCGTTCACACTGATGTGTACGTGGGTTTCTACGAGGTGAGACACGGTGATTACAGCAACAGACTTCATAGAGCTGATGACTAACAGCACAGAACAGTCAAACAAGGGCAAAGCAACTGCTTATATATATTTCTGAAGGCCTGGGCCACTCCCATTCTCATCGTGATTGGCTAGCTAAATCCCCAAGCTGCAAATCATAACCAAGAGCTTAAGAGCCAATGCCTGTAGCCCAAACCCTGACAATACTATGTGATTGGATATCATGTATTGGATCAAAACACAGGACTTTGGGTCCTAGTCCAGACTCAAGCTCAGGCAAACATAACATACATACATAACATACCCCCTACAATGAAAGCATCATAATGCCTCTTTAATTATTCATTGCTTCCCCCAAAGAATCCTGGGAGCTGTAGGTTGTTACAGGTGCTGAGAGATGTTAGGAGATCCTCTTTCCCCCTCCCAGAACTACAGTTCTCAAAGTGGTTTAACAATTCCACTTCACGGGGAACTTTGTGAGGGGGACAGGGGGTCTCCTAACAATTCTCAGCACCCTACAGCTTCCAGAATTCTTTGGGAGAAGCCATGCCTGCCTAATGTGCTTTCAATGTTTGATGAGGATGTAGTCCCAGTGGTCAGGAGTGGAAGGTAAGAATTTATCCTCTGTTTACCAGTCAAAGGCTAAGCCAGAGGTGTTGTACTGAATACCAGCCGCATGGGCTGAAGTTGCATGAACATATAACCCTTCTGTGCTGAGGCCTAACTACACACACACACACACACACAGAGAGAGAGAGAGAGAGAGAGAGAGAGAGAGAGAGAGAGAGAGAGAGAGAGAGAGAGAGAGAGAGAGAGAGAGAGAGTTTATACACTTTTTTTGTTTGGAAAACGGCATCACAAGATTCAGGAAAGTGGATTTTGAAGGATTGCTGTGTCTCAGTTTGCATATTGTATCAGGGAGTGCAGATTAGGTAGGTCTGCATTAAAATGAGAAGTGAATTGAATTGCTTCCCCATTACTCATTTGTTGTTGTTGTTGTTGTTTAGTCGTTTAGTCGTGTCCGACTCTTCGTGACCCCATGGACCATAGCACGCCAGGCACTCCTGTCTTGCACTGCCTCCCGCAGTTTGGTCAAACTCATGTTCGTAGCTTCGAGAACACTGTCCAACCATCTTGTCATTACTCATTACAATGCACAAAACACATTGCACACACTCTCAGTGCTTCTTAGTCAGCCAGCTTCTTCATTTGCTTCTGAAAAGACAGCAGCTTTGGAGTGTGCATCTCTTTGAGGTCACTGAACTTATCACCTTGTTGGGAAGGAATGGGCATGCCTTTGTGACCAGAGGAACTCCATATGCCCATCACATGCCCACAAAGAATTATTTGATTGGCATGATAGTGTCGTGGAATTCAGGCTAAGCTGGTTGATTCCATCTCAAGAGGAATAGCTTAACCGCTGAACACCTTCACTATGGATGTTCACAGGAACAAATGAGAACATAACTGTGTAATTTATTATTAGATGTTTGTATTGGGATGGTGTCAGGAGGAAAGGTCAGCAAAGCAGGTCTGCAGCATAGTGATGCTAGTCCATTATTTATTGGTCTAAGGGGCTGGGCTGGCTGAGTAGTAGTAACATATGATTTAGGAAGCAGGTGTGGTCCTACTTTCTCCATGGAAAGAAGGAAGTACAGTGCAAGTGAATCCCTCAACATATACAGCCAACGCATGGAGGAAACAGGAGGACCTACAGCAACCAGCTCCACCCCCCAGTTCAGTGCATCACGTAGCCCCTCTTAGAGTTTACACATTCACTCTGTGGCCTTGGAAAGGAGCAAGCCTATGGACATACAGATGTATGCAAATCATTGACCTTTTCCAGATGTTATACCCAACATGCTGTCAGGAGGCTGTCAGAGGCTCCCAGCTGGTTGCCCAGGAAAGTATAAAGACAAGGGAAAGTTTCTTACAGTCCTTTTTTATTTCAAACTTCACAGAGAGAGGCTGTAGAACCCAGCCTGTTGGATAATGGCGTTGTCCTGAGTGAGTGGCGCCCGCCCTGTGGAACGCCCTCCCATCAGATGTCAAAGAAATAAACAACTATATGACAATTAGAAGACATCTGAAGGCAGCCCTGTTTAGGGAAGTTTTTAATAACTGGTGTTTCATTGTATTTTTAACCTCCTGTTGGAAGCCGCCCAGTGTGGATGGGGAAACCCAGCCAGATGGGTGGGGTAGAAGAAATAAATTATTATTATTATTATTATTATTATTATTATTATTATTATTATTATTATTATTATTATTATTCTCCACCCCCATCTCTCCCACTTCCTCATTCCTCATTCTCATCGTCTCCTCTATGGGTGCTGCTATGTGCCCTCTGTCTTTGAGCTCTTTGCTCTCCTACTTTTAAGGTTCGCCAGGTTCTGGGAGACAGTGGGTCTTGGAATGCTTTGTAATGATGTGTCAGCCAGCTGCTGCTCCCACTCTGCCTGCTCCTCCTCTCCCATTATTTCCCAACTTTTCTCCTCATCTGCCTCTGAGCCTGGACCTCCCTCAAACCCAGAGGTTTGTAAATCTATACCATCTTCCTCTTCCTCCTCCCTCGAAGGGTCAGGATAGGGAGACGGTCTCCACCATTCCTCCTCTGCCCAGTCCCTTACACATGCAGATCTTGTAGTTGGGGGCAGTGGTTGGGATGTGGCCAGCCACAGTCCCACAGTTACCAGTTGCTGGAAACCACAGGTGGTGAGAGTCCCTAATTGGGAGGGATTAACTGTTAAACCACCCTGGGAGGTTTTAACTCTTAGTACCCTTAACAAACTACAGCTCCCAGGGTTCTTAGGAGGAAGCTGCATGCTTTAAATCAGGCATCCCCAAACTCCGGCCCTCCAGATGTTTTGGCCTACAATTCCCATCATCCCTGACCACTGGTCCTGTTAGCTACGGATCATGGGAGTTGTAGGCGAAAACATCTGGAGGGCCGCAGTTTGGGGGTGCCTGCTTTAAATATATGGTGTGAATATCTGACTATATTCATGGCAATAAAACAGGATAGGCTGCAATCCTGATCAGTGGCATAACAAGGGGGGCTGGAGGACCTTGGCCCTGGGCACATTTTTGTGAAGGGGCACAACCAGGCCGATCAGGCTGATTTGAAGCAGTGGTGAGGGCTGGGCTGGTGCGACTGCAGCGGGCTCCCTCTACACACTGCCTCCTGCACATACCGCCCCCAGTGCACTGCGCACTTGCCCCGGGCAGCAGCAGCACATGCTCCGCCACTGTTCCTAACCTCACCGGGGAGTAAGCCCCATTGAATTAAATGGGCTTAACTCTGCGTAATTGGGCTGTAAAGAAATAGGCCTTATCTCTAATGCACCTGTCTTTTTAAACGCACATGCGTGAACACTGATTCCACGTAGCTTGGTCTATCTTTTCACATGCTGGTGGGGCTCATTTTGAATGGCTGGTAATAGCTTCTTGGACCATTTTGCTTTTCTAGCATATCTTTAGTGTAAAGTACAAAAATCAGGTCAGGAACAAATACGTCCCGGGGATTAAAAAGTCCCTACGCCTCTAACTAGAGAAACAATCTGATTGCTTCTCATTTACATTTCTGCATACTCGTGGGAAGTCTCCGGCTCTTGCTTTCCATATAAGCCTCCAGGACTCGACTTTTGCTTCAATCATATCTGCCTAAACCCCATTCAAGTACCTTGAACAGATGTGGTTTTTATTAGCGTTTGTCTTCTCTTTGGAATTTTCCCTCTAATTTCATGCCCAGAAGAAAAGGAAAAGCCTGAGTATTATATGCATATATAATAATAGTAAGAAGAAGGGCTTGAGCAGATGTTAAATCTGCGAGATTGGAGAACCAAAGACACTTTCCCCTCTCCTTCACTGCGGTGCATGCGGCAGACTGAAAAGGATCCTTATGCCCATGTGCAATATTTCACGTCAGACAGAGAATCAGACTAGAAATAATCACGATATGTGCCATCAAACTGTAGACCTGGTTGGGTGTTTGCCCTTCACAAAATTGGAATTGCATGAGTGGAAGAGCAAGTCCATATTCCTGGTGCCCTCCACCTCTGTTGCATCTCCATTGGCTCATCCCTACCACCATCTGCACCACAGATACAGAACCTTAGGGCTGGGGACTCTCTATCCAGGCCTGTAGGGGACGTGGGTGGCGCTGTGGTCTAAACCACTGAGCCTCTTGGACTTGCCGATAAGAAGGTCGGCAATTCAAATCCCCGCGACAGGGTGAGCTCCCATTGCTCTGTCCCAGCTCCTGCCAACCCAGCAGTTCGAAAGCACACCAGTGCAAGTAGATAAATAGGTCCCGCTGCGGTGGGAAGGTAAACGGTGTTTCCGGGCGCTCTGGCTTCCATCTCGGTGTTCCGTTGCACCAGAAGCGGTTTAGTCATGCTGGCCACATGACCCAGGAAGCTGTCTGTGGACAAACACCAGCTCCTCGACCTGAAAGCCAGATGAGCACCACAACTCCATAGTTGTCTTTGACTAGACTTAAGCATCCAGGGGTCCTTTACCTTTACCTTTTTTACCTTATCCAGGCCTGTGGACTCTCACTAAATCACATCCCCTCCCAGGCTGCATCCACCACTGGTCCTGCTCCACACCTTCTTTGATTGTTGTTCCCTAGCAGGAGTGTATCCCCAAACTGTGATAAGGAAGCATTTTGTTTACATGGATGGAGGACAGAGGTGTGTGTGTGTAGAGACCTCTGGCTTGGTGTGGTATAAAAACACACAAGGAGAACCTGTTGGATCAGGCAAATGGCCCCTCTAGTCAAACACCTTCTTCTCACAGTGGCCACCCAGATGTCTGTGGGAAACCCGCAAGCAGGATTTGAGCACAAGAGCCCTCTCCCCTCCTATGGTTCCCAACAACTGGTATGAAGCGTTTACTGCCTTCAACAATGGAGGCAGAGTATAGCCATCACGGCAAGTAGACACCATTAGCCCTCTCCTCCACGAATTTGTCTAATTCTCTTTCGAAGCCACCTAGTTTGGTAGCCTTCACTGCCTTCTGAAGGAGCAGGTTCCATAGTTTAACTATACACTGTGAAGATGCACTTTCCTCTAAATGTCTTGAATCTCCCAGCATTCAGGTTCATTGGACGTTTACCAGGGACGGATCTACTATGAAACTAATGAAGCTTAAGCTTCAGGGCCCCAATCCTGGAGGGACTCCAAAAGTGACTTTAGTCCACATTGCTTCATTTTTGGAGGGAGGGGGTCTAGTAGACCCAATTTGATTTGCACAACTCAGTTTTTTTGTTGCATATATTTCAACAAGCCAAAAGTTTGGGCATCAGTAGGGCAGATGCTGTAAAGGTGGAGTGACCACTGAAGAAGATGATACTCAGACCTTGTTGCTGGCTGTGATGCCCACCCCCCACCCCACCCACCCCATGACAGATCAAGCTTCAGGGCCTCAAAAATGGTCCATAGCATGGAATTTGCCTTTTTCATGGCCCCTGCTTACTTTTTACGCAGGCATTCATGCTCAAGGATACGGTTTCTGGGAAACCCAAGATCACCGGCTGGATGAATGTATTTAATTGTACCTGCTCTTATTTGTTCCTAGTTGTAATTGTTTAATGGTGATTTTGTTAAATAAATAAAAATAAAGCACACAGTGACATTAGATCCATTAAAGAAACCTGCAGTCAACAATCAATTCAAACAACTCAAAATATAAATGTAAGTGATGCCTGCATATATGGGCAATTTTTCATTGAAATGCAGCATTAAAGTATTTTAAATGGAGGAGTGTTTCAAGGCCGATTTTAAATGAATAAATACCATGCATGCCACAGCTACCACAGCTGGAGAGAATCTGGGAGTTGCTATTGTGATCACAGGGGACAGAGTTGGGATGGAAAGGAAAATATTAACTTGATGTTTCTAGCCAGTTTCCTAATTACACATTGCCTCTCTGCATCAACCAGATGCATAAGGTGACCATATCTGAAGAGGCACCTCGTCCCATGCAGCACTGCTCCAGGAGCTTGAAGAGCATGAGGGTTATTGTAAATGAAAAGGCTCCTTTCTCCCTTCTTTTGTGGCGTGCTAGGAATGTCACACCAGATCATTTTTAATGGCCTTGTTCCACAGACACATTGCGAGCCCTATTGGAAATCTCAGATATCCGACCTAAAATTTCCACTCTTGCTTTTCTTCCAAAAGGCTTGTGCGGGTTTCATAAATGTTGCATGGCGAGTCCTGCTGAAAGGTGCACTTTCAAAAGTTAACGCAAGTTCAAATGACAAATCCTTTGCTCTCGCAAACCCCAGACTTCCCTGAAGCTCATAAACAAAAGGGGCATACCTCCAGCAACTGTACTCTCTCTCTCTCTATCTCTCTCTCTCTCTCTCTCTCTCTCTCTCTCTCTCCAGAGTCTCCCAGTGAGAGGCACTGGGTTGACCCCAATATGGGGGGGGGGAGGTGTTGGCACACATCACATGCACAACACACATCATGTGTTCAAAGGAGGAGGCTGTGGCACAGACGTGATATCACATACACAACATGCAGAGGCCTGCCTCAAGATTGAGGGGGCCTCAGGTACATTTGCCCCCCCCCCTAGATTTGCTGATCCCAGTACATTCCAGTAACAGCTTGATTATGTGAACTGCCCTGAGGTGTGCTCCCCTTCATGGCTATGGGGCAGGCTCCAGCCAATGTAAATGTTTACTTAAATATCCTCACCCGCCCCTCGTCATAACTGGCATCAGAGTGGGTCACCATACGATTAAAACGCATCCAAATTAAACAGTCACAGTAAGAAACTGTCTTCAGGACAGGAGCATCTAAGGCAGATACAATTAAAGCCCAAATCCTTAAAATACCGAGCAGGTTACAATCTTCTGCGATAGCAGATACCCCGCAATCAAATAGGCTTTCGCAACACTGGAATGGGAAAATGAGAGGTGCCACGTTTTCCTCTAAGACACAAGTAAGGTACCTTTTTGGCTCCATGGGCCAGATCCTCATCTGATCTAGGCCTACAGGCCAAATTTGATAGGTGTGTTGGACTGGCGAGCTGGAGATTTCCACAGCTGTCATTCTTCACCATTCAGATCCTTCCTCCAAGGTCTCCAGATACCAAAAGTCGGGGTCAAACAAAATAAAAAAAATTCCTTCCAGTAGCACCTTAGAGACCAACTAAGTTTGTTATTGGTGTGAGCTTTCGTGTGCATGCACACTTCTTCAGATACACTGAAACAGAACTCAGGGTCAAACAGTATGAGATGTGAGAGTTTCTGTTTTCAAGCTATATTTTAAAAAGAACGGCAGGTACCTTCCTCCACCTTGCAATTGGATTAGAACTGTGGTGTTGGAAGAGGGTGTCTAATCCTTTCTCCTGCACTGTTGCCGCAACTAAACCTCCCCAAGATGGCATTTGGACCAAGGCCAAGGCCTGGGAGCAAAGGGTTAGCTACCCCCATGTACAACAGCCTCAATTCAAACAGGAACACACACACACACACACACACACACAGACACACACAGGACTGCTGCTTTCTGCAAAATAAAAGAAGTTGTCAGGAATTCCAATCACTGAATTATCACATCACATGTTGTTTGACCCTCCAAGTGGGAGAAAGTATGGGTGGATTGTCTCTAGTGAATGCATGGCCACGAAGGCACTGGCTGCAGGGTAGAATCTGCCATTTGGAATGCCATTGCCACAGCTGCTGAGGTTCATTTTGACCGGTTGCAAACACATAGAATCATAGAGTTGGAAGGGACCCCTAGGGTCAGCCAGTCAAACTCCCTGCAAGGAATATTTTGCCCAATGTGGGGCTTGAACCCACAACCCTGAGATTAAGAGTCTCATGCTCTACCAGCTGAGCTACCCTCACACCTAAAGGATGGTTATACAGCCATACCTTGGATTCTGAACGCCTTGGTACTCGGACGTTTTGGCTCCCAAACGTTGGAAGCGAGTGTTCCGGTTTGTGAACGTTCTTTAGAATCCGAATGTCTGACAGGGGTTCCGCGGCTTCCGATTGGCTTCAGGAGCTTCCTGCAGGCAATCAGAAGCTACACTTTGGTTTCTGAACGTTTTGGAAGTCGAGCGGACTTCCGGAACGGATTCCGTTCGACTTCCAAGGTACAACTGTACTGCAACAGTATATTTTGAACCTAAAGTACAAATGCCTTTGTTAAATGTGGTGGGTGGCAGGTAATTGTATCCAGGAGCTGAAGTAGCACCTTGGACCATATGCAACATTAGTAGCAGGTGAGGAGTAATGACTCCAGGAAAAGCATTGGGGCATTAAACATGGGCTCTTATTTTCCACACCAAAGTTAGGAATCAGTCTTGCCATGATGTCCAAGAGTTGTTGCTGTTTCTTTATTTCAGTTATGAATCACTTCCCATGAGGCCCACTAAAGCAATTTACAATATAATAATAATAAAAAAACATACAATACATCCTAGCTGCTAGGAAATTACGTGTTGGGGAAGAGCTGTAGCTCGGCAGAAGAACACTTGCTTTGCAGGCAGAATAATTCCAGGTTCAGACCCCAGCATCTACAGGTATGGCTGGGAACATTCACCACTTGAAACCACACAAAGCTATGGCCAGTCAGTCTGGACAGTGCTGAGCTAGATAGAACAATTGTCTGTCTTGGTATCAAGCAGCTCCCTCTGTTGCTCTATGTCAGGGGTCAGCAAACTTTTTCAGCAGGGGGCCGGTCCACTGTCCTTGAGACCTTGTGGTGGGCCGGACTATATTTTGAAGGGGGGGAAATGAATGAATTCCTATGCCCCACAAATAACCCAGAGATGCATTTTAAATAAAAGGACACATTCTACTCATGTAAAAACACCAGGCAGGCCCCACAAATAACCCAGAAATGCATTTTAAATAAAAGGACGCATTCTACTATTGTAAAAACATGCTGATTCCCGGACCATCCACGGGCCGGATTTAGAAGATGATTGGGCCGCATCCGGCCCCCGGGCCTTAGTTTGGGGACTCCTGCTCTATGTGATCTCATAACCGCTGACAGCAAGAGGGATTCAGGGAAGTCATGGCTACAGGAAGTGATGGAGGAAGGTGTGCAGTGGTAAAGATGGTCCCCGTCCCTATAAGGGCCATTGAAGTAGTTCCCAGAAGAAGCTGCCCCGATTTTCTTTTAATCTTTTATTTAATATCTGGTTTGTATTCATGGTATGAAAAGCATTGGGCTGCCTATTTCTTGATGCCTTAGGAAAGGGAAGGAATTGTTCTTCCGTAGAGGAAATGAATTGTACCACCAAACGCAAGAGAAGACCTATTAGCAAAAGAAGTGGAGAAAGTTGGGGAGGGTGGAAATGAAAAAGCTGACATGATTTTAATTATGATTTGCATGCACTTTATCCAGGCCGAGGGCGGGGGAGCGTATTTGAAAAGATCAAAGAACTCCTCCTATCCTTCTGACAAACCTTGCAGCAGATATTTTGCACAGCCCAGCTCAATACATGGACCCATATGCTGTGCTCATCAAAAACTTGAAGGTTGTGTGATGTTACACCAGGAAAAGGATGCTGTAAGGAATCAGGCAGTAAGCAAATCTATTTTTTATTCACTAACTAGCCAACCCCGGAGAGAGTTATAACCATTAATTGATAGGTTTTTTGTTCTTAAGTCTGCTTTTTCCCAAGGCCTTCAGAATCATTATATATATATATATGAATGTAAGTTGAATGATTAATGTGCAGAACAACTGGCTAGTGTGCACATTCGCCAGGCCTCTTGAGGAAAGTGCACATAACCCTTCCAGGAAGAGGGAACTATGCACATTTCCAGGTCAATCTGCAATGGGTAGAATTCAACACCATGCTCTTCCCATCATCCCATCTGCACAAAGTATTTCAACTGTCCTCTCCTCCACTGCACGCTGTTCCATGGGTTCTTCCGCACACACACCCTGACCCAATTTTGACATGCATGAGGTAGGGCTGGGCAATATCTGATTTTCAACATCATGATATATATCACCTGCTAAATATTGTGATATACCGGTATATCACGATGTCTGAAATAAAGTTAGAGCTATATAGAGGCATTGGCTGTCTTCACGGTTTTCGCCACATGGTGATTTGGGCCGGGGACTGCTATTATAAATTACTACCCCCTGCATGAGGCAGAATTAACAGGGGCTGCAGGAATTGAGAGAAGCATTGGCTGGTTTCGCAGTCCCGTCCCCCCCATCATAATTTTTGCATAGCACAATTATGAGCTGGTGAGAAGAGTTAGAGAGAGAGGCCACTTATATGCAGGGTCTTGTAAAAGGAGAGGGGGCAGACTGAGCCTGGCGGAACAGCTCTGGAACATTGACACTGTTACATTTGTTTCTTGATACAAGTTTAGATCTCAGTCATAAAGAACCATCAATTTTCAGCCATGACAGTGGTCACAACACAGAACTCAAAGACATTTCATTGCATACCGGGGTACATACTGATCAGCAGTACCGGAGAGTTTGGCAATGCACTCTTTTAGAGAAATGAACACACAAAATTAAGAGTTATCATGGGACAAAAAGAAAAAAAGGACTAATTTGAGACAACATGGAAGATGTTCATTAACTATGTGAGCCTGGGAAAAGATTATTCTTTGCCACCCCCGGCATTCTTCTGATTATGGAACTTCTAATTCACTTCTCCTTCTCAAACCCTGTAAAAGTTAATGTTTAGATAATGATATTAACGACGAAGTTATAATGTATACTTACTAAATTGCTTCCCTTCTCACATGTTCATGCTTCACAATTTTACTTTCCCAGATGAGTTTCCACTGCTTTCATTTTAATTTGTGTTCTTGTAAACTCAATAAATATATATACCGGGGGCAGGGGAGGGGGTGCACATTCTCAAATTTCCAAGAGGCCTTGGGGGATGTGCATATCATCAGAAAGCAAGATTTTCACTCTTCCACTATCAAGAGCAGGATTCTTTCAACAGTGGGTGGGGCCCGAAATGGCAGTGGATAGAATCAGAGGTACTTCCCACTCTTTTTCTCCCAGCCCTCTTGTCCTTGCTGGATACAGTGGTACCTTGGTTCTCAAACACCTTGGTTCTCAAACGCTTTGGTTCTCAAACTCTGAAAACCCGGAAGTAAGTGTTCTGGTTTTCGAACGTTTTTTAGAAGCCGAACATCCGATGCGGCAGTTGGCTATTGTTTCCAGGACACTTGCACCAGTCAGAAGCTGTGCCTTGGTTTTCGAACATTTTGGAAGTCATAGGGACTTCCAGAATGGATTAAGTTTGGCGCTTTTGTTTTTGATATTTATTTCATGTTTTTGCTTTTGAGGCTTTTTCAATTAATTTGTTTTTGTGGCTGTGTGGGACCCAGTTCAGCTACTGATTGAACGATTGTGTGACTGCGGAAATGGATAAAAGCCTCCCATCCAAACAATGACTATCATCAGTGCAGGTAAGAATTATTATTATTATTAATTTTTATCATCTACAATACTGTCTTATTTATTTTATAGTACTGTACATTCATTATTGCTTTCATTTTATGGATCAATGGTCTCAATGGATAGTAAAATTCATGTTAAATTGCTGTTTTAGGGGTTGTTTTTTTAAAAGTCTGGAACGGATTAATTCATTTTGCATTACTTTCTATGGGAAAACGCGCCTTGGATTTGGGACACTTTGGTTATGGAACGGACTTCCGGAACGGATTAAGTTTCAGAACCAAGGTACCACTGTAATTGTACTGAGCTGCTTAAATCTCTTCCCACCCCTCTGACTCCCATGGTGGTTGATCCTATGCTGCCACTAAGCTTTTCCCAAAGTTTAATAGCAGCACTTGTGTGTGTGTACAATCAGAATTATGGAAACAAGCATCTTTTCTTCCATCCATACGTTACATCCTCCCCATTCATTTTTTAAAAATATATTTAACACCCACCCACACAGTAACTCAAGGTTTCAAATATTCAAAGGATGAGTTATGTTTTAAATAATCTCAGAACGTCATGGCTTAATTTTCATTTGTCTTTATAAAGAATGTTTGCTCTTTCTCTATTAGTAACAACAGAAATAATCTTCTTAACTACTCCAGTGTGACAATCTGGTTCTTTTCTAGAAAAATTAGTTAATAATATAAAGGGGGGGCAGGGCGGAATCTGAATTAAATCGGCATGGTGCACCATTCATAAGATCTGTTTACTGGGTTCCCCAACCCCACAAGTCTTCTTTCCTCTAATGATCATTGGGCTATTGCTGAAATATTAGTGCTGGTTCTTTATGAGATGTTCTCAGTCCGCTTTTTAAAAGTGAATATATACAGGGCAGCAAAACAATACAGGCATGTTTCATCAATTTTGAATTAAAATGGCAAGTTAGTTGTTCAATTGGAAAAAGGCAGGAGGAGAGCACAAGCTCACTCGAGCTCGATCTTTCAAGCTCCCAAGGACAAAAAAAACAAAACAAGGAGAGGGTCAATGGGTACTTCTTTCATCAGATTTGCTTGAGTTTATAACAAGTGCCATCTAATTTAATCTTTCTTTGATTCCGAGGCAGCAATATTTCAAAGGCAATGAATGAGAATCAAAGAAAGCTTTGCAGGCTTCCTTGCAGGCGAAGGAAATTAGGTACAGTGGTACCTCGGTTTATGAACACAATTGGTTCCGGAAGTCTGTTCATAAACTGAAGCGTTCATAAACTGAAGCGAACTTTCCCATTGAAAGTAATGGAAAGTCGATTAATCTGTTCCAAACGGTCCGCGGGGTACTTAAACTGAAGCGTTCATAAACTGAAGCGAACTTTCCCATTGAAAGTAATGTAAAGTGGATTAATCCGTTCCAGACGGGTCCGCGGAGTACTCAACCTGAAGCGTACTTAACCAGAAGCATGGGTGTAATTGGTTCCGGAAGTCTGTTCATAAACTGAAGCGTTCATAAACTGAAGCGAACTTTCCCATTGAAAGTAATGGAAAATGAATTAATCCATTCTAGATGGGTCCGCGGCGTTCATAAACCGAAAATTCATAAACCGAGGTGTTCATAAACTGAGGTTCCACTGTACTTGAATCCAAGATAAATTTCTATGTGAATTCTGTGTCCAGTGGTGCTTAGCAGGTGCTTGGAACCAGACACAGGGACAAGGGGAGCCGTATTGAAAGTCAGACCTCTAGTTCTGTATTATTCTACATTAACTGGAAGCAGCTCTCCAGGAAACACTCCTGCAGAAGATCTGCCACAGGGGATGTAAATAAGATTCATTCTCATCAAACATTGTTCCAAAAGTTCCACCATGGACGAATTGAACACTTATGGACGTCTGTGATCTTTCATGGGACTCTGCACTCTCAGGCTTCTTCCCTCCAAAATATCATTTAGTTACATCACACTAAATGCTTTCCAAAAAAACAACACCATATTTATTCCAGAAACATATTCCTTTCGCAAACAGCCCTGTTATTAATATTGATCCATGGCTGGCTGAGAGTTGGAAGCTTCAGCAAAGACCTAGAACGATAAAGTTTGTTTTAGATAGGATGACTTAGGTGAGCTATCTGTTAAATCACAGAGCAGAGAGAACCACACACACACACATATATCCCATAGCTGCCAAGTTTTCCCTTTTCTCGTGAGTAAGCCTATTCAGCATAAGGGAATTTCCCTTAAAAAAAGGGAGAACTTGGCAGCTATGATATAACCCCGTTGCCCAACAACATTATAATCATTGTTATTTACTGTGTTTATATTCCACTATTCGCCTGAGTTGGGATTTGTGGCAACTTACAACATTTCGAACATTATAAAATACAATGTAATAAAAACAAGCTACTTGAAACCAATAATTAAAACCCAGCAGAACACATTTAAAACCAACAATTGAACTACAGGCTGACCTGATCAGCACCAGTGATCAGCATCTCCTGCACCTCAATTTTCAAAGTTCTACCTGAATAGGAAAGTCTTAGCCTGCCAGAGCAAGGTTAACAAACAGGGAACCAAACTAACCTCTCTTGGGAGGTAATTCCACAATAGGGGAGCAGCCACAAAGAAGGCCCCCTCTCCTATCACCACCAGCCATGTCTCTGGTGATGATAGGACCAAGAGAAGGTGCTCACCTGAGGATCATAGCACCTGAGCAGGTTCATATAGAGAGATGCAATCTCTCAGGTAGTCTGGGCCCAAGCCATAAAGGGCGTTGGAGGTCATAACCAGCACTTTGAATTGTGCCCTGAAACGAACCGGTAGCCAGTGAAGTTGTTTTAGCAAAGAAGTAACATGCCCCCCGGGAGGCGGGTGGCGCTGTGGGTTAAACCACCGAGCCTAGGGCTTGCCGATCAGAAGGTTGGCGGTTCGAATCCCCGCAACGGGGTGAGCTCCCATTGCTCGGTCCCTGCTCCTGCCAACCTAGCAGTTCGAAAGCACGTCAAAGTGCAAGTAGATAAATAGGTACCGCTATAGCGGGGAAGGTAAACAGCGTTCCCGTGTGCTGCTCTGGTTCACCAGAAGTGGCTTTGTCATGCTGGCCACATGACCCGGAAGCAGTCTGCGGACAAACGCCAGCTCCCTCGGTCACAACTGGACATAATGATCAGGGGTCCCTTTACCTTTACTTTAACATGCTTCCCCATAACTAGCTCCAGTCAGCAGTCTGGCCACAGCATTTTGGACCAGCTGAAGCTTCCAAGCACTTTCCAAGGGCATCAGGTTTATAAAGAGATTGATTAAACTGGGTGGTTTTAGATTTCAGATTGCCTACAGCAGAATCCTAAAACCTGCCTGCTGTAGCAGAAAGTGAATACCTAGAAATGACTCACCAACCACTGGACCTGTGCAACTGTTTATAAACAGTGAACAAATGCTTGTGCAGCTGTAAATAATGGGCTCTTCTGACGCCGTGCGTACATTACAACTTACGTTTGTTTTCCTGTGTGGAGAGGGCAATCATGGTGGGGAAACATAAACAAGGGTTAGCCTTGACTAACCCTGAAACAAGATCAGAGGAAACAAGAACCTTGCAGGACAGATTATAAAAATCTGCAGAATTCATGCAATAAGAGCCCTCTGAAAAATCTCCCTTTGCCTTGTATTTCTGCTCTTGTGTCTGAGTCACTGCTCTATGCCTGCCTGCTCATTGGAAGGAGCAATCCAAATCAGTGATTCATGCAAAAGTACAACATATAGCTTCTTCATTCATTCATTCATTCATTCATTCATTCATTCATTCATTCAGTTATTCAATGTGACATGCTAGTATGTTGCAAACCGCCCTTATAGTATTACTACTATAATAATATGACAGTAGTAGCATATGACATCAAATGTGAGTGAATTGTTGGGCTATAGGTAGGTTCCAGTGAATCCGGGGAATGGGAAAGGATTCCATTTCAAATGGATTTATACACAGAACTTGGTGGTTCTTGCCCAATCAAGATTTTCTCACACCAGACTGCTTTTTGAATTGAGCTTATGTCCAAACAGCATGCACATTTTTTTGTTGTTTAGTCGTTTAGTCGTGTCCGACTCTTCGTGACCCCATGGACCAGAGCATGCCAGGCACTCCTGTCTTCCACTGCCTCCCGCAGTTTGGTCAGAGTCATGTTCGTAGCTTCAAGAACACTGTCCAACCATCTCGTCCTCTGTCGTCCCCTTCTCCTTGTGCCCTCCATCTTTCCCAACATTTTATTTCTCTTTTAAAAAAGCTTAATTATATACAACATTACATGCAAGAAATATATGTAAGAGATTCAAGCCCCATGTGGTACTCTAGTTCTGAATCATGATTTTTAGAAGTATTTTAATACACTTACATGCATTGTTGTATGTATATCTGCACTGGGTGTGTCTATGGAGATACAGATAATATATGTTCATAGAAAAAATGCATATAATGTGCAAGATTTTTTTAAATAGTAGAACTAGTGGTGGGAGAAACATTTCTCATCAAGGAGTGAGACAGAAATTGGGAGGGGACAAATTCAACCCTGAGATTTTCAGAAAACTCCATCCTGAGTTGTTATATTCTGCCAGATTCTTGCTCACATCTAATGAATTACCACTAGCCACTGCTTGGAGGCAGCTTTTCAGGTAGCTAGATGTTAACATCTAGCAGTCACTTCTTCCTGCAGCCACCAAAGTAAAACATCTTAAGAGAAATACTTGAAAGAGTTGGGTATATTTAGCCCTGGGGAAAAGAAGGTTAAGGGGAGACAAGATGGCTGTCTTCAAAGATCTGAAGGGCTGTCATGTGGATGATGGAGCAGACTTGTTCTCCCTCGCTCCAGAGGGCAGGATTAGAATGAATGAATGGGAATGGCAGAGAAGCAGAAGTTAGCTAAGCATCAGGAGGAACTCCCTAATGGTAAGAGCAGTTCAGCGGTGGAATAGACTGACTCAGGAGGTGTTGGGTATCTTAATCTGGAGGTATTTAAGCAGAGTCTGGATGGTCCAAGAAAAGAAAGGATGCTGTCCTTGCACGCTGCATTGTAGATCCTGCACAGGTAGTTGGTTTAGATGACTTTTACGGTCCTGTCCAACCCAATGAACTGTATCCAAGATCGCACTAAGTGAATGTTCAGCACAAGGATTTCTGTTTCACAACCAAACTTTTCTCCCTCTCCTAAGTCCCTTATATCTATGAACCTCCTTAATTTAAATTTTTATCTACTTCTATTAATAATTCTTTATATGTTGCCCAATGATTTCTCATATTCCTCCCCCCCCCCCATCGATATTGCTTCAAGTGGAGAGAACCACCAGGGTGTTTTGTGTTCCAATAATTTTTTGTATTTATCCCATGCTTCATACACCAGTTTCCTTATAACATGATTCAAAAAAGCTTTATGAACTTTAACCTTGTCATACCACAAATAGGCGTGCCAGCCAAATCTGTTAAGGTGTCTTTCAAGATCTAATATGGAATCGTTTTCCGATGATAGCTGTCACAGGTGCGCTGGCGGCTACTCTAGAGTAACGACTCTCCGACACGCTGCCTTTTCATGCTTTTATTATGTGCAGACTATTTACAGTGCAGAAGCTGTACAACATACATGTTCTCAGTCTGGGTCAGTACCCCGGAATGGGGATTCCCACGTCTTTTTCCAACAAAGTAGTCTGGGAATCCCCAATCTCCTCCCCCGTTTCTTCATGCGCAGCTCCGGAACTGGAGGGAGGGGTCTTCTAGCCGTGTTTTCCTGCCTCCCCTTTTCCCTCTCCCTTCCTTCCCCCCCGGTCGGCGCAGGGGCTCTGTGACCCTGTCAGAGCCCTGCCCTCTACTTCCTGTTTCCCCGCTAGACTCATCCCCTTCCCCGCTCCCGCTTGTGCTCGGGGAAGAACTGGTTGTCATGATGGGAGGGGGTAGTCTATAGCTCCTGTCCCTCACAATATCCATTCCTTTAAATAGCAAAGACAAGATGCCTCAAAATATAATTTCAACAAACCATTTCCAATCCTTTATTATAAAGTTTGTCGTCTTGATTTCTTATTCTTCCAGTAAGTTTCTCCATTTCTGCATAGTCCATTAATTTCTCTAGCCATTCTTCTCTCATCAGGACTCGTTCTTTCCATTTTGGGGCAAATATCATTCTTGCAGCTGTAAATTTCTATATTGTTTAGGTAGCTCTAATCCCATAATCCCCAAGAGGAAAGCTTCTGGGTTGTTGTTTTTTACAAATGTTATCTTAAACATCTTTTTCCAATTCATTTTATATAGTTTCCCAGTATGTTTTAACCTTATTACAAGACCACCATACACTTCCTAGGTCTAACGAGTTAGTTATCCATGAGTTTGCTAGGCAAAGCATGGAATGCTCTGTCTTTGATTGAGTTTCTGTACATCTAGGGTTTGTTGGGGTGTGTGCATGTGAATATATAAGGCTCCCCCCCCCATTATCTGCTTCCTCCCATTCCATTCCATTCCACTTCTCTACACAGTCATATGCAAACAATTCCAAAGCAGCAATTTCCATTTGCCATATATTACTTCCTTTTTTTAAAAAAAATATGTTTGGGCTCTTTGGGCAGAAGCATGCAACCTAGGATGAACAGCAGCTGAAACCCATTATACCTTAATTTGCGGTTGTAAATAGTCCAAAGCGGTGTGGTGAAAGGTATGAGATCAGTGAAAAGTTATTTCCATTTTGAAATGAAAATATGCATCGAAGTAAAGTAACCGTTAACTGTCATTCATAGAGGATGAACAAATTGCTCTGCAGGCCAAATGCATTCCCATTTACTCAAGAAACTGATGAGCTTGCCCCACTGCTATAAGGAAAGCAAAAACAGGACAGGTGTGGGGTGGGGAAGTGTACTTGATGAAAATTGCCCACTACATTTTCTCCATGTTCTGTTGTACTTCTGGCTTCGCTGTGTTCATACAAAAAAAATTTTTTAGAAAAATGACCTTCTGGAAGCGAAGCAGTTCTTATTTAAAAAAATATACCAAGGCAGGTGTGAAGCTTTGGTCCTCCAGATGTTGCTGGAATGCAACTCCCATGAACCCCAGCAAACATATCCAATAGCCAGGGATGATGGGACCTGTAGTTTAGCAATGCCAAGAGAGCCAAAGGTGTGTGGTCATCTTTCACCTGAAGCACATACCCAAGTCAAAGTATGAGGATGCTTTGACTTGGGTATGTGCTTCAGGTGAAAGATGACCACTAAGTATGAGAATGCTT